>NC_041390.1:473608695-473681070 GCF_002162155.2 Triticum dicoccoides
ACGGGCACGGGTGAGGGAGTCCTGGACTAAGGGGTCCTCGGGCATCCGGCCTGTTAGCCATGGGCCGGACGGATGGGCTGTGAAGATACGAAGACCGAAGACTACACCCGTGTCCGGATAGGACTCTCCTTGGCGTGGAAGGCAAGCTTGGCGACCAAATATGTAGATTCCTTTCTTTGTAACCGACCTTGTGTAACCCTAGATCCTCCCGGCGTCCATATAAACCAGAGGACTTAGTCCGGTGGATAGACTCATTATCATAACCATACAAGCTAGACCTCTAGAGTTTAGCCATTACGATCTCGTGGTACATCAACTCTTGTAATACTCATATTCATCAAGGTCAATCAAGCATGACGTAGGGTATTACCTCCATAGAGAGGGCCCGAACCTGGGTAAAACATCGTGTCCCCTGTCTCCTGTTACCATCGACCTTAGACGCACAGTTTGGGACCCCCTACCCGAGATCCGCCGGTTTTGACACTGACATTGGTGCTTTCATTGAGAGTTCCACTATGATGTCGCCAAAAGGTTTGATGGCCCCTTCAATCGTCAATAATGGCGCTGTCCAAGGAGAAACTTTCCTCCCCGTACAAATCTTTGTGTTCGGCGGCTTCGCACTGTGGGCGAATTCGTTTGGCCATGTGGAGCAGATCGAAAGCTACACCCCTGGCCATCAGGTCAGATTTGGGAGCTTGAACTACGTTGCGGACATCTGTGGAGACTTGATCTTTGCCGAATTCGAGACCGCGGCTACCACTCCTGGTCACCCCGAGAGACATGGCCTAAATCTGTCATCGGGCTGCACCCAGGAGACAGCTCCTGTAACCGCTCTGGCCGTAGATCCGGAGCATACTGCGCCATCCAAGGACGAGAAGCTCAACCCCGCCACAGAGGCCACAGATTCCCCGGCGTTGGAGCCGCACATAGACTTGATCTCACACGATACCTGTGCCACCGGAACCCCGGACTCGTCTCTGGTCGTAAGTTCCGAACTATGTGAGCCCGCAGATGCCGAACTTGATCATTTATCGATCTTCGAATTCAGCACCGTAGACATCTTCCAGCACTCTCCTTTGGGCGACATGCTAAACTCATTAAAAACCTATCCTTGATGGAGGACACACGGCCGAACTCTATCCGGTCCGAACTAGGGGCTGACGGTGGAGAATTTTGCTTCCCACCCGCCACCCACTTCATAGCCACGGTCAAGGATTTGACTGACACACTTGATTATGACTCCGAGGACATCGACGGTATGGACGACGATGCCGGAGAAGAAGAGGCCCAGAACCTGCCGTTCACCGAACGCTGGACGGCCACTTCCTCGTATGATGTATACATGGTGGATGCACCAAAGGATAACAATGGCGATGACAAGGAAGATCCTGCTGAGGATAAACCTTCCGAAATACAATCCAAGCACCGGCGTTAGCGGTGCCGCTCTAAGTCATGCCGCAGTAAAGACAACAACACCAGCACAGGAGAAGATAACACTCCAGAAGGTGCCGAAGACAACGAAGGCCCTGTTGAAACAGCTAATGAACAAGATGAATGGGAAGATGGGCAGGTTAGCCCTGGTAAACAGGCCACGCATGAAGACTCAGAGGATGGAAGTTATCTTCTGCTCTCCGAGGATGAGGTGAGCCTCGGCACCAATGATTTCATCGTGCCTGAGGAACCTCTTGAGCAGGAGCGCTTCAAACGCCAACTAATAGCCACTGCAATGAGCATGAAAAAGAAGCAGCATCAGCTTCAAGCTGACCAAGATCTGCTCAATGATAAATGGATCGATGTCCTAGCAGCCGAAGAATACGGCCTCAAGTGCCCAACCAAAAGCTACCCAAAGCGCAAATTGCTGCCTCAGTTTGACGAGGAGGCACCGGAATACATACCACCATCGTACAATGCGGCTAACCGACCACCACGTGGTCGGGACAAAATGGCAACTCACGCCGAACACCAGCCCGCCCCGCCTCATCTCACAGGTAGAGGTAAATTAGCCCACTGCCATACATATGACCTCCGGCAAAACCTGAACAATAAAGCAGGACATACCAGATCAATCTACGGATCGCGAGGATGTGCCTCGACACGCAAGGACGGCCACCTATTCGGACGTGACAAACTTAGCCACGCACGGGCTGAAAACCGCAGACGGACTCCATCAGAGCTACGTCACGATACAACCCGATATAGAGGCGTTGCACACCCTCATTGCTTCACTGATGAGGTCTTGGATCATGAATTCCCAGAAGGGTTCAAACCCGTGAATATAGAATCATACGATGGAACCACGGACCCCGCGGTGTGGATCGAAGACTTCATTCTCCACATTCATATGGCCTGCGGTGATGACCTCCACGCCATCAAATACCTCCCTTTAAAACTGAAGGGGCAAGCTCGGCATTAGCTCAACAGTCTGCCTGAAAATTCTATTGGCAACTGGGAGGACTTGGAAGAGGCCTCCCTCGATAACTTCTAAGGTACATATGTTCGATCTCCAGACGCTGATGACTTAAGCCATATAGTTCAACAGCCCGGAGAGTCTACCAGGAAATTCTGGACTAGGTTCTTAACTAAAAAGAACCAAATCGTCGATTGTCCGGATGCCGAAGCCCTAGCAGCCTTCAAACACAGCATCCACGACGAATAGATCGCTCGCCACCTCGGCCAAGAAAAGCCAAAATCTATGGTGGCCCTCATGGCACTCATGACCCGCTTTTGTGCAGGCGAGGACAGTTGGTTGTCCCGTAGCAAAAACAATGCAAGCGATGCCGGTACCCCTGAAGTTAAAAATAACAAAGACAACTCTCGACGCAACAGATACAAGCGTCGAAACACAGTGACAACACCGAGGATATGACTGTCAATGCCGGATTCAGTGGCTCTAAGTCCGGTCAGCGGAAGAAGCCGCTCCAAAAGAATAATTCAGGCTCATCCAGCTTGGACCGCATACTTGATCGTCCGTGCCAGATTCATGGCACCCCGAACAAACCACCCAATCATACAAATAGAGATTGCTGGGTTTTTAAATAGGCTGGCAAATTAAACTCCAAGAACAGGGAAATGGGACCGCAAAGCGAGGGCGATGACGAAGAGCCCCGGCAACCGAACACAGGGGGACAGAAGAAGTTTCCCCCTTAGGTCAAAATGGTGAACATGATATACGCTACCCACATCCCCAAGAGGGAGCGCAAGCGTGCGCTCAGGGACATGTACGCGATAGAGCCAGTCGCCCCAAAATTTAATCCATGGTCGTCATGCCCGATCACTTTTGATCGCCGGGATCATCCGACCAGTATCCATCATGGTGGCTCATCCGCACTGGTCCTAGACCCAATAATTGATGGGTTCCACCTGACTCACGTCCTTATGGATGGAGGTAGAAGCCTCAATCTGCTGTATCAGGATACAGCGCGAAAAATGGGCATTAACCCATCACAGATCAAGCCCACCAGGACTACCTTCAAATGAGTCATACCAGGTGTAGAGGCTCGCTATACAGGCTCAATCACACTAGAGGTTGTCTTCGGATCTCCGGACAACTTCCGAAGCATGGAGTTAATCTTTGATATCATCCCATTCCGTAGCGGCTATCACACACTGCTCGGACGAACTGTGTTTGCTCGATTCAATGCAGTACCACACTATGATTATCTCAAGCTCAAGATGCCCGGTCCATGCGGTGTCATAACGGTCAATGGAAATACGGAACGCTCCCTCCGTATAGAAGAGCACATAGCTACCTTAGCAGCAGAAGTACAGAGCGGCCTTCTTAAGCAGAACCTTAATTTGGCTGCCGAGCCCATGGACACCGTTAAGAGGGTCCGAACTACTCTGCAACAGGAGAGCTCGGCTTGTAAGGAGCTCGACTAGCAATCTGGCCTCCGTCTCAGTCCTGATCAAGTGGTGGCATTCGTGCCGCGCGTACATAACTACGCACTCAAAATCCCATGGGCATCGACGGAGGCATAGCTAGCTTGTGGTCCATAGTATGGCTCAACCGACATTGGATACACACGTCCTTTCACTTTTACTTGTTTCCTTTTCAGGTCTCAATCCCACATGCCCCATCTAGTGGTTTGGTCATTGGTCCTCTTGAAGGATAAACACACCAAGACGGCGGGAAACGCAGACATATGGGGGACTTTTTAGGTGATTCCGTTAACGATAACTCTACCTATTTTTCAGGACCCACATACAGCTCTCCCTTGGTTTCGGCATGTCAAATAGCCTGTTGCTTATCGCACTACCTGTATCAATGCGCCTTGACGTACTAATTAAATTACAATGAGAACAGTTTGCGGCTGGAGCTTTAGGGCCCCAGCCTTTTACCTTTGCACCTTTTCTGTTTCTTTCTCTTTTTTCTCTCAGCTCCCCTATGGATAACCCTATCAGGTAGCACCCGTACACTTTGGTACGTGTGATGTTTTCCAGGGGCTTCATAGCACCCCACATTACAGCAACAAAAGTCCGAACACTTTTTATAAGTATAGTTCGGCACCCCGAATTTAGAATTATATGCATTGGCTCCGAATCATGTCTTTGGTCAATAGTTGGGTTGCGCGGCTCTTGTGCTTGCTACCTTACGTTCCTCTATATCGGCTAAGGTAGTAAAGGGAGAACTACTGTGACTGTGCCTTGGTTTACCCAAAGGAGCACCTCAGTAGAGAAAGCCGAAAACTGACTTTCATGATGCGACGAGAGCCGGTCAGCTGTTCGGAGGTTATAAATCATTGGAGATTTCTTCCGCATTACGTGAAGGATTGCTACTTCCCGATCAGACGCTTATAGCACTGTAGTTCGGATACTAGGGGCTGCGCCCATGTTTTTATTGTCGAACTCCTATGGCTAAGTGAGGGCGTTACAGCCACATAGTCCTAAACAACTCCTTTGAGGACCATCTAATTGGATCAAGATTGTTTAGATTCCATCCCGAACACCCCCGTACTACCTACATGGGGGCAGAAGCCGAAGACTGGTTAACCCTCAGATTTCATACAACACGACCGCACAAGAAGTAAAAATTTAAAAACATAACAAGCATTATGTTGCATAATCACTTTGTTGTATCATACAAGGTAGAGGGATCTCCAATACATTCATTCAAAGATAGTGTCTTCCGCACAATGATCCGCAACAATGCCGGACCCCTCCAAGACATCGCTAAAGTATCGCTCGGGTGTGCGGTGCTCCTTGCCCTCTGGCGGCCCCTCGGTCTCTAACTTGACAGCACCAGCTTCACCCACCAGACCTTGCAATAGGAGAAGGCCAGATGCGCGCCCTCGATACAGACGGACCGCTTGATGACGTCCAGCCGCGGACAGGCATCCACCAGCTTCTTCACGAGGCCGAAATAGCTGCTGGGTATAGCTTCGGCTGGCCACAACCGGATTATCATGTCCTTCATGGCCAGTTTGGCCACCTTGTGTAGTTCGACCAGCTGTTTCAGCTAATCGCCGAAGGGCACCGGATGTTCTGGCGTGAGATATTGCGACCAGAACAGCTTCTCTGTGGAACTCCCTTCTTCGGCTCGGAAGAACTCCGCGGTGTCAGTGACACTGCGTGGCAGATCAACAAAAGCCCCTGGAGAATTCCGAATCCGGGTTAGTAAACGATATTTCATCTTCACACTCTTGCTTTGCATATTGAATGCCTTACCCGCCCCGATCTTCCTAGCCTCCTGGATTTCTTGGAGGGAGGCTTGGGCCTCATTCCGGGCTGCCTCCGCACTTTGACAAGCCTTGGCGAGTTCGGCTTCTTGAGCCGACGCATCACGCTCCAAGGTCTCGCATTTCTGCACCGCGTCTTGGAGCTCCTATTGAACCTCATTGACCCGGGCCTTGAGCTTACGGGCGGCCTGCTCCTTGACAGGCTTCCCCTCGGCTTCGACCAAGGCCTTTCTCAGGGCCTCGACCTCGATCGTCGCTTCTCTATGCATCATGACACCTCGGTCAATATATATATATATATATATATATATATATATATATCATTTTACTCCTTTCAATACACATCAGGTTATTACATACCATATTTTTCTTGGAGCTGCCTCTTCAATTGGCCCAGCTCCTCCTCGGCCTCTGCCAGTCTCCGCTCCAGTTTAGAGACTTCAGCAGTATGCAAAGCTGCAGCCAATAGCGACGCCTGTGCATACATTTTAGACAAATTTCGTTAGTTTTCTGTAATAGGAGATTGATCCTCTGTCCATTTTTTTCTTTCCAAACACCGGACAGTGTCTCAGGGGCTACTGTATATATTGGGATTTTCTCCTTTTTGCACCGCTTACCTCAAAACCTATCAACAGGCTGCTGTAGGCTTCAGTTAGTCCGCTCTTGGTGGACTGAACCCTTTCAATTACCGTGCCCATAAGGACATAGTGCTCATCCACAATGGAAGCGCCTCGCAGTGCTTTCAGTAGATTATCTGGTGCCCCTGGTTAGACAGGGGTCACCGGCAGGACAGGCATCCCCCTTCTTTCGAAGGAGGTTGCGTGCCGAATTCCAAAGCCGCATCGGTCTCCGGAATCGAGTCCGGCTGAGGGCCGAACTGAATACGGCCCTCCCCACCAGTCTCCATGGGGATTGACTCCCCCTGGTGTCCGGCGACGGGGGTTTCGCCTTCTGGCGCCTCCTGAGCCTCTCCCTCGCCTGGAACAGTCCTTCGGGACAGCACCTCCGCATCGTCCTTGGCCTTGGGGGAGTGAGCGGCCTGCGGTGAATCGCTGGCCATCGCCTTTGGGTCCAGTGCCTCGTGATGAGGATCGCTGGGAGCTGTCGTGGGCTGGACTGCAATAGCATAACTAATTATATCAATACAACAAAGAGGAAAGACTTGGTTTATGGGCGGATATGGGTCTTAGCACCTATGATGTGGCCCGAGACTTAGTGCGGGGGCGTCTCTCTGGACTGCTGTTGACATCCCATGTGGAGTTATCCGCAAGGGAGCTCTTCCCTTTCTTGGACGTCTCCGCCTCCAGATTCATGGAAGCCGCCCTTTTCTTCCTCCCCTCATCATGGGGAGGGTTGTTCTCCTCCTCCTCCTCATCGTCGTTGTCTTTGGCGGTGGAGGAGCAGGTCTTATCTTTGGACGTCACATCCGAAGCGCCCTTGCGGCGGGGCCACTCTGGCCCCCCTTGGCCTTCCCTGTGGCCTTCTTCTCTGGCGCCTTATAGGGAGCCGGCACCACCATCTTGGCTAAACGCGGGATGACTGGTTCTTCAGGCAGCGGAGCCAGACATTGGATCCGCTTCGCCTTCTCCATCCACTCCTGAGGAAGCCATGATAATAAAAGCTTAGATATCACCCTTGAAACAAGCAAGTAAAGGATGCAGTAAAGACTTACCTTGTTGGCGGAGCGATTAACGATGTACCCGCGGTCCGAGGTTGTAGCCGGCGGTGTCTTGTTGCCCTTGAAGAGCAACTTCCAGGCGTCTTCATGCGTTGTTTCGAAGAGCCTCTCTAGGGTTTGGTGCTTCTTCGGATTAAACTCCCATAGAGAGTGACTTCGGCTTTGGCAGGGGAGAATTCGGCGAACTAGCATCACCTGGATTACATCGACAAGTTTGACATCCTTGTCCACCATGCTTTGAATGCGCGTCTGCGGCGCTGTCAGATCGTCTGACGAACACCAGTTCGGGCTCTTCTCAACCCAAGAGGTGCCTCGCATGGGAGCTCCAGAGTTGAATTCGGCAACCGCGGCCTAGGTGGCATCGCGGGGTTCGGTAACGTAGAACCATTGTTTCTGCCATTCCTTGACAGACTCCACGAAATTTCCTCTTGGCCAGGAGACGTTGGCCAGCTTGCTCACCATGGCGCCTCCGCACTCCGCGTGCTGGCCATCCACCACCTTCGGCTTCACATTGAAGATTTTGAGCCACAGCCCGAAGTGGGGTTGGATGCGGAGGAAGGCTTCACACACGATGATGAACGCCAAGATATTGAGAAAGGAGTTCGGGGATAGGTCGTGGAAGTCTATCCCGTAGTAGAACATTAGCCCGCGGACGAAGGGGTGGAGTGGAAACCCTAACCCGCGAAGGAAATGAGGGATGAATACTACCCTCTCGTTGGGCTTCGGCGTGGGAATGATTTGTCCCTGGGCTGGAAGGCGGTGTGCGATTCCCTTCGCCAGATACCCGGCCGCCCGAAGCTCGGCGACGTCCTCCTCCTTGACGGAGGAGACCATCCACTTGCCTTGGCCTCTGGATCCGGACATGGTTGGGTGCTTGCTCGAGTGGGAAACATATGAGACTTGGGTGCTGGAGCTCAAGAGTGGAAGGGCAAAGGAAGAGAGAAGGCGCGGGTGAAGAAAATTGATTCTTATCTCCTTATAAAGGCAGTGAATATTGAACGCCTCCCCACTCGCCTTGAAATTCGCCTACTCCCAAGGGCTGTATAAACAACACGGTTGGGTTACCCACGCCCATATTGACGAGGATCCCGCAATAAGGGGACACGATCTCTGCTTTGACAAGACGTGCCAATGGAAATCACATCTCAAAACACGGGATGGCAGACAAAATGGTTCGATATAGTGACCGGGCAGACGTGATGTCATGTTGTAAAAAAGTTGTCAGCGGATTAGACTCGAGGAATATTATATTCTCTCTACGGTTGTGTGTGGTGTGTCTTACAAGTCTGTACACGTCGATACGTCCAAAGACTAACCTAGAGTTTGGAGGAAGGAACCCGCCTTGCAATTCCAAAGACAGATCTACACGCCGGATACATTGTCATTGAAGCCAAGTTCAGGGGCTACTAAGGGAGTCCTGGACTAAGGGGTCCTCAGGCGTCCGGCCTGTTAGCCATGGGCCGGACTGATGGGCTATGAAGATACGAAGACCGAAGACTGCACCCGTGTCCAGATGGGACTCTCCTTGGTGTGGAAGGCAAGCTTGGTGGCCAAATATGTAGATTCCTTTCTTTGTAACCGACCTTGTGTAACCCTAGATCCTCCCGGTGTCCATATAAACCGGAGGACTTAGTCCGGAGGATAGACTCATTATCATAACCATACAAGTTAGACCTCTAGGGTTTAGCCATTACGATCTCGTGGTAGATCAACTCTTGTAATACTCATATTCATCAAGATAAATCAAGAAGGACGTAGGGTATTACCTCCATAGAGAGGGCCCGAACTTGGGTAAAACATCGCGTCCCCTGTCTCCTGTTACCATCGACCATAGACGCATAGTTCGGGACCCCCTACCCGAGATCCGTCGGTTTTGACACCGACAACGGGCACGGGCCCGGCGGGTGCAGCCAAACGCACGAGGATCGGCACCGTGGTGAGTGGAGGGGTGCGCACGGGCGCGGCGGATGCAACCAAACTCACGGGGGCCGGTGGCACGGTGGGTGGAGGGGCGCGCACGGGCGCGGGCGCTGGCGCTGGCATGTACACGAGCTCGCGCGGGTCCACGGAGACCTCACTGATGCCCGCGGTTTCCAGCTCTGTGATAGTGCTCGGCAACCAGTCCCGCCAATGCTACGGGGATGGCCGATGGCGCGGGCGCGTGGATGGGAGCGGGGGCAGCAACCGCCGCGGCCAACTCGTTCTGGGCCATGTCCATGAGGCCCCATTCCTCCTTATTTTCTATCTCCTCCAGCTCGGTGTCGACTTTACCAAACTTGAAGACTAGTGGCGGATGATCATTCTGCACCATGGCAGTGGAGGTCTGCGGGGCGGGGGGGGAGGGGAATGGGAGGCGAACAGTAAGGACGCCCGTATTAAACACACTACAAAAAAAAGACACATCCGTGATGTCGGATTTCGGGTTCCAGCAGACCCTTGAGGTTCGAACACTGGGGTGCGCGCGGAGATCTCTCCCCTACCGATCTACGTCCAATCTCCTCGCGTGATCTAAGCTGGAAACAACGAACAACACAAGGGACACCAGGTTTATACTGGTTCAGGCCACCGTTGTGGTGTAATACCCTACTCCAGTGTGTGGTGTGGTGGATTGCCTCAGAGGCTGATGATGAACAATACAAGGGAAGAACAACCTCGCGAGAGGTGTTCTTGAGCTGGTGCAATGAACTGCTAGGGTGAGTTCAGTCGCCTCCCTCTCTCTCTGCTAGGGTTCTACCAGGTTTCTCTCTCCCTCTACTCTGTGTGGCTAGCTCTACTTATAGAGGCCCTGGACCTCTCCCCAAATAATGAGCGGGAAGGGCGCCAACAATTGGCCATTTTGAAGGGGAATATATAGTACAAGTTATCCTAACCAATGGTGGCCTTCGACTGCCAAAAGCTCTGGGGATGACGCCGTCTTGGGCTCCACGGTGACCTCCGTCCTGCCGCTCTACTGGTCTTGGTCTCGTTGCACCGGAATGGTAACCTTTGCCTGATGCCTTGGTCTGTGCTTGCCCCCTTTGCACTAAAGGGGAAACAAGGACACTACGCAGGCTGGCGCCCGCCTGGTCTCGATCGTCATGGCTTGCGTCACAGGCTCCTCGCGAGGTATCCCCGCCTTGATCTCTCCGCCTCCTCGCGAGCTTGCCTGATGGGGCTACCTCTGAGGAAGCTTCCTATCGTCCGCCCCGCGAGGCTTGGCCCCTCGCGAGGGTCTTGAGCTTGAGCTGATGAAGATGGGCCACGCTGGGCCCCCACTTGAGCCACGCTACAGGCAGGCAAGTCTGGGGACCCCCAATCCCAGAACACCGATAGTAGCCCTCGGACCCAAGGCGCGCCTGGGCTTGGCCTAGCAGGGAAGCGAAGGGGCAAGCACGAAGCGCCGCGGGCCCAGAAAGTCTGCGGCCTCGGGCGCCACGTGGCGATTGACTGGACGTGGGCGTCTGCGCTTCCCCACGACGCTTGTTACGTGCCCGGCTAAGCGGACCCGTAGTTGCACACAGTTGTTCCTTCTCTGCACTGCTCGACCGCCTCCTACCTTTCCTTCTTCTTTGAGCTCCAGCCTCCGCCACCAACTCGGCTCGAGTTCTCCCTCCTCTTCACCGCCATGGTGCCGATGAATAAAGGAAGGGGAAAGAAGCCCGCGCCTTCGCCCCGCACACCTTCGGCGGCAACCCCCGCCGTTGCCCGGTCGATCATACTCAATCCAGAAGCTTTGGACAAGTTCCGCTCCACCCTTGCAACTATCTTCAATGAGTGTGGCAGGACCACGGCCTGGCCTGCGTCCCATGCCTCCCTTGATAGGATCGTCACGGAGGTCTGATTCTTCGCTGATGCCCTATGGGCGGGTCTGGTTCCCCCCTTTTCCGCCTTCTTCAATGCGGTGCTCTCCCATTATCAGATCCGCATGATGCACCTCGGGCCGGAATCCATTACTCTTCTGGCTGTCTTTGCTTTTGTTTGCGAGGTGATGATAGGCATTCCTCCTTCCGTCGCCCTGCTGCGCCACTTCTTTTCCTTGCACCTAAGCGATCCCACTGAGTGCTCAGGGTGTGTGAGCTTCCTAGCCGTGCCAGAGACAGCCGCTTCAGGGATCGACTTCGGCCTTCCTCCTTCTGAGGCCAGGTTCAGAGAGCGGTGGCTGTACGTGGACATTGGAGTGCCCAACCCTCTGCTCTCGCACCCGACCTCGCCGGCTGTTCCTCATGCGGGTTGGGACCATGAGGTGCTCGCGAGCCCCCGGCTCGCCTTCGTCTGGCGCCGCTTCCAGAGTTTGAGGGCTCTCAAAAGGTGGTGAAGGAGTTCCTCCAATGTTGCATTGCTCCTCTTCAGCGCCACTCTCGCCGGATGTGGGACTTTGCGGGGCATGGAGACCGCATGCGTCTTCAGGAGGAGGACTTGGCGCCTGAAGTGCTGCCGACGGTGCTCAGGGTCTTGACTGGCGGTCCTTCCCCAGGCAGCCTTCGGAGTAATGGTGTCCTCTTGTATTGCTTCGGCAAGCCCGATTTTGTGAGGCAGATGCCCGGCTTCGATGAGTGGGGACTGCGCCCGGCTGGCCTCATGGGGCCCCGCGAGAACCCAGCCATCGTGGTTGCTTCTCCTGCCGCCCACGGCGGTCCTTCCTTGGGCGACAGGTCAGGGAGAGGAGAACCGATGAGGGATGAGGTGCCCGATGTCGAGGTGATGATGCCGCGAGAAGCCTCTAAGGCGGCATCTCTCGAGGCCCACCCTGGAGTGGTGGCAGGTGCGGAGTTGTGGCCTATGGTTCCTGAGGCCGGGGCTCCCGAGCCCCCAGCCGTTCCTCGCGAGGCGACGCCTGACGGCGCTCCCCAGGCTGACTCCTCCAGTTCTGATCATCTTGACACTTCTTCCATTCCAGGGGCCGACCCCTGCGCCGAGCGCTTAGGTTGGTTCCGGGTAGACTTCGAGGCCCTCTGCAAGAGGAAGGAGGCCTCTGGTGGCAACGACCGTCCTTGCCGCTTGTTGAAGCGCAGGAAGTACTTCGTCATGGACGAGTTAGTCTTCTTCTTTCCTTGCTCATTTACTTTGCTATCCCTGTGACTGATTGTGGCCCTTTCAGGCCCTGCCTTGTGGAACCCGCTGAGCCAGCCCGGGAGCCATCCCCCAAGCTTTGCCTTCTTCGCTGGCCCTGGGCTTGTCGAGCTCGAGCGGCACCCCTGCTGCCAGACCAGGTGATGGAGTGGTCCGTTCCATATGGCGCCTCGAGCCTGCGCACCCGCTGTCCTTTCTTCATGAGTCCTCTTGGGGCACATCCGGCTTGCCCCGTGTTCTTCCTCTGATCATAGATGGTGAATGGCTGAAGTCCTTCTTTGGCTCCTCCTCCGTGAGTGGACCGACGCAAGGCTGGATTCCCAGAGAGGTCCATTCGGTGATGGCTAGGGTGCCAGCCCCCAGCCCAGCGCCGGGAGGGGGCCTGCCACCTCGGGGCCCTCCGCATGCTCCGGTGGAAGAGGGTGATGCGGAAGACGTGCTCAGGCACGCTCGGGAGCGACGCGCCCTTCATGAGGAGCTCCTCCAGAGGGCGGCGGATGCGATGAGCCAGATCGGGGCAGAGCTTGCTGACGAGGATGCGCGCCTCGAGGCCGAAGGTTTGCGCCTTGCTGAGGAGAGGCACAAACTAAAGGTAGCCATCGCCCTCGTGCGTCACCAACGTGATCTCGAAAACGCGAAGGCTGAAGCATTGCTGGCAGCTTCGCGGGATGCCTGCTCCCAGGCCGTCGAGGAGGCTCGGGAAGCAGACCGACGGTGCAAGGATGCGGAGGAGCGCGCATGGGAGCTCCTGGCCTGGGGCAACTCCCTGGAGCAGCAAGTGGAACTGCGCCAGGCGGCCCTTGAGTCGATGGAGGGGGCCCCTGTAGATCGGGCGAAGCTTCTGAAGCGCGAGGAGGCGCTGACGCTGGAGGCCGCTGAGCGCAACCTTGATCTTGAGAGGTTGGAGATGAGGGAGCGCCTGGTGGCTCGGGCGGAGGATGACATTGCCGCGCGCGAAGCCCGGGCCCAGGAAGAAGTCGATCGTCGCGTGGCGAAAGCTCGCTCGGCCTTCGAGCGCGAATACGAGACGAGGTTGGGGCTGATCAAGGCCGAGGCTGAGGGCAGGACCGCGGCCCTCAGGGCCAAACTGACCGAAGTGACGCGGCGTGCGGACTCCTCCGCAGCCGCCCTTAGCGTGGCGCAGGCAGAGCTGTCCTCTTCTCGGGCCGAGCAGCTTCTTCTCCAACGAGGGTTGATGACGCCGAGGCCGTAGCGCAGCGGAATGAGGATGAGATCCGTCGGCGGCGGGTTCTGGAGCATGTGCATGCCCCCATGCTTCAAACGCTCGGGGAGAGGGCCAACACAGCTTTGGGCTATATCTGCGAGGCTGCCGCCAAGGAGCCGCATGAGGTCAACTACGCCGGCAACCTCCAATTTTTCACTGATGTGGTGATGCTTCTGGAAAGCCGATCTGAGAGGTCCCTTTGGCTTGTCGAAGAGAGGAGCCTATCCTTGCTCGGGCGTGCCTTCTCCCGCGTCTTCAGCCATCTGTAGGACAGGGACCCCCACTTCGACTTCGACGCTACCATCTCACCCGTGCCCATTGCCGTCCCGGGCGACCTGGCGCGGTGGGTGGAGGACAACATTTATGCCCTCGTCAGGGCCTTTGCATCTGATGACGACGGCGTGGTCGTGGGCGCCAATGAAGACAGCGTTGTGGACGAGCCTGGCGCTGATGGAGATGCTGGCGGCGGCTGCAATGTCGACGACGCCAGTGATGCCTCCGAGGATGCCCAAGAAGACGTGGTGAGTGATATGTCCGACTGACCGCATGTCACTACTGTTTAACCTGCACGAAGAAGGTTCGAGCTTGTCCCTGAAGGATGTAAGAGCATTTTGGGAGGGGAATCCACTCATGTAAAGGTTTGCAATTAGTACCCTGGTAAGCATAATGTTGCGTGTGAACTTAGCCGCTGGCCCAGTGATGGGTCAGCTGACTTGTATACCTTCCGACCCTGATGAGTCCCGAGCGGGCCTGCGGGGGCTAGTGCACCTCGGGTGTCTTCTGATTCACTCGTGGATCCCGCGATGAAAATCTCCGGAAAGGGCACGGCGACAGCGGTCCTGGTTGTAAACATGCCTGGCCCGGCCCGACTCGCGAGGGGGGGGGGGGGCAGCCGATGCTGACTTTGGATGCAAAGCCGAAACCAGAATGCGAGAGATTGCTCGAATGAGACTAAACACCCCTTCCCCCAAACACACGCAAAATCGAGCTCAAATCCAACTTAAATCCAAATCGAAGAACTTGTCAACAAGGAAAGGCAAAAGCAAAAGGCCGCGTCCGGCACCTAGTCTAGTCTTCGATGTCTTCTCACCAGCGCGGAGCTAAGTGCTGCCACTGGGCGTGGGCGGGAGCCCCCGAGGCCTGAGGGCAGCTCTCTGGAGACTCCGAGGCGTGTACAACCCCACTCATTATTACGTGAGAGTGTCACGGGTGGCGAGCTTCACAGGCACTGGGCCTTCTTCACAGGTACCGACCTTGCTTCATATCGCCAGACGAGGGCCCCGCCTTGTGCCACACTCTACCGCCATCGACGGCGACCGGAAACCAGGACGACGCCAATGAGGCAGAGCGGTCACCAGCGGTTCCCCCAAGGACCATGGGTCCCCTGCCGGGGCAGGCCCTGGGGCACCTCCCCGGCAGCGGGCCTACCTCCTAAGAACGCCTTGCTCCGACATCCGCGGTGACGAACCCGAATCTCGGCCCCTCTCCTGCAGCCCCTGTGCCCTCCTCCTGAGGGGTATGAGGCTGCAAAATTGGGGCAGCCACCTGCTGCGGCGACCTGTATCTCCTGCGAGCCATGGTTAGCATAAGCCTGCTCCTGAGGGATGAGTGGTACCCGATAGTTGCCGTTGCCGGTGCGGTTGTCGAAGCTCTCTTGCGGTTCCTGAAAGAGCTCGGCTTCTGGCGTCTCCTCGCCCCAGCCTGGCTCGAGGAATGAGCCATGGTCTTCTCCCAGTGTGCACCCGTGACCCACCATGCGGGGCACATAAGCTTCTGGGGCCATCGCCTCGTGGGCCTCGCCGTAGCGCCCTGCATGCCACGCAGTCTGGCTCGGAGCGCCGTCTTGGGGGTGATGGCGCGGCGGTCCGCCAAGGCTGAAGGCCACGGCGTGCACCCCTTCGCTAGCCTGAGAAGAGGCTGGCGTGGCCTGTCGCCCGGCGCCGGCGGAGGTGTTGACGCTGAACGGGCCCTGGAGTCCGCTGGAAGTCGTGTGCGTGCGCACGATGCCACCATGCGGTCCGCCTTGGGTCTGGGGTGGCAACCAGACGCAGAAAGGAGGTTTTCCTGAGGCGGCGGCGTCCAGGAGCTCAGCTACTCGCTCCAACAACACGTCGTGGCCGCCCTCCAGTAATTGACATTGTAGCAGCTCTCGGGCCACTGTGAGCGCGGCCCTGGTATTCGCTTGCTCCCGTTGGGTGTACGGCGCTGTGGCCGCGGTGTGGTCTGAGGCCCTTGCCGCGGCCTGCACCTGCCATGGTGTGAGGGCAGGCGACGTCTGGCCGCGTCGCTCGCGCCCCGCAGCGCCCTGCGAAGCGCAGGCTGCCTGAGGCGCAAGGTTGAGGTCGCCCTAGGCTGGTGCCACGGCGTGGGCGGGCCACGCCGCCCAGCGGTCGGCGTTGGCTGCCGGGTCGCTTGACATCTGAACGGTGAGGCGACAGAACGTGATGCGGAGGAAGAAGGATTCCGGCGCACCCCTACCTGGCACGCCAAATTTCGGATTTCGGGTTCCGGCAGACCCTTGAGGTTCGAACACTAGGGTGAGCGCGGAGATCTCTCCCCTACCGATCTACCTCCAATCTCCTCGTGTGATCTAAGCTGGAAACAACGAACAACACAAGGGACACCAGGTTTATACTGGTTCGGGCCACCGTTGTGGTGTAATACTCCGGTGTGTGGTGTGGTGGATTGCCTCAGGGGCTGATGATGAACAATACAAGGGAAGAACAGCCTCGCGAGAGGTGTTCTTGAGCTGGTGCGATGAACTGCTAGGGTGAGTTCAGTCGCCTCCCTCTCTCTCTGCTAGGGTTCTACCGGATTTCTCTCTCTCCCTCTACTCTATGTGGCTAGCTCTACTTATAGAGGCCCCGGGCCTCTCCCCAAATAATGAGCGGGAAGGGCGCCAACAATTGACCATTTTGAAGGGGAACATATAGTACAAGTTATCCTGACCAAAGGTGGTCTTCGGCTGCCAAAAGCTCTGGTGATGACGCCGTCTTGGGCTCCATAGTGACCTTCGTCATCATGGATCTCCTTGACCGCCATCATGGTCCACCGCTCCAGATCTCCTTGACCGCCATCATGGTCCACCGCACCGGATCTGCTTAACCGGCGCCCTCGTCCACCACAGTGTAGGCCCTTCACTGACTCCCTCGTCCGCCCCATCGCCAACCCTTCATACAAGCCCTCGTCCGCCGCAACAGATCCGCCTCACCGAAAGCACTATACACCGCGCCTGACTAAGCCTTCGTCCACTGCACCGGACCTGCTCCACGGACGCCATATTCAACTCCACCGGCCTTGCTTTACTGACGCTGCAGCCTCATTAGGTTATTTTGATTTATACTCCTTAGGTTTTTTTCTTCTTGATCGTGCAACTGTTCACTTACCACAGATGAGCTTTCTTGCATGTCGACAGGCGCCGCAACCGAAGCACCGGAGCCGCTTGAGCGATGGTGACAGCCGAACCAAACTGAACCACAACACGAGCACCATCGACGATCCTTAGCTATCAAGTATGACAACATACCCATACGTCGCCGAGAATCAGGTACTATTATCCAACGGCCGGCACCTATGTTCACTTTCTTAGCATAAGCACCGCACCTTTGAATTTCTTCAGGACATCATTCAATTTTTTATGAGACGCGTTATTCTGCTTGCCCCTGTAGGGCCATACTTCTGGCAGTGAACATGTTACATGTGCTAAGTTACATACCACTACACATATAGTTAATATGCTTTAGTTTTGTCCTAAGTATTACTGTACTTCCTAGATATCACTGCCTACTATTTTACTTCTTGCATGCTATATTTATGATAATGGTGTTGTTCTGATGCCACCTGTTGGTTCCATCAGACTACTTCATGTTCTCTATGCTTAATTACACATCAACAAACTAGCATGTGGTTCCGCTGCTTTTTGTTCATTTTACCCTACATTTTCTGATGCTAGCTATTACATCACTGCTCCGAGCCTCTTTTCATTACTTTTTTGTGTGTTCTTGATCTTCCCAAGTTGCATGACTAATTTGATGCTTCTATTAATTATGGAGCTGCCAACCCCACCAAGCAAAATATTTGTTCTTTTGGGGCTGGCACCTCGAACAAGCATGAAAATAGAGGGAATCAGATATATTGTCGTGTATGCACACACCCTTCTTTCATTAGTTTAGATGAACCATTGATGATCAATTCAAACCAGTGCATGCGATTAAAATTAATTTTACCTAAATAGAGGGTGCAGAATAAACTACAACTACTAGATTTGCAACCATGGGATGCTGACGGTATCTTCAAAGAACATTGCAACAGCAGCGAGGCTTCACAGCAACATATGGTAAGCCAGTGTGTTTTAGTACATGTGAAATGTAATGTGTGTGGGCTGCTTTCTTGGCTTGTGCCCTCAACCTGTAATCCTATAGAATTACAAATAGTTCAGTTGACTGCTTTGCTGTATTGCTTTATACGAATGCTTGTTTGTTACTTGTTACGCTATACCTGAGTTGGCCAATATGTCAGCAGTGCCTTTTGTACTATCATAAAGAAATGCATGCCTAGTTCATTTGAGTCCTTCACTTTTCCTCTGAACTTCATCACAAGACTATCTTCGTAGTTTATATGAGGCCACATTGTTAAGTGCTTTCTTAGATTATTTCAACTGCTTAGGTGCCTTGGCAACTTAAATATAGCGGTGGTACACTCCCTTTCAACTAGGGATGTCAACTGGGTCCCGTTTAATCCCGATTAAAGTCCACTAGTGGTATGATAGTTCAAAAGAGTTTTTGTTTTTTGAGGAAAATGAACTTGGGAGCTAGCAAAAACTAACTAGATGGGACTGGCGGATGTCATTTATTTGCCACTTACATCCCTAGTTTCATCTTACCATTTTAATCTCTTTTCGGCTGATGCTGCTTTGAACCATTTAAATATAGCTTGCCATGCTCGGGAATAATTGGTATGCCATTCACCATGTAAGCTTACTGCCTGGATCATGCGATAACCATCTCTTACTTATGTCCAGTGGAAACCTTTCAGGATGCCGTTCACACTAGGACACACTGTACAACCCCAGAATCTATTTGTGGAAGCAGTGTGCCATCCATGTTACCAGATGGTACCAGTTCAGAGGCAACACCGCCGGAGAGCAGTCTGAGCACAGGTATTATAGTTCTTGAGGCTCTACTAGAGGTAGAAAGAGATGGTGTGGTTGCCATGAATGAGGTAATCTCGATCTTGAAGCTGGAAATCATGCAATTAGCTGCACGCATTATGCAAGCAACCCAAGAATTGGAGGAATTAAGAATGTTGCATTTGAAGACGGAGGAGGTCCTTCTGCTTCTGCTATCTGAAGCCCAGGGTAATCCCAGTTCTTCTTTAGATACCAATTGAAATTGTCGTTAGATTATTGTACTTGCATGTTGTGTCATGTCTCTGAATGGATTATGTTGTAAGACCCCCTATGTTGTCCATGAGTTGTAATGATCCGAATTTTGTAGGCAAGCTAATCCTCAGTACTTGTATGATTGACATAAGGTGAACTGTTTTTTGTGTGAGCATATTGTATTGGATGAAATAACTGTTTGACTCAAAGTGTATCCAACCTACTGAATTCGAAGATCATGGCATTTCTGAATCATAATCATATATAAACGTCGAATAAATCTTTGTTGTGGTTTTTGAAGAAATAAGTAACGAAACTTAGAATTATCTGTGGATATTCATAATCAAATAAAAATTGGATTTGGATTTAGTTGCCAGGGCCCAGGGCAAACGTGAATGCTAATTCTCCCAAGTTTTAAACGAAGCGGCTAAACACCCACTATCATTTGTGGGCTGCCCGAAGCAAGTGTTTTCGAGATGGAAATTACTGTCTACCTCTGACACTTGACATCCTTATCGACAGGATTTACACTGTTGTCGATAGGGGTAGACTAGTAACTTCAATCAGACGTGACACGACGGCCTCTGAGACCATTCAGACACGGTGGGCGCCAAACCTGGGCGGCAAAACACATTTGATTCAAGCTTGTCCGAAAGACAAGTGTCTCTCCCTCAATTTCCCCATTCATCCACGATGGGCGGCAAAGCAAACTCTCCTCGTCCGAAATCGATGTAGGCTAATGTTTTAAATAGGGGCAGATGTGTAACTTCCCTCAGACGTGACACAACTGCCCTGCCTGTCAGCTCCGTTCATACACCATGGGCGCCAACTGTGGGCGGCAAAACGCCCTCTCCTCGCCCAAAATCATTACCAGCAAATATTTGGGAGATGCGAGATTACCATCCTATCCCCAACCGACATGATGTCCGAAATTTTAAATGGGGGATAAGCTCGTAACTTTCCCACATTTCAGACAAGCGCGTCCCAAAGTTTGAGATCCCCCCTCCCCCTCCATTTCCCCATTCATACACCGTCGGCGCCACGACAACCTCCCCACTGCGGCCAGCCTCCTCCGTCCGCCACCCCATCCTCCACCTTGCCGGAGCCGCTACCCCTACCCCATCGTCCACTACAAGAGATGGACGTCTCTCATCCACGGCGCCGGACCAGGATCCTTTAATCGCGTTGTCTCGCTTCATCGGCACCATCATCCACCTTGCCGTTGCCGCTCCTATGACCGCCTCGTCCACTGCAACAAGATTTATCCCCCGACCCGGCCATCTGCCATCTAAAATCTTCTTCCCCGCCGCCGACAGCCATCGCACCCGCAGCACCCTCAACAAATCAGCAGGGGCCTACATGGCATTGCAAGAGAGGTGGTACTCTTCCATATGCACTTAAGTTATTGGTCTCACCCGGAAAATAGATCGTAAATTGTTTACTGTACTTTTCTTGTCCGTACCAAATCATAGTGGCTAGTTGAAAGCAAACATTGGTTGTGAAGTAGCTTTGTCCGGTTTGCACCTTCAGACCTGCCATGGCACAGTCACTATACTCGTAAAGCTTATGGTTCCCCCCTTTGTATTCACTACCATCATCGTAGGTGCTTCACTGCTTCGTGTCGTGCTAGCACTGCTCCTCGAGACCTCAACCCATCAAGTGAAACAACATGCCACTCATAATTCCTAAGCTTACATGTTGAAATACGAATCTGATATGATGCTCATATTACTAAAACAGAGGACGTTTAATTGGTCACCTAATGTTCCTATATCCGTTTCGAAAAGCATGTGCGCCACCCACTGGTCCAGCTAGTTCCACTTTCCTGATTTTACTCTTGATGCTTAGGGTTTTCCCCTTTTATCTACTCTACTATGATATGCGTAGGTGCTTTCTGTCGTACTAGCATTACTCCACCCTTCAAGCTAAACAACACAACACTCAAAATTCCAAAGCTTAGTTGTTCAAATATGATTCTGATATGATACTGATATTAGTTAACAGACACATTTAATTGGTTAGCTAAAGGTCCCACTTGAGTTTCCAAATGCATGCCGCGACATATAGAGAGACAGCAGAATTGCATTTCTTTGTCACTTGTTGACTGTACTTTCTTGTCCATACCAAATCTTAGCTGTTATTTCAAAGCAAACATCGGTTGCTAACTACCCTTTGCGCAGTTTGCAGCTTCAGATCTACCATCCCACTGCCACAGTCAACACTATACTCATCATGCTTATGGTTTCCCTAGTTTATGATGACCACGATCAGCCTACATGGTTCGTGTCGTAATAGCACTGCTCCACCCATCGAGCTAAACAAGCTTAGTTGTACAAATTCAAATATGATATTATGCTGATATTAGTAAAATTGAGAGATGTTTAATTGGTCAACTAAATGTTCCTACTTTAGTTTCGAAATGCATGTGAGCCACATATGGAGAGACCGGAAGGAATAGTATTTCTCCATGCGCTCTGGTTCATCTTGGGTGGCCAACCGACATTGTATAGAAAGACTTGTGATATCTTCAATCTGCTTGCTCTTCTGCTCTTCTTTAAGATGATCCTCTTCTCTTGCGGTCGACTGGCCAGGTCGAGTTATTCTCCCTTAGTATATTTTGAATCTGTCAGGTCAGGTCGACTTGTTCTTCTTTACTATATGTTGAAGTTGTCACCTGCGAAGTATCATCACTTCTGGAGCTATCATATTTTCAGCAGTAGGCCACATTATATTAATGCACACACCAAATTACAGCATGCATGGCACCTCTTAGAAGAATTGCAGAGATAGCACAAAGTGGTTTACAGGGAGGAAGTATTGGATTAGAATCACTTCTGCATTACAAAGATAATCTCACTTGTTTTATGTTTTCATGCATGTCAGGTATTGAACATTATCAAAATGAATATGAGAATGGGTGCACGAGAGGAATATTGCGGAACAATCCACTGGCTAACAAACTTGGCATGGTGGAGGATGGCCTATCTTATTCACCCATCAAGGTGCTTGCTCTAACTTGGCAAGGTTGTATTGGTCGCACATATTTTGCATCTGACCTCTTGCATTACTTATACTTTGTTACACCATC
Source organism: Triticum dicoccoides (assembly GCF_002162155.2). Taxonomy (NCBI): domain Eukaryota; kingdom Viridiplantae; phylum Streptophyta; class Magnoliopsida; order Poales; family Poaceae; genus Triticum; species Triticum dicoccoides. The sequence goes on from NC_041390.1 coordinate 473,630,791, forward strand.
TGCTTAGTTTAAGCATCATATATGAGTATATGCCATACCTATCCATTTTCTGTACCTATTCCATGTGTCGTCATACTATGTTTTTCCAGTCAAATGTTGTTCTTTCATAATAGATGTCCAAAAGGAAGAGGGTGAGTGCAGATCCTCAAGGAGTACAAACTAGGTATTCAGAAAAGGTAGTGATACCTGTTAAATCAGATAGATCAGCAGCCACAGAAAACACAGGCCCAACTGTACCACACTTTACCCCTACTCTAGTGGCCAAACCCCTATTAGAACTGTTGAGCGCCTAGCGTCAGGTATTGTCTATGATATCAATTCAAAAATTGAACTCCTAAACTTCTACATGTGCCTTACCTTCTCTCTTGTATGAAAACTAATTTCAGATGAATCTCCATGCTCAAAGGATCATAGGATCTCAAGACAATGCTGGGTTCTGCATTGCTCTTGTCAGTACCTCTCGCCCTTTGTCAGCATACTTACACTCATTGCTGCTTGATTATGTAGCATCACTGAAATGTTCGCTTCTTTATCCTCCCTTTGCTTGAAATTGTAAGATCTATATTTACTCTTAGATAAATGTAGAATTAACACAATGGTTATGAAGTTTTGGATTGCTCATGTAAGTACCTATTGTCATGTACTCACTCTGTATCGAATTAATTGTTGATCAATTGGATGTATTTAGAACTTAATAGTGCTAGATACATCCATTTGAGAGACAAGTAATAACGGACGGTGGTGGTATTACTGTACTTGCATCGCAAGATAATTGATTGTCTAGCATTACTCTGCATCTTATCTGCCCTGCCCTCCACTTTCTTCAAATTATCATATCTACATTTACTCTTACCAATATATTGAATAAAGCCAATGCCACTGCACACGTTGATGTCTCCATTCCTCTTGCCAGTACCTTTTTCCTTGTAACGATGTACTTAATTAATTGCTATTTGATTATGTATCATCGGTCTGCACCTGAGCTTCATTATCCTCTGTTTCTTCCAATATTATTTGATCTATATTTACTCTTTGCAAAATGTAGAATAATGGCAACGCTTATAAAGAATTTTCTTTGGGGAATTTATTGAATTATCCTTCCATCAACATGGAGAAGGGCTTTGTCGAGCCCGTGTTAACATGTAATGTAAGTTCATCCTTCTCAAGCCTTCAAACTTTGTTCTAGTATAGATTTAGATAGGCATCATTTCCTCCACTACTGTTTACTTTGCTGTTTACATCTGATTGGATGTTTGCAACAACTACCAGTTTCAAATTATAGTTGTAAAAACATGTTCCTTATGCAGAATAGATCCATTTATTTGCTTATATAATTGTGAAACTTGTTATGTGTCTCCTTATTTCTCTTTCAGAGTCGTATCTCTTATGCCAGGCAGAACTTTAGGGAAGATAGTGAGCCAAACCATCTTGAGGACAACGATATGAACCCAAGGTCATGTCTTGATGAAGACAGTGAGTTGAAGCTACTCACCAGCAGGTGTGAGACAACCTTTGTGCAGTCACTGCCTCAATCAGTTCAACTTCTTCAGTCTCAACTTAAAGCGGAAAGGCTTGCTTCAGCTCAGCTCCGACTTGAAGTCAAAGATATAATGAAGATGTTAGGGGACTGCCGTGCGCATTATGGTGCCATATAGCTAGGGATGAAGCATCTATCATTGACACAACTGAGGTCTTATCAGCTTGTTCGACTGCTTGCGGGGCCCCACCTTGCCAGGCCTAGTGCCTTCTGAAGTGCTCTCAGTTTTGTATATTCTTTTGTTGACGCGTTTATATGCACTGGTGGCGACCTTTGATGCCCAGTGTATGTAATCCGCGGTCATGTTGCGCTTTATTATCACCGCTAGTGAACTTTGATTCCCAGTGGATGTAATATGCTGTAATTTCTTTATTGTATAGTCTAGGTTTATTCTTTGGTCGGTATGCTGTAATTTAGGCCGGAAGGTTCAGTGGATCTCAGTGTTGTCGATCTTCAGGCCGGCCCGTTACTCATATGGGCCAAAACGTGGGCCTATAATCATCTTGGGTCATTAGCAGGTCTAAACCTATAGTAGTTTCCCGCCTTTAACAGGCCGAGTAAAGTTCTGGCCAGCTGGGCCAGAGAATACCATGGGCTTTTAACACGCTAAAACCTAGATTGGGCTAGCGTTGAGCCCAAAAATTCACGGGCCAATACAGGCCGAAACTGCCTAAAGCCCATGTTGGGCCCAAATAGGACGAGCTATTAACAGGCCAAAGTATATCACGGGCCTGTTTGGCCCAATAAAATTATGGGCTTTAAGCAGGCCAGTATCCACGCGGACCAAGGTCCCAAAAGTGTCATGGGCCATTATCAGATGGGCTGTAAGCAGGCCAGATTCAACACGGGTTGTAATTAGGCCCAACTATTACACGGGCCATTAACAGGCCGATAGGCCAGTTGGGCTGAAATTTATCCACGAAGACTACGGGCCATTAAGAGGCCTAAAGTTACTTCGGACAAGAAAAGCCCAGTTTCTGCGTGGGTCGTTAAATGGCCTAAAGTTAAACCAGGCCGACAACGTCCCAGATACTCCACGGGCCGCTAACAGGCCGAAACTATTATCAGGATGAACTGGTAAACGGGCATTTAACAGGCTGAAATAAAGAATGGGCCCAAAGGTATAGTGGCCTGTTAACGGGCCTGATCCGTTATGGGCCGTAATTTGGCCCAAAACTCGGCAGGCTGTGACAGGCCTGATCTGATATGGGCCTCAATTTGACCCAAAACATGGCAGGCTATTAACGGGCCAGCCCACTAGTGTCTAAAAAAACATGGTGGGCCTTTAGTTGGGCCGGCCTTTTCACCGGAATGGGCCTCTATTGGGCCGTGCCACGTGTCGACGTATCATAGGCGGCTCCTGTCCAATGAGTGAATGACATCTGTCCTGACGAGGAGCTGACACGTTGTTCCGTCGGCCCATGAGAATTTTACACGTGGAAAATCCCCATTGGTCCGGGCTGTTAACGGGTTATCGGATCCAAAACCGGACCCGATAGCTTAACGACGATCCGTTATGGTCGATGCCACGTGTCGGTCACCCTTGATGAAAGCACTTCTATGACGCGCGATTTATCATCATGGAAGTGGACACTTCCGTGATAATAATTTTGGTAATGTGCTGGAGCACTTCTATGACAACACAGGTATGACTATCTTGATTCTGTCATAAAATCGTCATGGATGTACATGCATGACAGAAAACGTGACCTACTGTGACAAACACGTCTCATCACAGAAGTGTATATTTTTGTAGTGACAGCGGCTCGGGCACCATTAATGGAGAGGAAGGCGGGTGGCCATGGAAGTCAAAGGGCTCGCTTCCCAGTGAGCCTGTGCATTGGAGGACAGCGTAAGAGGCTAAGGGCCAACAACCATATGGTCCATATATACATACTTAACATATATAGTAACAGCTAGCACATTTTAAGAGGCTGAGGGCCAACAACCACAACTATCCACTGGAAGCAGCTTGATCACGGCGACTCGACATCTCGTCAATGAAAAGGAAGAGCCCTCCTGTGCCTTGGTAGAGCAGGAGTAGAACAATGTCTCTAATTTTCCAATATGGATGCATTGCCACGAGAAGCGAGAACTTGTTAATTTGGATGGTTCCATTTTTGTGGGAAATGCAGTACCTTGCAATCACTTTGGCGTTATTAGCAGGCAGAAGTGTAATTCGACCACGCCGGGAAATCGATTCGGGAACGGCTACAGGGGGAAATTTCTGTTGACATGTAGAATAAAAAACAATTGTAACATATCATTGAAGATATATATAGTTTATGACCATCAACATTAAAATAAGACTTTTTACCAGCGCTTTGTGCACATAATTGGTCTTGTTCAGTGTGTGCACCATAGGTCTAATTAATCACATCCAAAATCCAGCGTTCATACAGATTATCAACAAAGTTTATGACATGCTTCAAGTCCTTCCACTGAAATTTGATACGCTTAGTAACATATAGATCATTCACTATGCATCCAACATATCCTGCTTAAAAGGTGGAAAGGTATTATTTATTCAGAACATGGCAGAAGAATATATAGTGCGCATAAATTGGTAAATAGAATTTGTTACTGCCTAGGAACGGAGTCAGAATATGATATCACAATTGGTTGCTTAAATAGTGATCAATTGGTTGCTTAAATAGTAATATGACAGCATGGAGAAAGTTGAAAGGACACTAACCTTGATCAGACTTTGATCGGCTAATGATGTTGGGGAAGTAAACATCCATGTTAATTAGACCAGGCTGTGGTGCACGCACTAGAATTTTATTGTCAGCTTTCAGTTCATAACACTTAGACATTTTTATCCAAAGGTCCGCATTAAAATAGGAGTCACCATCTTTATCAAGTTTTACGCTAACCATAATTGTAAACCCATGTTGCTTTGTCAATATGACATCCTGGGAGTCATCAGCAAAGTAAAGCCCAAGATTTCCTTCTACTCCTGTTCTTGGAAAGCAAGGGATGTACTGCTTGACATGAAAATTAAGATCGTAAATTAGATATATTGAAATAACCGAGCAAGATGCAAATATGGGAGTAACTGATAGAACATATCCATATATAGATGAAAGCAAAGTACAAAAATATAGAATTAAAAATAGACAATGTAACAAAGATTTGATGCAAATATATAGATAATGTAGCAACAGACGGTATATGTTCACAAATTTAGGCCATGCCGACCGTGGTAGGTTGAGATTGAACATACCGAGTGCTCCCTGAAGTCATCCGGAATGGTGAGATAGAACTTCGTTTCCGACTGGCCACGACCACAGTTGCCTGATTTGTGCTCGCACTATGCAAACATGAATGAACACCCACGAATTAGCTAGAACAAAAATGATTCCATGGTGATTTCTGCCGGTTGATTAACAGCAACGAACGGACTGCGATAGCAGATGAGTGAATATTTCACTAATTAAGTTGATTACCTTCTCCATGAGAAAAATCCCCGGCCCAATTCCGCAGAAAACCCCAGTCGAACAGAGTCTAGAATGTCGGTGCAGATATGCGGTGGAGGCGAAATCCGGTGCCGTTTGGAGCGCGACCTACGGTCGCCGCCAACAGCCGTCGAGCTTAGGGTGCAGAGTTGCGGAGGAGTCCGCGGTGAGTGAGTGGGGACAAAGTGGGCGAGGGTTTTCTTTTCCTTTTGCATGTGTGAGTGAACACACACGGTTCGCAGAGGCGACGGAGATGAACCGTGTGCGATAGTAAATCACCGAGATTGAATGGGAATCCAAATTTCCTTTTTCTTTCATACATGAGTTTTTCTACGATGAACATAAACCCTGCTAATCACCGTGTTCAAATTTTGACACTTTTCCGGGTTCATTTACAATATTTAGGGGATTATGTGCATTTTGTAGGCATTAATGCACGTAATTCAAATTCAAACAATTGGTGCATGAAAGGGTGCACAAGAACAGTCTGGAAAAACCATACTCGTGGTATTTAGTAATTTCTCAAGCCTTTCACAAGGAATGGACAGAGATTTTAATGGAGTCAACCACAAACTCGTCATTTACTGGGTTATCAACTATTGAACAATGAAATATGTGCTTGAAAAACATGACGGCTGTCATGGTGCCATGGTATGGCCTCACTATGCCCTGGTTAAAAGCTGAGAAGGTTTGATTTATGTCGTCATGCACGCCCTTCATAAATCGAACCATCACCGAGGAAGTTCAGTGCTTTCGAGAGGGAAATCACCAAGATTGAAGGGGAATCCAAATGTCCACCCTAGTTTGTCTTTCAGATTTTTTCCCAATGATCAACATACGACCTCAAACGAAACATGTTCAAATTTGGCATTTTTCTGAACTCATTTACCATATTTAGGGGATTGTGCACATTTTCTAGGCATTAATTATGCACATAATTCAAATTCGAACAATCGGTGCATGAAAAGGTGCACAAGAACGGTCTGGAAAACCATGCTTGTGCTATACAAAAAATGAAGCACATGGTTGGAAAACATGATGCCTGGTGTGGTGCCATGGTATGGCCTCACATGCCCCTGGTAAAAATTGGAGAATGTTTTCCTTATGTCGTGATGCGCGCCTTTCATAAAATGAACCATCATCCGAGGAAGTTTCATGGTTTCGAGGGGGAAATCACCAAGATTGAAGGGGGTCCAAATTTCCTTTCTCCTTTGTCCAGTTTTTTTCTATGATGAACATACAACCTGCAAATCACCGTGTTCAAATTTGGCACTTTTCCGGGTTCATTTGCCATATTTAGGGGATTATGTGCATTTCCTAGGCATTAATGTGCATAATTCAAGTGCAAACAATTGATGCATGAAAGGGTCCACCAGAACGGCCTAGAAAACCATGCTCGTGCCATTTAGTAAATTCTCATGCCTTTTACAAGGTATGGACAGATATTTCGATGAAATGTGTGGCAATAGTCAACCATAAATGTTTGTTTGTTGGGTTCTCAACTATAGAAAAAATGAAATAAATGCTTAAAAACATGACCCCTGGCATGGTGCCATGGTATGACCTCGTCATGCCCTGGTAAAAATTGAGAAGGTTTGGCTTATGTCGTCATGCACGCCCGAACCATCACCGAGGAAGTTACATGCTTTCGAGAGGGAAAATCCCCAAGATTGAAGGAGAGTCCTAATTTATGTCCTAGTTTGTCATTCAGTTTTTTCCAATGATCAACATACCGCCTCAAATGCAACGTGTTCAAATTTGACATTTTCCCGGGCTCATTTACAATATTTAGGGGATTATGTGCATTTTCTAGGCATTAATGGACATAATTTAAATTCGAACAATCGGTGTATGAAAGGGTGCACAAGAACGGTCTAGAAAACCATGCTCGTGTTATTTAGCACATTCTCATGCCTTTTACAAGGAATGGGAAGATATTTCAAGGAAATGTCAACCATAAACGCATCGTTTACTTGGTTAACAACTATACAAAAAATGAAACATGTGGTTGGAAAACATGACGCCTGGCTTGGTGCCATGGTATGGCCTCACCATGCCCTGGTAAAAATTGGAGAATGTTTTCCTTAAGTCGTGATGCACGCCTTTCATAAATCAAACCATCACCGAGGAAGTTTCATGGTTTCAAGGGGAAAATCACCAAGATTGAAGGGTGGGTCCAAATTTCCTTTGTCCTTTGCCCACGAGTTTTTTTCTATGATGAACATACAACCTGCAAATCATCGTGTTCAAATTTGGCACTTTTCCCGGTTCATTTGCCATATTTAGGGGATTATGTGCATCTCCTAGGCATTAATGCGCATAATTCAAGTTCAAACAATCGATGCATGAAAGGGTCCACAAGAACGGCCTAGAAAACCATGCTCGTGCCATTTAGTAAATTCGCATGCCTTTTACAAGGAATGGACAGATATTTTGATGAAATGTGTGGCAATAGTCAACCACAAATGTCTGTTTGTTGGGTTTTCAACTATAAAAAATGAAATAAATGCTTAAAAAACATGACGCCTGGCATGGTGCCATGGTATGACCTCACCATGCCTTGGTAAAAATTTGAGAAGGTTTGGCTTATGTTGTCATGCACGCCTTTCATAAATCAAACCATCATTGAGGAAGTTCCATGCTTTCGAAAGGGAAATCCTCAAGATTGAAGGGGAATCCAATTTTTCTTCATTCTTTGCCCTGGCATTTTTTCTACAACGAACATACACCCTGCAAATCACCGTGTTCAAATTTGGCATTTTTCCGGGCTCATTTACCATATTTTGGGGATTATGTGCATTTTCTAGGCATTTAGCGCATATAAATCCAATCCAGCTACAGGGGCACGGGTGTGATGTGAGGGACGTGGATTGCCGTTCGATCGCGGCGCATCCAACGGTGCACACGCGCGATCAGCGTGGCTGGGGTTCCGGCCAATCATAACACAACACACAATAGGCTCAGCGCACACTGTTTTCAGAAGCGACGGAGATGAACCGTGTGCGATAATGAACGAGCAAAATTGTAAGGGAAGCCTGTAGGATCAAGAAGTAGATGTGTCTAGAGGGGGGTGATTAGACACTTCTTGCTAAAGTTGCAATTTTTAAGCTTTTTGGTTTAAGTGGAGTTTAGGCACAATTTCAACACACACAATACATATCAAGCAAGCATGCAAAGAGTATATGAGCAGCAGAATGTAAAGCATGCAACTTGCAAGAATGTAAAGGGAAGGGTTTGGAGAGATCAAACGCAATTTGAGACACGGATGTTTTTCCCGTGGTTCGGATAGGTGGTGCTATCCTACATCCACGTTGATGGGGACTTCAACCCACAAAGGGTAACGGTTGTGAGAGTCCACACAGGGCTCCACCCACAAAGGGTAATGGTTGCGCGAGTCCTAACAGGGCTCCACCCACGAAGGGTCCACGAAGAAGCAACCACCCACAAAGGGTCCACGAAGAAGCAACCTTGTCTATCCCACCATGGCCATCGCCCACACAGGACTTGCCTCACTAGCGGTAGATCTTCACGAAGTAGGCGATCTCCTTACCCTTACAAACTCCTTGGTTCAACTCCACAATCTTGTCGGAGGCTCCCAAGTGACACCTAGCCAATCTAGGAGACACCACTCTCCAAGAAGTAACAAATGGTGTGTAGGTAATGAACTCCTTGCTCTTGTGCTTCAAATGATAGTCTCCCCAACACTCAACTCTCTCTCATAGGATTTGGATTTGGTGGAAAGAAGATTTGAGTGGAAAGCAACTTGGGAAGGCTAAAGATCAAGATTCATATGGTAGGAATGGAATATCTTGGTCTCAACACATGAGTAGGTGGTTCTCTCTCAGAACATATGAGTTGGAATGGTGTATGTATTCTGATGGCTCTCTCTTCGAATGAAGAGGAGGTGGAGGGGTATATATAGCCTCCACACAAAATCCAACTGTTACACACAGTTTTCCAATCTCGGTGGGACCGAATCAACAAACTCGGTCGGACCGAAAATGTAAACCTAGTGACCGTTAGAGATTTTCGGTGGGACTGACATGCAACTCGGTAGGACCGATATGGTTAGGGTTTGGGCATAACGTAATCTCGGTGAGACCGATTACACAAACTCGGTGAGACCGAATTTGGTAATTAACTAACCAGAGAGTTGGTCAGGCAAACTCGGTGGGATCGATTTGCTCTTTCGGTGAGACCGAAAAGTTACAAAAAAGGAAACACTGAATTTACATTGTAATCTTGGTGGGACCGATTGCATATCTCGGTGGGACCAAGAATATTGCAATAGGTAACAGAGAGTTTGCAATCACATCTCGGTGAGACCGAGATCCCTATCGGTAGAACCGAATTGCTAGGGTTTGGTAGTGGCTAATGACAAGTGAAACTCGGTGGCGCCGGATAGGAAGAATCGGTAGGACCGAGTTTGGCTTAGGGTTTAGGTCATATGTGGATATGGGAAAGTAGTTGAGGGTTTTTGGAGCATATCACTAAGCACATGAAGCAAGAGGCTCATTAAGGAACACCTCATCCCTCCTTGATAGTATTGGCTTTTCCTAAAGACTCAATGTGATCTTGGATCACTAAAATGTAAAATGATGAGTCTTGAGCTTGAAGCTTTAGCCAATCCTTTGTCCTTAGCATCTTGAAGGAGTTCCCACAACCTTTAGTCCATGCCACTCCATTGTTGAACTTATCTGAAACATGCTAGATCGAAATGTTAGTCCAACAAGAGATATGTTGTCATCAATTATCAAAACCACCTAGGGAGCACTTGTGCTTTCAAAGCCAAATTTCTGTTGTCATTTGTGGTTGAGCTCTTGAATACCACCGCACTGTACGGCTGCCCGGCCCCTCCATCCCAGAGCTCTTTCCAGGCGTCGTCCATGGCACCGCGGTGCACAGTAACTGGTAATGAAGCGATGGCATCCCGATGCGCCGCGTTCCTCACCGCCCGCGACCACGCACATGGTAAGGAAACGATGGCATCTCGCCGCGCCGAGTTCATCACCGCCGGCGGCCAGACAGTTACATGGGCGGACTTTGAGGCTTCCATGGCCGAATGGGTGGTGGATCTAGAGGCGGCCAAAGTCGCATAGAAGGAGCGGAAAAGGCAGAAAGCAGTCAAGAAAAGAGAGTCCCGCCACCACAAGAAAAAAGAGGTCGCACGCCGTGGTGAGGAGAGCTTGGTGGAGATCGAAGCACGGAGGGCTGCTGCCTACAAGGCCGGGAAGGAGAACGCCGACGTCTGGCTAGCATGCCCTGATGGCAGCATTTGAGAAGTAGGTTAAGTTTGTAGTATTAGAGCAAATTACTAGTAGTACTTTAAGTTTGTAGTATTAACGTACAATGTCGGTAAGAGCATCCTTTGAGGGCTTTCAGCGTTGATTAGCATGTGTGCCCGTGTGCGTTTTTTGCGTTAATCATTAGAAGATCACCAAACACACAGTTTCTATGCCATACCCGTCTGCGTTTTTTGCATTAATGACCCATAAGTTAGTTGCATGTGCGATATTTCCTAATAAACAAGGTGTACCATTGACTGAAAAAAAATCAAGTACACGTGTACATTTTTTTGGAGATGGGATCTGCCAACTTTCTTTTTTCTCGCACACGAGTATTTTACGCGCTTCGTCTGCATTGTGTGTTTCCCTCGCCCAAGTTTCAAATTTCACACCGAAATTTTCATTAGGCACGCGATTTCAGAACTATTCCTTGAACCACATCCCCTTCCCCTCAGTATCCCCCTCCCTCGCACCTCCCCCTACCGGCATCTCAAACCACCGCCGCCGCAACCACAACTTCAACCACATCTACGTTCTGCTCGGATCCAGTCAGGTAACCCATCGATCTCTATCACGTCCCCGGCCTGATTGCTTAAATGGCGCCTGCGAAACATCCTCATGCCTCCAAATCCCCCTTCCCCGCTAGGAGCTGATGGCGGTCCATGGCGCGATGGCCGTTGTGTGTGTTGACCCGGAGGAACACCTCACCTCCGCCGCCGCCGACATGGTGCAGGCTCTGGCCCAGATGAACCCCCCCAGCGACTACCCCCTAGGACTTAATAGGTAAGATCTAACCAGCTAAATCTTACCAATACCACTTGCAACGGCTATGATTTGTACGATTGATGTATTAAGAATGTTCGTGCCTTGTTTATTTCAGTACTACACACTATGTGATGTTCAAATATTACCGTGTCCAGCTCAATTTCACCAATACCGGCAACAAACTTACAATACATGACTCAGGATATCACTAGAGATGCTGCTCATTTGCTATTTTTAGTGGATGCTAACCCTGTTGCACTTAACATGCTTGTCCATGTACTTATGCAGGGTCATAACAACCGATGCTTTTGTTTGCCATCGAGATGAGCTGCATCCCATGTCTTACAGTATTTCACATAATTTGTGCAATTGTAGTTTAACTTTTACCCATTTACTGGTTGCCTGTAGGTACACATGTCAGTGGCAATGATCCACGCTTCGACCCGGAGGAACAGCTCGCCTCCGCCGTCGCTGAATTTGGGCGAGCTCTGGCCAAGATGAAGTGCCCCAGCAACTACCTCTCAGGACTTACCAAGTATGTACTCACCAGTTCAATCTTACCAATACCAGTTGCAATTAATGGCTATGTTCTGTATGGTCGATGTATTAAGCATGTTCTAGTAAACATGCTAACACATTTTTGCTACTATCCCTACCTTTTTATAGACATCTGGGCCATTCTCTGCTCTGGCAGCACCTGCCTTGTGATGTTTAACTATGCCAATTGCATTTTTATCAGTACCGGTTTCAATGTCTATTAAGCCTGTTGCAATTAATAGTTGAATCCATTTTTAAACAGTTGCATTTCAATGGCTACAAACTTACAAAACATGACTTAGGATGTTGTTAAGCCTGTTGCAATTAACAGTTGTATCCATTTTTTAATCTGTCCATTTGCTACCATGCTACTCTCCGCAATGAAGATATACTAGAGATGCAGCCCCATTTGCTATTTTTGGTGGATGCTAACCCTGTTGTACTTAACATGCTTGTCCATGTACTTACGCAGGGTCATAACGGCCGATGCTGTTGTTTGCTGTCAAGGTTAGCTGCATCCCATGTCTTACAGTATTTCACATCATTTGTGCATTTGCAGTTTAACTTGTACCATTTACTGGTTGCCTGTAGGTACACATGTCAGTGGCACTAATCCACACTTCGACCTGGAGGAACAGCTCGCCTCCACCGCTGCTGAATTTGGGTGGGCTCTGGCCAAGATGAAGTGCCCCAGCAACTACCTCTCAGGACTTACCAAGTATGTACCCACCAGTTCAATCTTACCAATACCAGTTGCAATTAATGGCTATGTTTTGTACTGTCGATGTATTAAGCATGTTGTAGTAAACATGCCTAACACGTTTGAGCTATTTTCCCTATCTTTTTATAGACAACTGGGCCATTATCTACTCTGGCAGCACCTGCCCTATGATGTTTAACTCTGCCAATTGCATTTTTATCAGTACCGGTCTCAATGGGCATTAAGCCTGTTGTAATTAAAAGTTGTATCCCTTTTTAAAGAGTTGTATTTCAATGGCTACAAACGTACAAAACATGAATTAGGATGTTGTTAAGCTTGTTGCAATTAACAGTTGTATCCATTTTTTAATCCGTCCCTTTGCTGCCGTGCTACTCTTTCGAAATGAAGATATCACTACATATGCTACCATTTTATTACCATTTGCTATTTTTGGTGGATGTTAACCCTGTTGTAGTTAACATTGGCTTTCCATGTACTTACACAGGGCTACAATGGGCGATGCTGTTGTTTGCCGTCGAGCTTAGCGGCATCCCATGTCTTATACACCATATATTCCTAAATATAAGTATTTTTAGAGATTCCAATATAGACTACATAAGGAGCAAAATGAGTGAATCTAGATTCTAATCTAAACTATATCTATAATTATATATACATTCGTATGTAGTTCGTATTGAAATCTCAAAAAAAAATACTTGTACTTAGGAACATAGGTAGTTGTATTTTACATCATTTGTGCAATCTCAGCTTAGCTTCTAACATTTACTGGTTGCTTGTAGGTACATATATGAGGGGTACTGATCCACGCTTCGATCCCTTATGCGTATGGGGCAATGAGATATTCATGAACAAGCATCAAGTGAGGAAACTAAAAAGGATTGTTAGGCGAAAGAAACGGGTGATTGGAATTAAGCTCTTTATTTACACTTTGTCGAAGACAACAGTGAACTTTAGGATGGTAAGTAATGTGTTGCCTTTTCCACTACCCACAACAAGTTACTCTATTAGACCTCAGTATCTGATATTTCTCTCTTTTCAGTGGTTTTTGAAGCTATTTACTGATGATTACCTTACAAACTACATGACCGGAGTGGAGGCAACTAAGGTTAAAGTATATAATTCATGCTACCATGATAATGCTCTAGAAGTCTTCCAGAAGGCGGTGAAGGATGGGTGGGCGATCATCACAAGGGGTTGGACAAAAGTGGTTTGTGCCTATGGCATGCAGGAAGGCACATTATGGGCATTCCGCTTCTTCAACACCGTCGGTAGTTGAGGGAGTCCTGGATTAGGGGGTCTCCGGACAGCCGGATTATATCCTTTGGCCGGACTGTTGGACTATGGAGATACAAGATTGAAGACTTCATCTCATGTCCGGATGGGACTCTCCTTGGCGTGGAAGGCAAGCTAGGCAATACGGATATGTATATCTCCTCCTTTGTAACCGACCTTGTGTAACCCTAGCCCCCTCCGGTGTCTATATAAACCGGAGGGTTTTAGTCCATAGGACAATATACAATCATACCATAGTCTAGCTTCTAGGGTTTAGCCTCTCTGATCTCGTGGTAGATCAACTCTTGTACTACTCATATTATCAAGAATAAATCAAGCAGGACGTAGGGTTTTACCTCCATCAAGAGGGCCCGAACCTGGGTAAAACATCGTGTCCCCTGCCTCCTATTACCATCCGCCTTAGATGCACAGTTCGGGACCCCCTACCTGAGATCCGCTGGTTCTGACACCGACATTGGTGCTTTCATTGAGAGTTCCTCTGTGTCGTCACCGTTAGGCTGGATGGCTTCTTCGATCATCGATAGCGATGCAGTCCAGGGTGAGACTTTTCTCCCCGGACAGATCTTTGTATTCGGCGGCTTCGCACTGCGGGCCAACTCGCTTGGCCATCTAGAGCAGATCAAGAGTTACGCCCCTGGCCACTAGGCCATCTCTCTCTCTCTCTGAACCCCGTCACTGCTGCTCCTCCCCTCGTCCCTACTGCTGCTCCTCCTTCGCTCAAATTCTCCAACTTGCTGCTGCTGCTGCTGCTCTCTCTCTCTCTGTGTATCTCTCTCTCTCTGAAATTTCTATAAAATTAAGATGTTTAAGACTTTGTAAGGTTAAGATTTGAAGAGTTCTTGAAACCTGCTCCATGTCTCATGGCTCTGTTGATTAGTACTCTACTGGCGTATGTGTATGTTTAGCCCTATGCATTTGTTTCTTGCCATCTACTGTAATCTGTCCCGTACTAGTAACTTTACTCCAGTTTATTTGATGTTCAATTTTTAGTCTCTATACTAGCTATGTACCAGTGACATTTATGCTTGTGATTTTCCAGTGAATGTGTTTAATTTTAGTCCATATGTGGTACCTGTTCTATATAAATATATATGTGTGTGTGTTTGTCTATTTTATGTCCTGTAATTTTGTTTCTTGCCTCTGTTCAAGATGTTGTTTCCCTGTGAAGAATTCCGCTAGCTTGGCATGTTGGTACCAAAATACTACCTATGCTGACAGCTAGCAATTGACGCAGTATTGGAAAAAGATAAGAAGCACGGTAGTCAATCAAAGAATAGGTTCCCATCTTGGCACTCTCGCTCACCTAAAAGAACCTTTCTCATTCGCAAAGCTAACAAAGTAGAGAAAAGGGGGTCATCCCATTGGCCAGACTGAGCATCAAGCCAGCCAAGAAGTCAAAGCGAAGAAGGAGTGACTCGCACGAGTCAACACTTTATACTTTCCACAATTTATTTATCTGCTTCTTCTCCTTTTGCTTAGTTTTTACCCTCCATCCACTTCAGCTTCCTTTGCGCAAACCAACACCTATTTGGATTTGCTTGAGAAGAGCGCATTCTTGAGATGCTAAGGGCTGGACAAAGGGTTAACTAAACTAATAAGATCTCTTCTTCCTTCTCTTTTATGCTTCAGCCCCAATTGCTTTGGGTGACAGATCGAACCTCCACTCGTTTCTGGTTTCTACTTTCTCCCTAGGGAAAGAAGATATGATACTTTTCGAAGAATGCAATCCCCGCATTCCGGCCCTGCTCTGCAAATCAACATCTGAAGATCTATGGGTCACCATAGTCTTCTGATCCACTAATAAGATTCCGCGCTGTCGGCACCAGTCCTACATTTTTTTCTCTATGGACCGAGGAGAAAGGGGGCTCAGCAGTCTTACGCTTGTTAGATAAACATATGTGTTCTAGTATTGTTGTTTTCCTCCGGTCATTTTTGTATGCTTGTGTCAGTGTTTACTTTTTCAAGTAAAACTATAATACCAAAAAGACAGAGAGTACAATCTAAACTTCCCTTTGGTTCTTTTCATTTTCTTTACCGACGATTTTCTGGAACAGTCTTAGATTGTTTAGGTTTATTTTCATGCAATGATAATCTGAACCGCATTACCTAGCTTTAGCCGAGTATAGTTGCCATCGCCTAGTCCATGTGGGGAACACGACACTCACAGTTTGGGCGTAAATATCCCGATGTACTTCCAATTGATCACTGATTTACTGCTATCGTTTTGGGGTTATGCTTTAGAGATGGATGCATTCACGTTAAATAGGGCACCATCTAAATCTGTTGAGATGACACCATATGAACTGTGGTTTGGAAAGAAACCCAAGTTGTCATTTCTTGAAGTTTGGGGCCGCGGTGCTTATGTGAAAAAGCTTCTAGCTGATAAGCTCGAACCCGAATCGGAGAAATGTGACTTCATAGGATACCCAAAGAGACCGTTGGGTACACCTTCTATCACAGGTCCGAAGGCAAGATATTCGTTGCTAAGAATGGATCCTTTCTAGAGAAGGAGTTTCTCTCAAAAGAAGTGAGTGGGAGGAAAGTAGAACTTGACGAGGTAACTGTACCTGCTCCCTTATTGGAAAGTAGTTCATCATAGAAATCAATTTTTGTGATTCCTACACTAGTAAGTGAGCAAGCTAATGATGATGATCATGAAACTTCTGATCAAGTTACTACCGAACCTCGTAGGTAAACCAGAGTAAGATCCGCACTAGAGTGGTACAGTAATCCTGTTCTAGAGGTCATGTTACTTGACCATGACGAACCTACGAACTATGAGGAGGCGATGATGAGCCCAGATTCCGTGAAATGGCTTGAGGCCATGAAATCTGAGATGGGATCCATGTATGAGAACAAAGTGTGGACTTTGGTTGACTTTCCCGATGATCGGCAAGCCATAGAGAATAAAATGGATCTTCAAGAAGAAGACTGACGCTGACGGTAATATTACTGTCTACAAAGCTCCACTTATTGCGAAAGATTTTCGACAAGTTCAAGGAGTTGACAGCGATGAGACCTTTTCACCTGTAGCGATGCTTAAGTCTGTCCGAATCATGTTAGTAATTGCCGCATTTTATGATTATGAAATTTGGAAAATGGATGAGAAAACTGCATTCCTTAATGGATACCTTAAAGAAGAGTTGTATATGATGCAACCAGAAGGTTTTGTCGATCAAAAAGGTGCTAACAAAGTGTGCAAGCTCCAGTGATCCATTTATGGACCGGTGCAAGCCTCTCAGAGATGGAATATACGCTTTGATAGTGTGATCAAAGCATATGGTTTTATACAGACTTTTGGAGAAGCCTGTATTTACAAGAAAGTGAGTGCGAGCTCTGTAGCATTTCTGATATTATATGTGGATGACATATTGTTGATCGGAAATGATACTAAATTTCTGAATAGCATAAAAGGATACTTAAATAAGAATTTTTCAATGAAAGACCTCGGTGAAGCTGCTTATATATTAGGCATCAAGATCTATAGATAGATCAAGATGCTTAATCGGACTTTCACAAAGCACATACCTTGATAAAGTTTTTGAAGAAGTTCAAAATGGATCAAGCAAAGAAAGGGTTCTTGCCTGTATTACAAGGTGCGAAGTTGAGTCAGACTCAATGACCGACCACTGCAGAAGATAGAGAAAAAATGAAGCTCATTCCCTATGCTTCAGCCATAGGTTCTATCATGTATGCAATGATGTGTACCAGACCTGATGTGTGCCTTGCTATTAGTTTAGCAGGGAGGTACCAAAGTAATCCAGGAGTGGATCACTGGACAGCGGTCAAGAACATCCTGAAATACCTGAAAAGGACTAAGGATATGTCTCTTGTTTATGGAGGTGACAAAGAGCTCGTCGTAAATGGTTATGTCGACGCAAGCTTTGAAACTGATCCGGATGACTCTAAGTCACAAACCGGATGCTTACTTTTATTGAATGGTGGAGTTGTCAGTTGGTGCAGTTCCAAGCAGAGCGTCATGGCGGGATCTACGTGTGAAGCGGAGTACATAGCTGCTTCAGAACCAACAAATGAAGGAGTTTGGATGAAGGAGTTCATATCCGATCTAGGTGTCATACCTAGTGCATTGGGTCCAATGAAAATATTTTGTGGCAATACTGGTGTAATTGCCTTGGCAAAGGAATCCAGATTTCACAAGAGAACCAAGCACATCAAGAGACGCTTCAATTCCATCCGCAACCAAGTCAAGGAGGGAGACATAGAGATTTGCAAGATACATACGGATCTGAATGTTGTAGACCCATTGACTAAGCCTCTCTCAAGAGCAAAACATGATCAGAACCAAGACTCCATGGGTGTTAGAATCATTACAATGTAATCTAGATTATTGACTCTAGTGCAAGTGGGAGACTAAAGGAAATATGCCCTAGAGGCAATAATAAAGTTGTTATTTATATTTCCTTATATCATGATAAATGTTTATTATTCATGCTAGAATTGCATTAACCGGAAACTTTGTACATGTCTGAATACATAGACAAACAGAGTGTCACTAGTATGTCTCTACTTGACTAGCTCGTTAATCAAAGATGGTTAAGTTTCCTAGCCATGGACAAGAGTTGTCATTTGATGAACGGGTTCACATCATTAGAGAATGATGTAATTGACTTGACCCATCCGTTAGCTTAGCACTATGATCGTTTAGTTTATTGGTATTGCTTTCTTCATAACTTATACATGTTCCTATGACTATGAGATTATGCAACTCCCAAATACCAGAGGAACACTTAGTGTGCTATCAAACGTCACAATGTAACCGGGTGATTATAAAGATGATGTACAGGTGTCTCCGATAGTGTTTGTTGAGTTGGCATAGATCGAGATTAGGATTTGTCACTCCGATTGTCGGTGAGGTATCTCTGGGCCCTCTCGGTAATGCACATCACTATAAGCCTTGCAAGTAGTGTGACTAATGAGTTACTTACGGGATGATGCATTATGGAACGAGTAAAGAGACTTGCCGGTAACGATATTGAACTAGGTATTGAGATACCGACGATCGAATCTCGGGCAAGTAACATACCGATGACAAAGGGAACACCGTATGTTGTTATGCAGTTTGACCGAGAAAGATCTTCGTAGAATATGTAGGAACCAATATGAGCATCCAGGTTCCGCTATTGGTTATTGACCGGAGATGAGTTTCGGTCATGTCTACATAGTTCTCGAACCCGTAGGGTCCGCACGCTTAACATTCGATGACGATTGGTATTATGAGTTTATGTGTTTTGATGTACCGAAGGTTGTTCAGAGTCCCGGATGTGTTCACGGACATGATGAGGAGTCTCGAAATGGCCGAGACATAAAGATTGATATATTGGATGACTATATTCGGACACCGGATGAGTTCCGGGGGGTCACCAGATATATATCGGGGTGCCGGAAGGGTTATCGGAACCACCGGAGAAGTAATGGGCCATATTGGGCCTAGGGGGGAGAGAGAGGCTGCCAAGGGCTGGCCGCCCCCCCCCCCCCATGGGCCTAGTCTGAATTGGACTAGGGGGAGGGGCGGCGCCCCCTCCTTCCTTCTTCTCCTAGTAGGACTAGGAAAGGGGGAGTCCTACTCCTACTAGGAGGAGGATTCTGAAGGAAATATGCCCCAGAGGCAATAATAAAGTTATTATTTATTTCCTTATTTCATGATAAATGTTTATTATCCATGCTAGAATTGTATTAACCGGAAACATAATACATGTGTGAATACATAGACAAACATAGTGTCACTAGTGTGCCTCTACTTGACTAGCTCATTGATCAAAGATGGTTAAGTTTCCTAACCATAGACATGAGTTGTCATTTGATCAATGGGATCACATCATTAGGAGAATGATGTGATTGACTTGACCCATTCCGTTAGCTTAGCACTTGATCGTTTTTGTTTACTGCTATTGCTTTCTTCATGACTTATACATGTTCTTATGACTATGAGATTATGCAACTCCCGAATACCAGAGGAACACTTTGTGTGCTACCAAATGTCACAACATAACTGGTTGATTATAAAGGTGCATTACAAGTGTATCCGATGGTACTTGTTGAGTTGGGATAGATCAAGATTATGATTTGTCACTCCGATTGTCGGAGAGGTATCTCTGGGCCCTCTCGGTAATACACATCACTGTAAGCCTTGCAAGCAATACAACTAATGAGTTAGTTGCGGGATAGTGTATTACAGAACGAGTAAAGAGACCTGCCAGTAACGAGATTGAACTAGGTATTGGGATACTGACGATCGAATCTCGGGCAAGTAAGAAACCGATGACAAGAGAACAATGTATAGTGTTATGTGGTTTGACCGATAAAGATCTTTGTAGAATATGTAGGAACCAATATGAGCATCCAGGTTACGCTATTGGTTATTGATCGGAGACATGTCTCGGTCATGTCTACATAGTTCTCGAGCCCGTAGGGTCCGCACGCTTAAAGTTCTGTGACGATCGGTTTTATGAGTTTATATGTTTCGATGTACCGAAGGTAGTTCGGAGTCCCGGATATGATCACAGACATGACGAGGAGTCTAGAAATGGTCGAGACATAAATATTGATATATTGGAAGCCTACATTTGGACATCGGAGGAGTTCCGGGTAAAATCGGGATTTTACCGAAGTACCTGAGGGGTTACCAGAACCCCCCTGGGGCTAATGGGCCTTGTTGGGCCATAAGGGAAAGAGAGAGGGGCCGGCCTAGGGCAGGCAGCACGCCCCCTCCCCTCTGGTCCGAATTGGACTAGGAGAGGGGGGTGGCACCCCCCTTTCCTTCTCTTTCTCTCCCTTCCTTTCCCCCTCCTAGTAGGAGTAGGAAAAAGGGGAATCCTACTCCTACTAGGAGGAGGATTCCTCCTCCTGGCGCACCAACAAGGGCCGGCTGGCCTCCCCCTTGCTCCTTTATATACAGGGGCAGGGGGCACCTCTAGACACACAAGTTGATCACAAAGATCTCTCCCAGCTGTGTGCGGTGCCCCCCTCCACCATAATCCACCTCGGTCATACTGTAGCGGTGTTTAGGCGAAGCCCTGCTACGGTAGCTTCATCAACATCGTCACCACACCGTCGTGCTGACGAAACTCTTCCTCGATCTCTACTGGATCGTGAGTTCGCGGGACGTCACCGAGCTGAACGATTGCTGAACGCGAAGGTGCCGTACGTTCGGTACTGAGGATTGGTCGATCGTGAAGACGCATGACTACATCAACCGCGTTGTCATAATGCTTCCGCTTAACGGTCTACGAGGGTACGTGGACGACACTCTCCCGTCTCGTTGCTATGCATCACCAGTTTTGCACACGCAGAATACTCGGGTTAAACTTGACGAGCCTAGCATATGCAGATATGGCCTTGGAACACTGAGACCGAAAGGTCGAGCGTGAATCATATAGTAGATATGATCAACATAGTGATGTTCACCATTGAAAACTACTCCATTTCATGTGATGATCGGTTATGGTTTAGTTGATATGGATTTATCTAAGTGGGAGTTCTTAAGTAATATGATTAATTGAACTTAAATTTATCATGAACTTAGTACCTGATAGTATTTTGCTTTTCTATGTTGTTGTAGATAGATGGCCCGTGCTGTTGTTCCATTGAATTTTAATGCGTTCCTTGAGAAAGCAAAGTTGAAAGATGATGGTAGCAATTACAAGGACTAGGTCCGTAACTTGAGGATTATCCTCATTGTTGCACAGAAGAAATACGTCCTGGAAGCACCGCTAGGTGCTAGGCCTGCTGCAGATGCTGCTAATGACGTTAAGAACGTCTGGCAAAGTAAAGCTGATGACTACTCGATAGTTCAGTGTGCCATGCTTTACGGCTTAGAACCGGGACTTCAACAACGTTTTGAACGTCATGGAGCATATGAGATGTTCCAGGAGTTGAAGTTAATATTTCAAGCAAATGCCTGGATTGAGAGATATGAAGTCTCCAATAAGTTCTATAGCTGCAAGATGGAGGAGAACAGTTCTGTCAGTGAGCATATACTCAAAATGTCTGGGTATCATAATCACCTGACTCAACTGGGAGTTAATCTTCCTGTTGATAGTATCATTGACAGAGTTCTTCAATCACTGCCACCAAGCTACAAAAGCTTCGTGATGAACTATAATATGCAAGGGATGAATAAGACAATTCCCAAGCTCTTCGCGATGCTAAAGGCTGCGGAGGTACAAATCAAAAAGGAGCATCAAGTGTTGATGATTAACAAAACCACCAGTTTCAAGAAACAGGGTAAAGGGAAGAAGAAGGGGAACTTCAAGAAGAACAGCAAGCAAGTTCTTGCTCAGCAGAAGAAACCCAAGTCTGTACCTAAGCCTGAGACTGAGTGCTTCTACTGCAAACAGACTAGTCACTGGAAGCGGAACTGCCCCAAGTATTTGGCGGATAAGAAGGATGGTAAGGTGAACAGAGGTATATGTGACATACATGTTATTGATGTGTACCTTACCAGAGCTTGCAGTAGCACCTGGGTATTTGATACTAGTTCTATTGCTAATATTTGCAACTCGAAACAGGGACTACAGATTAAGCGAAGACTGGCTAAGGACAAGGTGACGATGCGCGTGGGAAATGGTTCCAAAGTCGATGTGTTCGCCGTCGGCACGCTACCTCTACATCTACCTTCGGGATTAGTTTTAGACCTAAATAATTGTTATTTGGTGCCAGCGTTGAGCATGAACATTATATTTGGATCTTGTTTAATGCGAGACGGTTATTCATTTAAATCCGAGAATAATGGTTGTTCTATTTATATGAGTAATATCTTTTATGGTCATGCACCCTTGAAGAGTGGTCTATTTCTGATGAATCTCGATAGTAGTGATACATATATTCATAATATTGAAGCCAAAAGATGCAGAGTTGATAATGATAGTGCAACTTATTTGTGGCACTGCCGTTTAGGTCATATTGGTGTAAAGCGCATGAAGAAATTCCATACTGATGGACTTTTGGAATCAATTGATTATGAATCACTTGGTACTTGTGAACCATGCCTTATGGGCAAGATGACTAAAATGCCGTTCTCTGGAACTATGGAGCGAGCAACAGATTTGTTGGAAATCATGCATACTGATGTATGTGGTCCAATGAACATTGAGGCTCGCGGCGGGTATTGTTATTTTCTCACCTTCATAGATGATTTAAGCAGATATGGGTATATCTACTTAATGAAACATAAGTCTGAAACATTTGAAAAGTTCAAAGAATTTCTGAGTGAAGTGGAAAATCATCGTAACAAGAAAATAAAGTTTCTACGATCTGATCGTGGAGGAGAATATTTGAGTTACGAGTTTGGTCTACATTTGAAACAATGCGGAATAGTTTCGCAACTCACGCCACCCGGAACACCACAACGTAATGGTGTGTTCGAACGTCGTAATCGTACTTTACTAGATATGGTGCAATCTATGATGTCTCTTACTGATTTACCGCTATCGTTTTGGGGTTATGCTTTAGAGATGGCTGCATTCACGTTAAATAGGGCACCATCAAAATCCATTGAGATGACGCCTTATGAACTATGGTTTGGCAAGAAAACGAAGTTGTCATTTCTTAAAGTTTGGAGCTGCGATGCTTATGTGAAAAAGCTTCAACCTCATAAGCTCGAGCCCAAATCGGAGAAATGTGTCTTCATAGGATACCCAAAGGAAACTATTGGGTACAACTTTTATCACAGATCCAAAGGCAATACATTCGTTGCTAAGAATGGATCCTTTCTAGAGAAGGAGTTTCTCTTGAAAGAAGTGAGTGGGAGGAAAGTAGAACTTGATGAGGTAACAGTACCCGCTCCCTTGTTGGAAAGTAGTTCGTCACAGAAACATGTTCCTGTGACACCTACACTAATTAGTGAGGAAGCTAATGATGATGATCATGAAACTTCAGATCAAGTTACTACCAAACCTCGTTGGTCAACTAGAGCAAGATCTGCACCAGAGTGGTACGGTAATCCTGTTCTGGAGGTCATGTTACTTGACCATGATGAACCTACGAACTATGAGGAAGCGATGATGAGCCCAGATTCCGCAAAATGGTTTGAGGCCATGAAATCTGAGATGGGATCCATGTATGAGAACAAAGTGCGAACTTTGGTTGACTTGCCCGATGGTCGGCAGGCCATTGAAAATAAATGGATCTTCAAGAAGAAGACAGACGCTGACGGTAATGTTACTGTCTACAAAGTTCGACTTGTTGCGAAAGGTTTTCGACAAGTTCAAGGAGTTGACTACGATGAGACCTTCTCACCCGTAGCGATGCTTAAGTCCGTCTGAAACATGTTAGCAATTGCTGCGTTTTATGATTATGAAATTTGGCAAATGGATGTAAAGACTGCATTCATGAATGGATTTCTGGAAGAAGAGTTGTATATGATGCAACCTAAAGGTTTTATTGATCCAAAGGGAGCTAACAAAGTGTGCAAGCTCCAGCGATCCATTTATGGACTGGTGCAAGCCTCTCGAAGTTGGAATAAATGTTTTGATAGTGTGATCAAAGCATATGGTTTTATACAGACTTTTGGAGAAGCCTGTATTTACAAGAAAGTGACTGGGAGCTCTGTAGCATTTCTAATATTATATGTGGATGACATATTGTTGATTGGAAATGATATAGAATTTCTGGATGGCATAAAAGGATACTTGAATAAGAGTTTTTCAATGAAAGACCTCGGTGAAGCTGCTTATATATTGGGCATCAAGATCTATAGAGATAGATCAAGACACTTAATTGGACTTTCACAAAGCACATACCTTGATAAAGTTTTGAAGAAGTTCAAAATGGATCAAGCTAAGAAAGGGTTCTTGCCTGTATTACAAGGTGTGAAGTTGAGTAAGACTCAATGCTCGACCACTTTAGAAGATAGAGAGAAAATGTAATGTGTTC
This sequence comes from Triticum dicoccoides, assembly GCF_002162155.2. Taxonomy (NCBI): domain Eukaryota; kingdom Viridiplantae; phylum Streptophyta; class Magnoliopsida; order Poales; family Poaceae; genus Triticum; species Triticum dicoccoides. Next base: position 473,655,280 of record NC_041390.1, read on the forward strand.
CCTATGCTTCAGCCATAGGCTCTATCATGTATGCAATGTTGTGTACCAGACCTGATGTATGCCTTGCCATTAGTCTAGTATAGAGGTACCAAAGTAATCCAGGAGTGGATCACTGGACAACGGTCAAGAACATCCTGAAGTACCTGAAAAGGACCAAGGATATATTTCTCGTTTATGGAGGTGACAAAGAGCTCATCGTAAATGGTTACATTGATGCAAGCTTTGACACTGATCTGGACGATTCTAAATCACAAACCGGATACGTGTTTATGTTAAACGGTGGAGCTGTTAGTTGGAGCGGTTCTAAATAGAGCGTCGTGGCGGGATCTACATGTGGAGCGGAGTACATTGCTGTTTCGGAAGCAGCGAATGAAGGAGTCTGGATGAAGGAGTTCATATCCGATCTAGGTGTCATACCTAGTACATCGGGTCCAATGAAAATATTTTGTGACAATACTGCCGTAATTGCCTTGGCAAAGGAATCCAGATTTCATAAGAGAACCAAGCACATCAAGAGACGCGTCAACTCCATCCGGGTCTAGTCCATGTGGGAGACATAGAGATTTGCAAGATACATATGGATCTAAATGTTGCAGACCCGTTGACTAAGCCTCTTCCACGAGCAAAACATGATCAACACCAAGGCTCCATGGGTGTTAGAATCATTACTGTGTAATCTAGATTACTGACTCTAGTGCAAGTGGGAGACTGAAGGAAATATGCCCTAGAGGCAATAATAAAGTTATTATTTATTTCCTTATTTCATGATAAATGTTTATTATTCATGCTAGAATTGTATTAACCGGAAACATAATACATGTGTGAATACATGGACAAACATAGTGTCACTAGTGTGCCTCTACTTGACTAGCTCATTGATCAAAGATGGTTAAGTTTCCTAACCATAGACATGAGTTGTCATTTGATCAATGGGATCACATCATTAGGAGAATGATGTGATTGACTTGACCCATTCCGTTAGCTTAGCACTTGATCGTTTTTGTTTACTACTATTGCTTTCTTCATGACTTATACATGTTCTTATGACTATGAGATTATGCAATTCCCGAATACCAGAGGAACACTTTGTGTGCTACCAAATGTCAAAACGTAACTGGGTGGTTATAAAGGTGCTCTACAAGTGTCTCTGATGGTACTTGTTGAGTTGGCATAGATCAAGATTAGGATTTGTCACTCCAATTATCCAAGAGGTATCTTTGGGCCCTCTCGGTAATACACATCACTATAAGCCTTGCAAGCAATACAACTAATGAGTTAGTTGCAGGATTGTGTATTACGGAATGAGTAAAGAGACTTGCCGGTAACGAGATTGAACTAGGTATTTGTCATGGAATTACCACAGCAGATGTCCTAGTGTGTGGACTTAGTCGTGAGGCCAAGGCATCTATGTGGTAGCTTGAGAGGGGTTGAGCGGAATCGAGAGACGCAACACAAGACAAGGGTTTAGACAGCTTCGGGCCCCGGGAAAAATCATCCGTTAACAACCCTACATGTTGTTTGTGGCTAGGTCTCATTATCATCATGAGAGAGTCGCCGGTAAACCGGCTCTTTGTGTCTAGCCCTAGAGATTGTTTCTTCTTGCTTGTCCCTCTCTAGGGAGCCCTGCCCCTCCTTATATATGTTGAAGGGGCGGGTTAGATGACTAGTCCTAGTAGGATTAGGATTACTCTATTACAAGTGGAATCCTAATCTTGCTTCCTTTATAAGGGAATATTCCTTATGCCTTTCCTTGTAAACCGGCCCACCATAGTTTGAACCGGCCTTCTCGGCCTTAGGCCTTGTCATCCGTCTGTCCCACCCGCCGGGTTACCAGTGAGTCGCCAAGTCTGGCCGGGTTATACTTCGTGTCGGGTTACACCGCAGGGTATATCCTCGACATTAGCCCCCATTTTAATTTGGATTTATCCATGTTAAACTGATCTGCAACATAAACACAAGAACAAATTTGGCGGGTTGTGCTCCGATTCAAATAGTCTTATAAATCGGCAGTTGATCATCCTTAAGTCCTTGTCATTTCTTTCTTCTGAAAAATCCGAGTCAATATACTAGCTTCATAATCAATTTGCTTGCAGAAGATATTTTGTAAATAAAGAATCCATTTGAATCGGTCTTCAATGCTCTGATTTGACAAAAATATTGGTCTTCAAATATTCGACTGATATCAGCCGGTTTGAAAATGTAGAGCTTGCCGGTTTATCATTGCCAAAATTGCTGGGTTATAAAAACTGATGATCCCGGGTCATGACCATTTATAGACACCGGGTTATGATTTTTGCCAATACCGAGTCACACAATTAATCTTCCTGATTTGCCCAAAACTGAGAATTTGAAGATGTTCCTCCTTTATATGCATATTACCTATAGCCCCCAAGTCTTAAGAGGAGAACGTAGTGATAGCTTAAGAGTTGTTTCAATTTAAATGTTGCAACCTTGAAGAAATCCAGATTGTTCATCTTAGTCACTAGTCACAACTGAATATTCCACATGCGTAGCCCCCAAGTGCCAGGTTGTTGTGCTTGCAGCAACCTGGGACTTGTAATTGCCTTATACTCATAAAAACTTCAACCAATGTAGTCCCCAAGGGCCGGCTCAGTAAGATAATATTGAGTTGTGACTTTATATATACTTCTTGGAAAAAACATCATATGATGTAACCCCCATCATGGGGCTTGAACCCACGTCCACAAGGCTAAGAGCTTTGTGCTTTACCAACTGAGCAGTGGACCCTTCAATATAATGGATTAAGACTTGTGTACCTTGAATTGTTGACAGGAGCAATTAGTAGCCCCCAAGGGCCGGCTCATTACAATGTGATGAGTCGAGTCTTCAATAAGGTGATGAGAAAATGACTTTGCATTAGCCCCCAAGTGCCATGGTGCATGCTGGCAGTGACATGGGACTTGCATATTTGATGTAATCTCAATTTGAATAATGTAGCCCCCAAGTGCTGGGTCGTAAGCCTGCAGCGACTCGGGACTATTCCTTCCATTGTAGAATAAATCATATCCATCAATAAAATAATATCCATTGCGGTAAAGTGACTTTGAAAACCTCAATCATAATACTGGTTATTGATAACCATAGTAAAAATCCAGCCATGTTGGCTATTAAAGATTTGAATAATATACCCAATGATTTATAAGCGCACGATTCCAATTGCGCAATACAAATATATACTGGCGACTTATAGTCGAAAGCCAGGTCGGGTTAATAAACACAGGATAAATTATCATCATACTGGCGACTCATAGTCGAAAGCCAGGTCGGGTTAATAAACGCCGGTGATTTATAATCATGCTTTATTCAACCTGTTTCTGCATACAACAAGTTTAAAGTTGTAACACCCACGATGCAACTATATCTCCCACGTGTCGGGGCACGACTTAGAGGCATAGCCGCATGGTAGGTTTGTCGCAAGAGGGGTAATCTTCACACAATCCCATGTACTGAATAAGAAAGGGATCAAGAGTTGGCTTACAATCGCCACTTCGTACAAATACAAGTTAAACATACATCATCCAGAATACAATCAAGGTCCGACTACGAAACCAAAATAAAAGAAGACAAACCCCAAATGCATAGATCCCCGTTCGTCCCAACTGGGCTCCACTACTGATCAATAGGAAACAAAACAACACAACGAACACAATCTTCATCGAGGTCCCAATTGAACTCGATTGCGTCACCTGCACTGGTATCATCGGCACCTGCAACTGTTTGGAAGTAACTGTGAGCCACGAGGACTCAGCAATCTCACACCCGCGAGATCAAGACTATTTAAGCTTATGGGTAGGAAAGGGGTAGTAAGGTGGAGCTGCAACAAGCACTAAGCATATATGGTGGCCAACTTACGCAAATAAGAGCGAGAAGAGAAGCAACATAGCGGTCATGAACTAGAAGTGATAAAGAAGTGATCCTGAATCTACTTACGTTCAAGCATAACACAAGAACCGTGTTCCCTTCCCGGACTCCGCCGAGAAGAGACCATCATGGCTACACACGTGGTTGATTCATTTTAATTAAGTTAAGTGTCAAGTTCTCTATAGCCGGACATTAACAAATTCACATCTGCCCATAACCGCGGGCACGGCTTTTGAAAGTTTAAACCCTGCAGGCGTGTCCCAACTTAGCCCATCACAAGCTCTCACGGCCAACGAAGGATATTCCTTCTCCCGGGAAGACCCGGTTAGTCTCGGAATCCCGGTTACAAGACATTTCGACAATGCTAAAACAAGACCAGCAAAGCCACCCGATGTGCCGACAATCCCGATAGGAGTCGCACGTATCTCATTCTCAGGGAAACACCGGATGAGGCAGGCTACGAGTAAAACCAGCCCTCGAGTTTCCCCGAGGTGGCCCCGCAGGCGGCTCGGTTCGGACCAACACTTAGAGAAGCACTGGCCCGGGGGGGTTAAAATAAAGATGACCCTTGGGTTGGCCGACCCAAGGGAAGGGTAATAGGTTGTTAGGCAAATGTAAAACCAAGGTTGGGCCTTGTTGGAGGAGTTTTATTCAAAGCAAACTGTCAAGGGGTTCCCATAACACCCAACCGCGTAAGGAACGCAAAATCAAGGAACATAACACCGGTATGACGGAAACTAGGGCGGCAAGAGTGGAAAAAACACCAGGCATAAGGCCGAGCCTTCCACCCTTTACCAAGTATATAGATGCATTAATTAAATAAGAGATATTGTGATATCCCAACATATCCATGTTCCAACATGGAACAAACTTCAGCTTCACCTGCAACTAACAACGCTATAAGAGGGGCTGAGCAAAAGTGGTAACATAGCCAAACAACGGTTTGCCAGGAAGGTGGGTTAGAGGCTTGACATGGCAATATGGGAGGCATGATAAACAAGTGGTAGGTAGCGCGACATAGCGATAGAGTGAACAACTAACAAGAAAAGATAGAAGTGATTTCAAGGGTATGGTCATCTTGCCTGAAATCCCGCAAGGAAGAAGAACGAGTCCAAGAAGTAAATGAACGGACATAGTCGAACGGATCCTCACAACTCCAGAACGAAACCGAAGCTAACGAGAGAAGCAACCCGGAAAGAAGCAGGCAACATAGTAAACAACCATCACATAAGCATGGCATGATGCGCAACCAAGTATGATGCATGTCCGGTTTAATGAGGCATGGCATGGCAAAGTGCACAAACAACTCTACAAGTTAAGTGGAGCTAAATATGCAACGAGTTGCATATCGATGAAACACCACATGACTTATTTAGTTCTCTCCAGTTTATGTACCCAACAAAATTAAATGTTCTTAACATGGCAAGTGGTGAAACATGAGTAAAATACACAGTTAGGAATTTTATATGAGGCCAGAAACATCAAACAACAATTTTGGTAAATCCCCATATGCATTTAGCAATTTAATGCAAACAACAATTTTAAACATATTAAATGTTATTATCATGATGCGGATGACATGTGCAAGTTTTATGAAAATGTTAACTAGAGCATATTATGAAGCATTTGTCACCGTGGTGGAAACGAAAGGGTGCCACAGCAACGACAATGGAAACGGTGACATGGCAACATTCTGGTTCTGGTAACTCGATTGTGATGCCGGCGCAAAAGGAAGTGTGGCGGGAGTGTGTCATGCAAGATGATGGGGTGATCCCGGTTACTGGGTTCCCACGGGTGGACGGCATGGCAACGAGGAGTACCATGCAAGCGACAATTTCAGACACAGTGCAAACATGGGGTTCATCTCATTCAACATGCATGCATTCGGTCCACGGGCGGTCGTCTCGATGGTTATACCTTTCGAAGCGTGCATTATCGGAACGGATCAAGTTCATAGAGGGAAGTAGGCGTTCTCGCAACGTACATGTTCACACTCCGTAGGTGTTCGGGGTCAACACAAGGAACTTGACGTCCATGGGTCTTCAAGGGTCGACGGTACATGTTTTGTAGACGTTCGGGCGGCGGTAGTGGTACACGTTTTGAAGGGGAAGTAGAGGTTCTCGCGATCTCGGCGATGGTAGTGGTATATATCATCAGTAGTCGAACATGGCGATCCGGAAGGGGTACTTGGCAACATGCATGTCATCGGTAGTTGTACACAATCATTGTCGGACTTGACGGGTTCGAGGCCTCCGGGCATAGTGGTGCATGTTCGTTTTTCATAGAGGTACTTGGCATTCTCGTAGACGGCAGTAGAGGTACTTGACGCGTCATTGTGGTACTTGGCAGAAAAATCACAGAGAAGATGCTTGGCGGTCCTTGTTGACCTGGTACTTGGTGTTATTTCCTGTTCTGTGGTCGACCTTGGCGTCAACCGCAACAGCAAGTGCAGGTACACGAACAGCAACAGGAGGCTGCAGAGGTGGTCGAACTCAAGCGGTTCATGGTGCGGTCACACGAGTAGCGCTCGCGTACTGAAACTGACGAAGCGGGTGGGAACAGCTTTGTGCGTTTGATCGAAGCAAAGACGAGAACCTGCGGCAGGAAGTGAGTGCGGACAGTCGAGGCGAGAGGAGTCGGGCGGAGCAGGCCCGATCCAGCGGTAGGGACGGGAAGGACACACACGGTTGATACGGTCGTCGACGGCCAAGGAAGCAGAGAAGGATGATGGGACGGATCTTGAGATAGTGGAAATAGGGTCCATGGCGTGCTCGACGACGACGGAGAGGCGGCTGCGCTAAGCAGAGGCAGGGCCGAGGACGGACGGGTCGAGGGGCTCCTCCCCTAGCGACGACACTGACGATGCGGTGGCGTCGGGTAGACGAGGAGGCGGCGAGGGAGGTCCTGGACCGGCTGCGGGAAGCGAGGCGCTTGAGGGCACGGCGAGGCTGTCGTGGGAGACCGGTGCAGAGGTGGAGGAAGGGCTCCGGTGAGAGGACGTCGAGGGCGAGCCGGGTCGAGGGCGGAGATGCCATGGTCGTGCGGGTAGGCGAGCTCATGGGACCGTGAGGTGGTTGTCTTGAGGGGTCTCACTCCTCTCCTTTCCTGTGGGTGTCTACACGAGCGATGGAGAGGGAGAGATCGAGAGGAGGGAGTGGCGGCGCAAGGGGATCGCAAGGGAGAGGACGAGGGGATCGTGAGATGAGGGGGTGGATCGGGCAAGGGAGCGACTAGGGTTAGGAGGGGTGATAGTGTCCTGGACTACGGGGTACTCACCACATCGTCTCCCGATCAATTGGATTGGGCCGAGGACCCCCATGGCCGTTTACTCATGGGCTAGTTTGGACAGCCGAAGACATATACGAGGAAGATTCCACAAGACTTGGTGATCAAGACAAGGACTCCTCTCCACCCACGTATTTGACTAGGACTCTTGTTATCCTAGGCCTCTGGTATGTTATATAAGCCGAGGCCAGGCTAGTCAATAGAGGATTATGACATTACTCATCATAGTTGTAGGGTTTAGACCACAACATACGATCTCGAGGTAGATCAACTCTTGTAACCCTCATATTCATAAATATCAATCAAGCAGGACGTAGGGTATTACCTCCATTAAGAGGGCCCAAACCTGGGTAAACATAGTGTCCCATGTCTCTTGTTACCATCGATCCTTAGATGCATAGTTCGGGACCCCCTACCTGATATCTGCCGGTTTTGACACCGACAATGGTGCTTTCATTGAGAGTTCCGTTGTGTGATCGGCAAAAGGATCGATGGCTCGTTTGCAGATTAACTGTGATGTCGACATCTTCATCACCGGCTCGACTGGTCACCTTGGCTTAACCGAGGAATGTGCCCTGCCTCCGATCGTCATGTTCGGATGAGGGCCTTCATCAACACCAACTCCGACCTCTATCAAGATCATGGAGGAATCGTCCATAGAGCTCGGGCGCTCAACGTCAACATTGCCCTCGGGCGACCGTGCTATTTTTCTGGACAGTGAACGCGTATCCGCCGCCACTGCCTCCTTGAGTGTCCTTTTAACGATCGCTTTGGTGGAATTGTGCGGAATCGAGTCTACAACAAACCTGGAAAATTTCATCGAGTTCCGATGGAGGAATCTCTGACAATCTATGATATACTGAAGCCCTGTCAAATCCAGACGGGAATATGGACGAGTTTAGGGCGCGGTCTCCAAAGCCCAGCTCGGAAGTCCTTTGGAAGATCCAAACGTTCATCTTCTGCGGAATTCCCATATCTACCACCCTCAAACTTTCAGCTCGATCCGACCGTCCAAACTCCAGGAACCTTCCGATTAGTGCATCACTTTTCACATCTGTTTCCTGCGTGAATACGGATCCGACCCGAATTCATGTTTCTTTATGAACGTGATATTTGACAACCTTTTTAAAAGGAATTTTATTCTAAGGTATTGTGCATTGTTTTTAACACGTGCCCATAAAATTTTAATCCTCCTCTGAGGTAATCTTCGCCATCACGCTGGTGTCAAACCAGTCCGGCAACATAGCTCCATGATTGCTGACCTACGCTAGACATGTCATCGATTTTTAAGCCGAGCTCAACTTCTTCGGATCCTCACATCGGCGAGCCAAATAAGAGTTCGAAATCGCCAAGGATAAATCATAACCAACATCACTGCCCCACGGATTACATGGAGCAGGCACACTGGCATCGCCGCATGGTCACTTCATCAAACCAGCATTGGTCGCGTCACAAGTTACGACCTGGGTCGGCATGGCCGCAATGTTGCTTCTTCGAGCCAATGTCCATCACACCGAACTACTTCAACACCTCAGCTGACATAGAAGCTACAACAACTCCTCACCGGCCTACTCTGTCCACTCGGCCAGACTGGGGACTTGGCTATTTCTTCATCAACATACTCCGGTGACTTCGGCGTCACCAGCCGACCAGCTTCGTCACGTTTGCTGGGCCGAGGGCTTCGCCTCGGCAAGCCAACCTTTGCCAGCATCACCAGGCCATCGCTCTATCGCCCATCAGGCAATGGGTGTGCGGATCAATTCCCAATTTTGGGAGCTGCTTTTCTTCGGAATGCTACAACAAATAAACCATGTGCTATTACTCCCAACAATTTTTGCTTGTTGGGTTTATTTTTCTTAAGAAATTATTACTCTGGTTTGTTCCATCATCTGTACACAGGTCTATCAAATGGCGGCCACATTAAAAACGGTTGCGTGGTGGTTCGGTCGGTTTTCGTACATAGTTCGGTGAATGCCGCATTCGGAGCCCGGACCGCCCTGCAAATTTAGGCTTTGTCACGCCTTCACTGCGTCACACTGACGCCCTGCATCGACATTGGCTTCGGCGCCAGGCCACATTTCTTTAAATAAACTATTTTTGCATAAAGTAATTATGCAAGGATTATATATATATTATTATTATTTCCTGGACCGCACTATTTTATGTGTGCAGGTAATCGATTTTGACTGCGTTAGGTGGTCACTACTCCGGAGTGTCGAACTCCTTGCCCGGACACCTCGGGCCCGGGGGCTGGGACCTCGGCCATGCCGAGGACTGCGAACCTTGTTGGATCTGTCACAGATCAATGGGCATCTTCGTCCCGCCACAAGCCCGAATCGCGTCATCAACACCGAGCACATTAACCAGCTAAGTTGCTTTCATGCTCAAAAACTTTTAGTTTTAAATTTTGTTCGGTTCGACCAAGCATTATACTTTTCGGCACAAAGTTGTTTGTGACAAAGTTCCTTGTCAAAACTTTGTTTGTGACGGGCATATTCAAATACCCTGTTTATTTGGGGGCTCCCTTGATGGAGCTTTTCCTCTTGCATATGATTATACTTGTACAGCTTCATTCATTGTTCGTGTATTACGCCACAATATGCACCATATTGACCTAAGCGATTTGCAAGCTGGGTTGCCTCGCTCCTGTGTTTACCCCTATGTTCCCGATTGTTCGGCTAGGGAGTAAAGGGAGCACCTCTGCGATTGTCACGACCGGGTCATCTGAGCTCTGACCTCAGACTGGGTGAAGCCGAAAGCTAGCACTCTTATTGTTTTCAATCATGGTCGGCACACAACGGAACTCATGAGTACAAAAAATCTATTGCACAAGTCTCATAGTAATAATGAGCACCGAAGAAAGGTATCGGTGGGGGTACTATTTTCTTCGAAGATGCTTCTTACACTTCATCAGTAATATAGCATAAGTTCCCTGAGCGCGCTTTGTCTGTTACAGCCTTATGGCCTGATTGCCTGGTCATCGAAAACACCGTCGATACTCTCGACAGGTGGAGTACATGACACTTTTCGGCCCTTGGCCGAAGAGGGAGAAGCTGACGGTCGGTTAAGACGCGTTTAAAGTTCGGGTGAACACATATATGATATAAGTACTTCGGTACATACAATCATTATACATAAAATTCTTTTACCCAAGTCACTTGGGGGCTCCTTAAATTTATATGAGCTGTTTTATAGTAAATGTGTTTTCTTCTTGGTCGTTGCAAAGTCTTTTTCTACCCGCTCCTTTTTCGACTCGAGTTTATGGTCAATAGCCAGATAGCTTGTCTTCTCTCTGAAAGCGACTTGAGTTTAGTTTGCTAAACTGACCTCGGAGAAGTACTCTGCCTTTTTGATGAGGAGCTTGAAGCCATAGGCTGGCCCGCGTGAAGTCATGAGATCGGATGTGTCATGTTAAAGCACGACAGAAGCACAATATTTTTCCAATTTTCGGATTGGCACCGGACACTTGATCTTGTTCGGACGTCAAGTTTTTACTGACGTTTTTTGGTTTTCCAAGCTTATGGCACTTTCCAACTATTTGTGTGTTTTCAGCACAAGTCTCATAGTGCAACGACGGACACCTTTAGAGATTCAGCAAAAACATTCTCAGATATTGCAATATATGCATCGGTTTCGAATTGTGTCTTCGGTCAATAGTTGGGTTGCCCGGCTCCTGCGCTTGCCTCCTACATTCCGCTTTGTTCGGCTAGGTGTGCAAAGGGAGAACCACTGCGATTGTGCTTCTAGCTCACATAGTTAAGCACCTCAGTGGAGAAAGCTGAAAATTGACTGTCACAATAAGGGTAAACTGGTCATCGATCCGATGACTGTGTTAAATGACAAGCCATTCATAACATTGGCCGAAGTGTTTACGGCTCGACCTCGACTGTCGCCGAACACTACCGGGGGCTAGTAAGTGGCCTCCCAAACTAAATCCTCAATATTTTGCTCTTACATTAGAGCTGAGGTTTCATGATCATGCTTAGCATGACAACCCAAAGAAAGGAACCGATATCGGGACTATTTTATTTGGAAGACATTTCTTATGTTAAACAATAATATAACATATCTCTCTGCATACCTTTGTTTATAAAACCGTATGACCAGATTGCCTTGTTTGTCGTAAATCTTTGCGCTCATAAAGGTTTTATAAAGTAGGACAAACACTCTCGGCTACTGGCCGAGGAGGTGGAAGCCGATGGTCGGTCAACAAAGTTTTGTACAATGCGGATCCGAGCATTAATGATGTAAAGTACTTGGATACATAGAATCATTACACATAATTTGTGATTTTACTCTGGATATCGATCCTTAATTCGGCCACCTGTGCCCGCATTAAGGCTCGGGGGCTACTGGGCTCCGGGCTTATCATTTACTAATATTAAAAGGGCACATTGATCCCCTGATCTGGTGTTGCCACCCGACTAGTGTCTTGGGGGCTACTGCATTGGCAATTCAGTGCAGAAAATTTAAGTGCAATATAGTTTTTGAGGAGATTATGATCCTCAGGTTGGTCGGCCGCACCCAACCTGAGTCTCGAGGACTCTGCACACCGCTTTTTGTGTCCCGAAGTATTCTGCCGAGCTAGGAGTTGATCCTTAGACCGATTTTGCAAATCAACCCGAGTCTCAGCGGCTACTGGGATTAGCGGTCTCATGTCATCCTTCAGGTGCATCTCGGGTTTTAGACCGATACACACCTTGAGGGCTACTGGCTATATATCTCGGCAGAGAATAAATTGCACCAATCAAAAATATTGACAAAAAATCGGCCCACAGTCGGGGTGGTGCACCACCTCGGAAGCAGTCCGGCATAAAGCTCGGGCTCCAGTGGCTGGCTCCATAGAGGGAATTCCTGGCATTAAGCTCGGCTAAACTCCTTAAACTTTTTTGAACCAAGGTGATCTATGACACCTCGGATATAGTCCGGCACTGGAGCTTGGACATAGTCCGGCGTTGGAGCTCGGATACATTCCGGCGTTGGAGCTCGGAAGCGGTCCGGCGTTGGTGCTCGTCTGCAAAAGATACCTCGAATATAGTCCAGCGTTGGAGCTCGGACGCAAGCAGACACTGCCGCCCGGTAACAACTTCAAACCCGAGGTGTGGCATAAAAATAACAAGGCGCTGATAAAGGCTGAAGAATTAAAGGGCTCTCGGATACCCGACGTGTGAGATCTTCAGATTTAGCTCGGCAATCCTCAAGATAGAAGATGTGAAGATTTGTTGAACCAGTTTTCAAGACCGACGACCGAAGACGAAGAATAGTTCGGAAGAACCGAGGAGCGTCCCCAACTTGAAGACCGGTTCAGGGGGATGCTGACGGTGTCCTGGACTAGGGGGTACTCACCACATCGTCTCCCAATCAGTTGGATTGGGCCGAGGACCCCCATGGTCGTTTACTCATGGGCCAGTTCGGACAGCCGAAGACATATACGAGGAAGATTCCACAAGACTTGGTGATCAAGACAAGGACTCCTCTCCACTGACGTATTCGACTAGGACTCTTGTTATCCTAGGCCTCTGGTATGTTGTATAAGCCGAGGCCAGGCTAGTCAATAGAGGATTATGACATTACTCATCATAGTTGTAGGGTTTCGACCACAACATACAACCTCGAGGTAGATCAACTCTTGTAACACTCATATTCATCAATATCAATCAAGCAGGACGTAGGGTATTACCTCCATCAAGAGGGCCCGAACCTGGGTCAACATCGTGTCCCATGTCTCATGTTACCATTGATCCTTAGATGCATAGTTCGAGACCCCCTACCCGAGATATGCCGGTTTTGACACCAACAAGGGGTGCGGGCCTAGGAGGGGCATATGGGCCTGGGAGGCCGGTCGGCCTGGCTGGGCTGCCGACCACGGCTGGGCCTGGTCCTCCTCTCCCTCTCTCTCTCTTACACTCCTTAGAAGAAAGAAGGAGAAAAGAAAGAAACAAAATAGAGAGAAGAAAAAGAAGGAGAGGGATTAGTGAAAGAATTTGAGGAAGAGGTTAAATTTCTTGGACTCACACAAAAAATGTGTTGATCCAAGAAATTAGGAATGGCCATGCTGGAAAGATTAAATTCAAATTCCTTTGAATTTAATTCAAAAGGTTTGAACTCGGACAGGTTTTCCGAAGTGCCCAAAAAAATGTTGAGAATTTAGGTGGAGCTCCAGAAAATGAAGAAAGGATATATGGCAAAGTTAGAGGCCAAGAGTTGTGATAACAAAGGCATTGGGATTTTATTTTGCAAGTGTTTTCATGGGTGATTCCGAAAAATGGAATATTTAAAATAGCTCCCTAATATCGGGAGTATATGTTATAAAGAGAATCACCATGTGAATTCCCTCGGTTTAAATGGACCGAAAATCCATATGGTTTATTTATTTGAGTTGCAAAGACATGATGGAAAGATGACATGATGCAATGCACATGATGCAAAGGTGGATGCAACAGACGAAACAAAATCACCCAACAAAACTCGGAAAAACAAGGAAGGCATCTGAAGCATCGGTCTTGGGGCGTCACAACACTCCACCACTACGAGAGGATCTCGTCCCGAGATCTAGGATGGCACCAGAGGGAAACGGAAGAAGAGAAGAGGTAAAACTAAGTTGCTTCTTTGGCAAACGAGTGAAACCACGAACCTTGAGAGGTTGAACAAATTGAAAGAAAGAAAGAATACAACGAAGATGAACGAAGTTGAAAACACTTCGTTAGAAAAGAGGAATAAGGAACATACGAGAACCTTGTAGGTTGAAAGACATAAGAAAAGGGGTACAATAGACAAGAAGTACAAGCAAGCACTCCGGTAGAAACGAGATGCACAAGGTACGATAAGGATCAATTACGACAACACTGTGGTTAAAACAAGATAAAGACGGAATAAGAATGATATAATTTGGACAACACTCCGACTGTAAATGAAAGGAATTGAACATGAACTTGACAAGATGAGAGGACTAGAATGGAGGACACGACACTCCGGTTAAATGGATAAGCAAAAGGAAAGAACATGATCTTTGGCAAAAATGGGAAGATGGATGAAGAGAGCAACATCACTATGCCTCCGGAACGAAAGAATAGAAGTTGAATCGTTGGCAAGGAAAGAATTGAGAAGAAAATGACAACTTCTGCCACACATGAGCTTGGAAAGCACCCTTCCAATAAGGTTATAACGGAGTTGTTGGAAAACCAACAACGAAAAGAACAAGCTTGTAGTGGGCTTATGGAGAAAATCTCAAAACAATGAGGTGAAATTCTGCCACTACAGAAATGATAGATTGGATTGATATCAACAAGGAGACGAGAAACTTATTTCATTTGGAGGATAAATGAAGAACTTGGGTCATTTATAAACACCATAAATGGAAACAATCCTTAGGAAAAGCTTTAGGTGAAATATAACCCAATATAACTCCAATGAAGAGATTGTTGGATTTAAAATATCTCTTTCTTGACAACATGTGAATCATGAAACACGAACTCAAATTGTCAAGAATGACATAACACCACCTCAAAAGATAAGATGGGAAGAACTGCACTTAGAAATGCAAGATGAAGAATGCTTGAACTCCTCTGAAAAGAATCTCGATGAACACTTCGAGAAGGAATTAAATCCTTGATGAACCATCATGTAGAGCCTCCATGAAGAACTCCGGTAACAAAAGGACGATCAAACGAAAGGAAAGAGAAGTTGAAAACACAAGGTGAATCCTTGCAATGATTTAGATGGAGCTTCGCAATGACATAATCGAGAAAACTTGGCACTCCGGAAAGAAAGATGAACAACTGAAAACAAGAATTTTGATGAACCTCCAGAATAAGGAATTGAATTTACTTGATGAAACAAGAATAAGAATTACATTATGCTTATCCTTCATCAATTAAATCAATGACACACAATGGATTTGGCATACTACTCATTCTCATTGGAAAGGATTCAGGAGAGATATAGCGTAAACTTGAGAAGGTCTTCAACGAACCACCGGTAGGATTGAAACAACGAATGAATTGATATGATAATGAAGGAAGAGAAATCTTGAACGAACCACCGTAAGAATTGAAAATGAAGGTAGGAAAGGCACAATTCACCGGGAAGAATTAGAAAACAAACGAAGATACTTGGGGAAATTTAGATACAAGATGACGAAGAGATCACGAGCTGACTAGAGAATACTTGAGCGATGCACCAATAAGATTTTAGAATGAGAGCTGAAAGATGAGAATGAATAAATCTTCTGAAATGACGGCCTCCGGAGAATGAAACTGAAAAGACTCCTGGATTGCTCCGGAAGGATGAAAATGATTCTCGCAACCGAAAACAATTATGAGAGGACGACATCAAGCTTGAACTATGAATCTTTGAGAGAACGAGTAAGAATTTAAGAGGAACTCTTCTTCCGTCTTCAAAATCCGAGAAAGACGATGAGAAACAACACCATGAATTGTTGGGACACTCCGGAATAATGAAGAATATAAAGGTTGAATCAACAACAAAAAGAATTTGAAAGATCTTGGAGAAAGACATTTGACTGATGATAATTCATTCTTATGTCAAACTTGGAAAAGAATTTGAGAATAACTCCGGAAAGAATTAGAAGAGTCAGGTAAGATCCTGGGAAAAGACCTGTGGGTTAGGGCCCACTCAAAAGATACACCTTTGAATGATTTTGAAGAGAGATCTCACCGGCTGAATTAAATAGCTTGAATGAGATAACAACCTCGAAATAACTTGAACGGATCGAGAATGTAACCGTGAATCTTCTGAGATATCTTCAGCACTCTGGAACAATTGAATAACGAGAAGTGAAAGTTTAAGAGGTGCACCGGCATAAGAAAACATCTGAAATGAGGAAAGGATATGATCGACAAAGCTTGACTTGAATCCACCTGAGAAGAAAACGAGTGAAGAGTGACGAACTTGAGGCTTCCTTAGTATCTTCCTGAGAATCACCGGATAAGAACATTGAAAGGAAAGAAAGAAGAGACTTCACATCAATAAGATGGATACTTGATTAAGAAATCCGAGTCCTTGAAGAAAAAAGGGTGGGAGGGCAGGAAAAACAAAGACAACGTGGGCAGATGGAATGGATACCGTTGAGAAAAACTTAGAGTTGATCTCGCGGATGTTGAAAATAATCAGATCCACTTGAAGAAGAGCACACTGGTTGAGAAGAAATTGAGATGACAAACTCAATGATCAGGAAGGATTAGTATTCCCAAAGAAATATGAGAACACTGCTTAGGAAGGGTATGGAATCCACATTTGACTTCGAAGCAACTCAAATACCACAAACCAAAACAAAAACAAAGGATTGGCTTGCAAAATACGCCGGAACAAACATATGATAGACCCCATATCGTATCATGTGTCTGTCGGAAAGATACCCTACGGGATACTTGAATTCCCACTTATAAACTCCCGAAACTTTCTGGTTATGCAATTAGGTGTTGGGGATACAGGGGAAGCATAATATATCACCCAAACTAACAATTCCTACATCCAGCTGTATCCATCCTTCAACACATAACCAAGAAACCTTCAGAAATCGTTTACCTCAACCTTCGAAAAGCATCCGTTATACGAATTATGGCAATACTCCCGAACTCTCGCCCCAGTACTAGGTCGTGTCGAGGTTATCTCACCAACAACTGCATAAAAGAGATTTTTGATGTCGGCAAACTCAGGTATTCCAGAACTACAACGATAAAATTGTGACGACAACACCTCGGAGCTCAACTCCCCGGGACACTGCCACAACCCCTAAATGTCAGGAGGCACCAAGAACAATGTTCTCGTCACAAAACCATCAGAATGATTCCAAGATACCCGCGTGATCCTAAAAAAAGTTCGTGAAATTTGAGGAGAGAAGACTCAAAACTTCTACGTCAGGAGGCCTCACCAGAGCGACGAAGGGACTGAGGAGTAAGAAGAATCCTACACTCCGATATATATAATCCTACGAATCAAAACATTTTGTTCTAGACTCAACAACGTCAATGATTCGATCAAGCAGGGGGCTCCTAAGTCGGGGAAGGCTCTGATACCAACTTGTAACACCCATGATGCAGCTATATCTCCCACATGTCAGGGCATGACTTAGAGGCATAGCCGCATGGTAGGTTTGTCACAAGAGGGGTAATCTTCACACAATCCCATGTACTGGATAAGAAAGGGATAAAGAGTTGGCTTACAATCGCCACTTCACACAAATACAAGATAAACATACATCATCCAGAATACAATCAAGGTCCGACTACGAAACCAAAATAAAAGAAGACAAACCCCAAATGCGTAGATCCTCGATCGTCCCAACTGGGCTCCACTACTGATCAACAGGAAACGAAATAACACAACGAACACGATCTTCATCGAGCTCCCACTTGAGCTCGGTTGCGTCACCTGCACTAGTATCATCGGCACCTGCAACTATTTGGAAGTAACTGTGAGCCACGGGGACTCAGCAATCTCACACCTGCGAGATCAAGACTGTTTAAGCTTATGGGTAGGAAGGGGTAGTAAGGTGGAGCTGCAGCAAGCACTAAGCATATATGGTGGCTAACTTATGCAAATAAGAGCGAGAAGAGAAGCAACGCAACGGTCGTGAACTAGAAGTGATCAAGAAGAGATCCTGAATCTACTTACGTTCAAGCATAACACAAGAACCGTGTTCACTTCCCGGACTCCGCCGATAAGAGACCATCACGGCTACACACACGGTTGATGCATTTTAATTAAGTTAAGTGTCAAGTTCTCTACAACCGGACATTAATAAATTCCCATCTGCCCATAACCGCAGGCACGGCTTTCGAAAGTTCAAAACCCTGTAGGGGTGTCCCAACTTAGCCCATCACAAGCTCTCACGGTCAACGAAGGATATTCCTTCTCTCGGGAAGACCCGATCAGTCTCGGAATCCCGGTTACAAGACATTTCGACAATGGTAAAACAAGACCAGCAAAGCCACCCGATGTGCTGACAATCCCGATAGGAGTCGCACGTATCTCATTCTCAGGGCAACACCGGATGAGACAGGCTACGAGTAAAACCAGCCCTCGAGTTTCCCCGAGGTGGCCCCGCAGGCGGCTCAGTTCGGACCAACACTTAGAGAAGCACTGGCTCGGGGGGGTTAAAATAAAGATGACCCTTGGGTTGGCCGACCCAAGGGAAGGGTAATAGGTTGTTAGGAAAATGTAAAACCAAGGTTGGGCCTTGCTGGAGGAGTTTTATTCAAATCGAACTGTCAAGGGGTTCCCATAACACCCAACCGCGTAAGGAACGCAAAATCAAGGAACATAACACCGGTATGACGGAAACTAGGGCGGCAAGAGTGGAACAAAACACCAGGTGAGGGAGTCCTGGATTAGGGGGTCTCCAGAAAGCCGGACTATATCCTTTGGCTGGATTGTTGGACTATGAAGATACGAGATTGAAGACTTCGTCCCGTGTCCGGATGGGACTCTACTTGGCGTGGAAGGCAAGCTAGGCAATACGGATATGTATATCTCCTCCTTTGTAACCGACCTTGTGTGACCCTAGCCCCCTCCAATGTCTTTATAAATCAGAGGGTTTTAGTCCTTTGGACAAGATATAATCATACCATAGGCTAGCTTCTAGGGTTTAGCCTCTCTGATCTCGTGGTAGATCAACTCTTGTAATACTCATATCATCAAGAACAATCAAGCAGGACGTAGGGTATTACCTCCATCAAGAGGGCCCGAACCTGGGTAAACATCGTGTCCCCTGCCTCCTGTTAACATCCGCCTTAGACGCACAGTTCGGGACCCCCTACCCGAGATCCGCCGGTTTTGACACCGACATTGGTGCTTTCATTGAGAGTTCCACTGTGTCGTCACCATAAAGCTCGATGGCTCCTTCGATCATCGGTAACGATGCGGTCCGGGGTGAGGTTTTTCTCCCCGGATAGATCTTTGTATTCGGCGGCTTCACACTGCGGGCCAATTCGCTTGGCCATCTAGAGCAGATCGAGAGCTACGCCCCTGGCCATCTGGTCAGATTTGGAAACTTGAACTACACGGCCGACATCCACGGAGACTTGATCTTCAACAGATTCGAGCCCATGTCGGACGCGCTGCATAGTCGTGACGAGCATGACGTAACTCTGTAGTCAGACAATGTTCGGGAGATCGCATCCGCAACCACTCCGGCATTCAATCCGGAGCAAGTCACGCCATCCGAGAGCGGAGGGATGGACCCCGCCATGGAGGCCGCACTCTCAGTGGCGATAGAGCCGATACTGACTTCACCCCTTATGAGAGCCGTGTCGCCGAACCACTGGATTCATCTCCGGCCACGGACTCCGAGCCGCTCACATCCGTGCCCGTCGAGTCCGACTGGGCGCCGATCATGGAGTTCACCTCCACGGATATCTTTCAGCACTCGCCTTTCGGAGATGTGCTAAATTCATTAAGGTCTCTCTCCCTGTCAGGAGAACCTTGGCCGAACTATGTCCGACTAGAATGGGATGCGGACGACGAAGAAATTCGCTGCCCACCCACCACCCACTTAGTAGCCACTGTCGACGACTTAACCGACATGCTCGACTTCAACTCTGAAGACTTCGATGGTATGGACAACAAAGCCGGAGACGAACGGGAACCACCGCCATCAGGGCGCTGGACCGCCACCTCATCATATGATATATACATGGTGGACACCCCCAAAGAAGGCAATGGCGATGAGACAGCGGAGGATGACCCCTCCAAGAAGCAATTCAAGCGCCAACGTCAGCGGCGCCGCTCTAAGTCCCGCCACAGCAAGAGCAGTGATACCTGCATAGGAGATAATAACACTCCGGATAGCGCTGAAGACAACAACAATCCCCTCCAGCATGGTGTAGATCTAGAGGACGAACAAGCTAGCCCTCCAGAGCAGACAACAGATGAAGAACCGGAGGAGGACAATTACATGCCTCTCTCTGAAGACGAGGCGAGCCTCGGCGACGACGAGTTTATCGTGCCTGAGGACCCCGTCGAGCAAGAACGCTTCAAGCGCCAGCTTATGGCCACGGCAAATAGGCTTAAGAAAAAATAGCAACAGCTTCAAGCTGATCAAGACTTGCTAGCGGACAGGTGGACCGAAGTCCTTGCGTCTGAGGAGCATGAACTCGAGCGCCCGTCCAAGAGTTACCCAAAATGCAGGTTGCTACCTCACCTCGAGGAGGAAGCATTGAAACCTCATTCACCTGCGTACGATGCGGCTGACCGGCCACTACGCGGCCGAGCTAGAGAGGCGTTTCAGCCTAAAGTTCAGAGCGCACCCCGTCGCCACTCAGTCAAAAATATTAAGGCCCGGGGCAACACAGAGGACCTGCGAGACATCTTGGACAGTAAGGCAAAAATCGCAAGGCCAATATACGGGGCACGGGCACGTGCGCCCACACAAGATGACCATCGTCGCGTCAGATACACCAAGAGTAAATCCGGCCGGGCCGAATACAGCAGACAAGACTCATACGAACTACGTCGGGATATAGCCTGGCACAGAGGTGCCGCACACCCCCTATGCTTCACTGATGAAGTTATGAATCATGAATTCCCGAAGGGTTTCAAACCCGTAAATATTGAATCATACGATGGCACAACAGATCCCGCAGTATGGATCGAGGATTTCCTCCTTCACATCCACATGGCTCGCGGTGATGATCTACATGTACCTCCCACTAAAACTCAAAGGACCAACTCGGCATTGGCTGAATAGCTTTCTAGCAGATTCCGTCGGCAGTTGGGAGGATCTGGAAGATGCATTTCTTGACAACTTCCAGGGCACTTATGTGCGGCCACCAGATGCTGATGACTTGAGCCACATAACCCAGCAACCAAGGGAATCGGCCAGACAATTCTGGACACGGTTCCTGACTAAGAAAAATCAAATTGTAGACTGTCCAGATGCATAGGCCCTAGCGGCATTCAAGCATAACATCTGCGACGAGTGGCTCGCCCGCCACCTCGGCCAGGAGAAGCCGAAATCTATGGCAGCCCTCACAACACTCATGACCCACTTTTGCACGGGCGAGGACAGCTGGCTGGCTCACAGCAACAACACATTGAGGAATCCGGATACCTCGGATACCAAAGATGTTAGGCAGCGTCGTAATAGACCAAAGCGCCGCAATAACGGAAATAACACCAAAGATACAGCAGTCAATGCCGGATTCAGAGGCTCTAGATCCGGTCAGCGGAAAAAGCCATTCAAAAGAAATACTCCGGCTCCGTCCAGTCTGGATCGCATACTGGATCGCTCGTGTCAAATCCACGGCACCCCCGACAAGCCAGCCAATCACACCAACAGAGAATGCTGGGTGTTCAAGCAGGCCGGCAAGTTAAATGCCGAAAACAAGGACAAGGGGCTGCATAGCGATGACGAGAAGGAGCCCCCGCCGCCGAACACAGGAGGACGGAAGGGGTTTCCCCCACAAGTGAATACGGTGAACATGATATACGCAACCCACATTCCCAAGAGGGAGCTGAAGCATGCACTAAGGGACGTCTATGTGATGGAGCCCGTCGCGCCAAAGTTCAACCCATGGTCTGCTTGCCCGACCACCTTCGATCGCAGGGATCACCCCACAAGCATCCATCATGGCGGATCCGCCGCACTGGTCCTAGACCCCATCATTGACGGATTTCACCTCACTCGAGTGCTTATGGATGGCGGCATCAGCCTGAACCACTTTATCAGGATATAGTGCAAAAAATGGGTATCGATCCCTCGAGGATCAAACCCAGCAAAACCACCTTTAAAGGTGTCAAATCCGAGGTGTAGAGGCCCATTGCACAGGCTCAATCACACTGGAAGTGGTCTTCGGATCATCGGATAACTTCCGAAGCGAAGAGTTAATCTTCGACATCGTCCCGTTTTGTAGTGGCTATCATGCACTGCTCGGACAAACAACATTTGCAAAATTCAATGCAGTGCCGCATTACGCATACCTCAAGCTCAAGATGCCAGGACCTCATGGGGTCATAACAGTAAATGGAAACACAGAACGCTCGCTCCGTACGGAAGAGCACGCTGTGGCCCTTGCAGTAGAGGCACAAAGCAGCTTGTTCAGGCAGACCACTCATTCGGCGTCACGGCCCCCGGACACCTTCAAGCGAGTCCAGAACAAGCTGCAACAGGATCGCCTGGCACGATCAGAGCTCTCCTAGCAATTCGGCCCCCGTCCCAGTCCCCCGGACACCTTCAAGCGAGTCCAGTACGCTTCGACGTATCATTTAAATAACAATGCATATCAGTAATCTGTCATTGCATTATTTAAGTTTTTCTCTTTCTCTTATATGTCCATTTATGACAATCCGCACCCGCACGTGCGTCAGTTTGCCAGGGGTCCTCGTTTACCCCATAATACGGCGCAAGAAGTCCGAACACTTTCGACAATGCGACCCCCCGAACTTATAGCATTATATGCATCAGCTCCAAATCATGTCTTTGGTCAAATGTTGGGTTGCCCGACTCCCGCGCTTTGCTACCTTATATTCCGCTATATCGGCTAAGGTAGCGGTGGGAGAACTACTGCGATTGTGTCCCGGTTCTTCCGGACGAGCACCTCAGTAGAGAAAGCCAAAAACTGACTGTCATGATAAGGCGAGAGACTGGTCGCTGTTCGAGAGGTCTCAAGTCCTTCAAGACTTTTTCCGCTTCAGGCGAGGAGTCGGCCTTGTCCGTCTTAGGCGTGTATAGCACCCCAAATTTGGCCCTCCGAATACCAGGGGCTTCGCCAAAAATTTAAAATCATAGACTTCTATGGCTAAGTGAGAGTGATAAAGCATTATAGCCCGATTGCCTGGTTCGTTGCGCCGAACACCTCCCTTGAAGGACCCAAAATTGGGGTAAAGAGTGCTCAGGTTTATCCCGAACACCCTAGTACTTGTTACATGGGGGCAGAAGCCAACGACTGGCCAACTCTCAGATTTTATAAATGGCCGCACAGAAGGTAATATTTTACATTAAGAAAGCGTCGCATGGCGCAAACGAACTCGTTTCATATTACAGGATCACATGAGCATGTTCATTCAAAAATTACATCCTTGGCACACTCATCTGCCACTAGGCGGGAACCCTTCAGGACACTCTCATAATAATTCTCGGGGCAGCGATGCTCCTTGCCCTTCGGCGGCCCCTCCTTCACCAGCTCCACGGCGTCCAGCTTCGCCCAGTGCACCTTCGCCCGGGCAAAAGCCCTGTGTGCACCCTCGATGCAGACGGACCGCTTGATGACTTCAAGCCGTGGGCATGCTTCCACAAGCCGCCTCACCAGGCTAAAGTAGCTGTCGGACAGGGGCTCGCCAGGCCACATCCGGACTATAAGGCCCCTCATGGCCTGTTCGGCCGCCTTGTAAAGCTCGACCAACTGCTTCAGCTGGTCGCTCAAGGGCACGGGGAGTTCGGTCCCAGTATGCTGAGACCAGAACAACTTCTCCGTTGACCTCCCCTCTATAGGATCGAAAGTATGTCTAGAGGGGGGTGATTAGACTACTTGACCAAATAAAAACTTAACCTTTTCCCAATTTTAGTTCTTGGCAGATTTTAGCTATTGTAGGACAAGTCAAGCAATCATCACATAATTCAAGCAAGCATGCAAAGAGTATATTGGCAGCGGAAAGTAAAGCATGCAACTTGCAAGAACGTAAAGGGAATGGTTTGGAGAATTCAAACGCAATTGGAGACATGGATGTTTTTCCCGTGGTTCGTATAGGTGGTGCTATCCTACATCCACGTTGATGGAGACTTCAACCCACAAAGGGTAACGGTTGCGCGAGTCCACGGAGGGCTCCACCCACAAAGGGTAACGGTTGCGCGAGTCCACAAAGGGCTCCACCCACGAAGGGTCCACGAAGAAGCAACCACCCACAAAGGGTCCACGAAGTAGCAACCTTGTCTATCCCACCATGGCCATCGCCCACGAAGGACTTGCCTCACTAGCGGTAGATCTTCACGAAGTAGGCGATCTCCTTGCCCTTACAAACTCCTTGGTTCAACTCCACAATCTTGTCGGAGGCTCCCAAGTGACACCTAGCCAATCTAGGAGACACCACTCTCCAAGAAGTAACAAATGGTATGTAGGTAATGAACTCCTTGCTCTTGTGCTTCAAATGATAGTCTCCCCAACACTCAACTCTCTCTCATAGGATTTGGATTTTGTGGAAAGAAGATTTGAGTGGAAAGCAACTTGGGAAGGCTAGAGATCAAGATTCATATGGTAGGAATGGAATATCTTGGTCTCAACACATGAGTAGGTGGTTCTCTCTCAGAACATATGAGTTGGAATTGTGTATGTGTTATGATGGCTCTCTCAACGAATGAAGAGGAGGTGGAGGGGTATATATAGCCTCCACACAAAATCCAACCATTACACACAGTTTTCCAATCTCGGTGGGACCGAATCAACAAACTCGGTCGGACCGAAAAGGTAAACCTAGTGACCGTTAGAGATTTTCGGTGGGACTGACATGCAACTCGGTAGGACCGATATGGTTAGGGTTTGGGCATAACGTAATCTCGGTGAGACCGATTACACAAACTCGGTGAGACCGATTTTGGTAATTAGCTAACCAGAGAGTTGGTCAGGCAAACTCGGTGGGACCGATTTGCTCTTTCGGTGAGACCGAAAAGTTACAAAAAGGAAACACTGAATTTACATTGCAATCTCGGTGGGACCGATTCGCTCTTTCGGTGAGACCGAAAAGTTACGGAAGGGAAACAGAGAGTTTGGAATCCCATCTCGGTGAGACCGAGATCCCTATCGGTAGAACCGAATTGCTAGGGTTTGGCAGTGGCTTATGACAAGTGAAACTCGGTGGCGCCGGATAGGAATAATCGGTAGGTCCGAGTTTGGCTTTGGGTTTAGGTCATATGTGGAAGTGGGAAAGTAGTTGAGGGTTTTGGAGCATATCATTAAGCACATGAAGCAAGAGGCTCATTAAGCAACACCTCATCCCTCCTTGATAGTATTGGCTTTTCCTATGGACTCAATGTGATCTTGGATCACTAAAATATAAAATGAAGAGTCTTGAGCTTTTGAGCTTGAGCCAAACTTTTGTCCTTAGCATTTTGAGGGTTCCACTTTCACATCCATGCCATGCCAATCATTGAGCTTTCCTGAAATAGTCATCTTGGAATAGCATTAGCTCAATGAGCTATATGTTGTTATGAATTACCAAAACCACCTAGGGATAGTTGCACTTTCAATCTCCCCCTTTTTGGTAATTGATGACAACATATAGATCAAAGCTTCGACAAATGATAATAAGCATGAAATATATCGTCGCTTTGAGAAGTATGTGATAAGTAAGAGCTCCCCCTAAATTTGTGCATTTTTAAAATTTGCTTTGGACTGCAAATGCACAAAGAGTTAGAGTCATGGGTTACTCTTCCATGTCACATACATCTTGGTGGAGCACTTAAAATGAGAAGAATGAAATACATGCACTCATCACCAAGAATAGTGAATGATCACATAAGATAGATAAGATAATAGCATTAAGCAAACATTAAGTGTAGCTTATGATCAAACACATGATCATCAATGTCTCACGAGCAATGACATAGTATCTCAAGCACTCAAAAGCAAACAAAGTTCGAAAAACCACCAAATAAAGCAAGAGAGAAAAAAA
>NC_041390.1:473681294-473763392 GCF_002162155.2 Triticum dicoccoides
GAAGCCTATGATCTTGTCACAGCCCTAGTTCAGCCCTTGTTTGTTTTTGCTTTAGCATCCATGCATCATGTCTAAATTCAAATGAAATTTTGAAGTGGGGATGTTCAAACCCTAGCAGATAATAATTTTAACTAGGTTCAATTCAAATATTTTCGTTGGACCCAAAATGCCCTCCAAAAATGTTCATTATTTCTGGGAAAAGGTTAAAACCTTAATCAGAGGTCATGCACATTTTTCCAATGCATTTGTGGTTTTGAATTAATTCATAATTGTATTTGAGTTGGAGTAAATAAATTCTATAAATATTTTTATTGCTCCAATAATCCTGGAATATTTTGTGGAGCTCTAGGATAAACCTTAATGCATCCACAATAATTTCCAGAGAGCTGCAAAAATAATTTGGTTAAGAAACCAAATTAAAACAAAACTGCAAAATTAGAAAACAGAAACAAATAATAAAGAAAGAGAGAGAGAGAATCTTACCTCGCGCTCACTTGGTAGCCCAACCGGCCCAGCACTGCAGCTGGCCGGCCCAGCCCACCACTGCAGCCCCCCCGTCGTCTTCCTCCCCTCGCCCCGAAGCAGCTGCGTGCCCGGCGCGTAGGCGAGGCGCGCCAGCTCCTCCCTGCCTGGCTGGCTACCCCCTCGTCGCCCTGGTCGCCTCCCGCGATGCCACGCAACCCCCCCGACGCTCTCTCACTCTCTTTGGATCTCTCCCCTTCCTCTGTTCTCCCCACCGAGAGCCGCCGCCGACGTCGCTCGCCACCACCGCGGCCACAGCCACTTCCTCGCTCCCTCTCCGCATCCCTGAGCTCCGTCCCGACCCGTGGAGCTACACACACGACGCACGCAACCCCGGGAGGCCAGCAACGTCGCCATCACCGTCGTCTTCCACCTCGGGCTCCGGCCACCATCGTCGTCGATCCGCCGCACGCAGGACGTCCCCGAGCCCGCTAACCATCCCTACGGCACCGCTGTGAGCTCCGCCACCGTTTCCCCCTCTTCCCCTCTTCGTTTGATTGCCGTATCCGTCGCTCCCTTGATGACCGACAAGCGCCGCCGCCAAAGCTCGCCGGCGATGATGCTCCGGTGACCATTCGGTCCCGGGCATGCGTCCAACGTTCTCGCCGCACCGCGTAGACACCGTAGGTGTTAACCCCGCATCACCAAGGCCGCTGTGGCCTCGACCTTGAGCTCGCCCGAGCTCCGGCCGCCGCTTCTGTGCTCGCCGCCGTCATCTCCGGCGACTCCGAGGCCTTCCGATCACTCAGCTAGACGCGGTCGAGCGCGGGCTACCCCCTGGTGGCCTTCGCGCATCCATCCGTCGCCCGCAGCTCAAGTCCGGCGAGTTGCCGCCGCAGTTTAGGTCGTCGCCGGCGAAACTCTGGCGGGAGCTGACGTGGCGTTGCCATTAGCGGCTAATCCCCCCAATTAGCACACTAACAGACACTGACAGCGGGCCCCGTAGCGGGTCAAAGCCCGAGTCAACGCGGGTTTAGTGTATGTCTCACTAACCAATGGACCCCACGGGTCAGGTTTGACCTGGGGCGCCCAGTTGACTATGCTGACATCACAGTGACGTGGTGCTGACGCCATAAATCATTTTCTGGATTTATTATTATTCAGGAAATTTCAGAAAATACCCCCAAACTTCTAAAAATCATATAAATTCAACCGTAACTCCAATGGAAATAAGTTATATATGAAAAATTATCAGAAAAATTCAAGGAATCCATCTGTACCATTTTCATGCATGTTTGAACAATGTTTGTCCTCTGTTTTGGACAAAACAAATAAAGGGCATTTAAATAATCATATATGGAGTTGGAGTTTGAATCATGTATTCAAACCAACTTCATTTAAATCATAGCTAGGTGCATTAGCTCAAAACACCAGCATATTGCCATGTCATTATCATGCATCATATTGTTGCATTGCATTGATCGTGTTTCTTCTGTGTTTGCCAGTGTTGTTCCCCCTCGATAGACGCTGTACCGATGATGTGATCGTTGACACTGATGAAGACTGAATGTTATCTTCAGAAGTGCCAGGCAAGCAAAACCCCCTTGTTCATTCCGATACAATCCTACTCTCTCGCTCCTGCTCTCTTTTACTGCATTAGGACAACAACGATTCATCTGTTACTTGCTGCGGTAGCTGAACCCCTTTATCCTCTGCATGACCTGTCATTCCACAGTAAATAGATGAAACCCACTAGCATGAGTAGGAGTTGTTTGAGCCCTATTGTGCCTACTCATTCATGCTTGTTTGTCATGCCTGCTACTTCTTAGTGTTGAGTCAGGTCTGATTCATCGGGGATGAATCAGAGGTGTGTGAACATGTCCTATTGTGTGTGAGCTAAGTGTGTGAATACGATTTGGTAAAGGTAGCGGTGAGAGGCCATGTAGGAGTACATGGTGGGTTGTCTCATTGCAGCCGTCCTCAGGAACTGAGTTCTGTGTTTGTGATCCATGATTCAGCTACTACCACGCATTGGGCCCGAAACCAATGGACCCTCTCGGCTTCTTAATCACCCTTGTCCTCTGTCCAGGAGTTGCAAGTAGTTTCTGGTGTTTGTAGTATGCTGCAGGCCGTGGGCAGCGCTGACCGGAGGGGTGGGCTGTGATGCGGTAGGCACGTGGCACGGTGTACCGGGCGCCCGTTTGGTGTCTCGGGAACCCTGTTCACATCGTTTGGGGCTGTGAGCGAAACTCCGGCCGGATCTCCTCATGGATGGAACCCGAATAGGCGATAAACCTGGACTAGAGACTTGAGTGTTTAGGCAGGCCGTGGCCGACACCCACGTTGGGCTTCCGCTTGAAGGTTGTCGAGTACATGTCGTGTAAATGGCGGTAAGTGGTGAGAGCGTGTGTGAAGAAGTACACCCCTGCAGGGTTAACATCATCTATTCGAATAGCCATGTCCACGGAAAAGGACTTTTGGGTTGCTTATATCAGTTCATAGACAAGCGAAAGTGGATACTCTAAAATACGCAAGATAAGCGTGAGTGCTATGGATGGCGTTCTCGTAGGGAGACGGGAGCGGTTCCATAGTGGTGTATTGGTTGGTGAATATGTGGACTCGTGTGCGCCACCTCAAAAGAGTTACTTGTAGTCGTAGTTCAGGATAGCCACCGAGTCAAAGATGGCTTGCTGCAGTTAAACCCCACCATCCCCTTTGTTGATAATGATGCATATGTAGTTAGTTCTGATGTAAGTCTTGCTGGGTACATTTGTACTCACGTTTGCCTATTTTATGTTTTTGCAGAGAGACCTCAGTCTCGCTAGTAGTTCCGCGTGGTCTTCGACGTTTAGCTTGTTACCTCAGCTACGATCTTGTGCCCTCGGCAGGATCTGGTAGATAGTCAGGCTTCTCAGCCTTTTCCATTTGTAGATGTCTGTACTCAGACATGTTAAGCTTCCGCTTGTGTTTGATTTGTATGCTCTGAATGTTGGGTCATGAGACTCATGTTTGTAATATCTCGCTCCTCGGAGCCTATTGAATAAATACTTGAGTCGTAGAGTCATGTTGTGATGCCATGTGGTATTTGCACATATCGAGCATATTGTGTGTATGTTATTGAAATGCTTGGTATGTGTGGGATCTGACTATCTAGTTGTTTATCTTTAGTAGCCTCTCTTACCGGGAAATGTCTCCTAGTGTTTCCACCGAGCCATGGTAGCTTGCTACTGCTCCGGAACACTTAGGCTGGCCGGCATGTGTCCTTCTTCGTTCCTGTGTCTGTCCCTTCGGGGAAATGTCACGCGATGAATACCGGAGTCCTGTTAGCCCGCTACAGCCCGGTTCACCGGAGTCCTGCTAGCCCAGTGCTACAGCCTGGATTCACTCGCTGATGACCGACACGTTCGATGCTGGGTCATGGATGCCTGTCCCTGTAAGTTTGTGCCACTTTGGGTTTACGACTAGCCATGTCAGCCCGGGCTCCTTATCATATGGATGCTAGCGACACTATCATATACGTGTGCCAAAAGACGCAAACGGTCCCGGGCAAAGGTAAGGCGACACCCGTGGGAATACCGTGCGTGAGGCCACAAAGTGATATGAGGTGTTACATGCTAGATCGATGTGGCATTGAGTCGGGGTCCTGACAGCGTTGGTATCAGAGCTTGACTGCCTGTAGGATTACCAAGCCAAACTGGTCGAAGTTGAGTCTAGAAATTCTTTAGTTATATAAGGGAATTGATTGTGGGATGGAACGTAAGGCTCTTTTTACTCCTTATACCTTATGCCCTTCTGATCTGAGTCATCTTATCTTTCCTACGGGGTTAAGGAACTAGGCTTTCTCTTCTTTCTATCAGGATCATGTGTTACTAATCCGTAGACCTATAGAACTGTTGGACTTAAGCCTCATTTCAGTTCCTATTACTTCCGTATGTTAATTGTTGATCTCGAAACCTTGATATTGTGCTTCTGAGTGGCTATGCCACCATTTTTGTAGCATGTCTCAAATCTTTTTGAGCATTTACAGCTGTTATGCTGTCCGAGTCATCCCAGGTTTCTAAATAGTTTGAAGCATTTGCAAAATCCCTTCCTCCCGTTCCGATGTTCCTTTGGGCCAGATTACCCACACTAATCGGTGAGTTGAGGTACTCTGTTGCCTTAACATATATGTCGGAGTTATTACTATGACCCTAGGTGTCTAGAGTATCACCTAGTAATTTAGCCATGTTTTGTGTTCCCCGTGTGATGAATCTGGCCATCATTCTCGAAAGCATCCCGTGATGTTATTAGTTAGTAGGTATTCCATTGCGGGGTTCTTGAACCCGAGATTCACTCTACTTACTTCATGTTGATAGTGTTTGCTAGTTCCTTTAGGTTATTAGTAACTTTGCGATAGTCCTCGAGGTTCATGGTACATCCTTCTTCCAATTACCATGAACCATTCTTGGCAGGAGTTCTTCTGAACCAAAAGATGACAACAAGAGTGCTCTCGATGAGTTCTCCATGCTATATTGTGACTCTGCCAGCTCAACCTTTCTGCATGGGTTATCCGGAAGAATTATGTTGAACTTGGTTCGACATACTAATCTATGCATCCACAACTCAGAAAGTTATATGTTCCTTTGAGTTGTCCCTCTTTAGTGGTCTACTGACCTTCGTCTATCAATTGATAGTCAAGAGTATGTGTGCGTTCGTTTATCGATGCCTATTACTCTTGTGGTCCGTCAAGCCATTCTATCGCGGAATGACTAGGAGAAACAAACTCCAGTACCTCTTCCATATCCAGGATTGGGTCAAAGAAGTTGTGCTCCATAGAACAAATTGCTAATCTAGCTTTTGTTCTGCTCTACCTTGGAGTATTACCATCTTTTATATCGGGATTGTTATAGGAATTGCACACCATCCTATGAACTCTTGGTACAGTGATACTTCTCACCATCGTTATTCATTTCTCGGTCCCCGTGTTGTTGCAACCGGAACGCCGACAAGTGAATCGTGATGTGTGAAATCAATACTCCTAGCAATACTATTGCTTGGTAGTTAAAGGACAAAACTTTCACTCTTAGCGTGTTGGTTATTGAATCATCATTCTAAGACCGATTGTGCTACCTAGTCCTTGTTCTCTGTGCACTCCTCGATCGATGAGTTAGGATTATTTCAAATCTTCGCTCTATTGATCATATCGTCTTGCCTCAAAAAGCAAGATTGTTCTCGAGCTTAGTAACATATCGGTGGTTCGTGATTTTCCAAATATATTCACGGAAGTATCACCAGGTTGTCGCCTGACCGCTATGTTGAGTTCGTGATCAAGTTGGTTTCTTGTAAACTAGCCATTCTCCAAGAATCTGTGTTGCATACCCCTGAGTTGGTTGGTCAAGCTAAACAACAACTTGGAGAGTCGGGAGATAAAAGCTTGCCTGGCTTAGTTCATTTTAAGGGATATCCTTTTGTGTGTGTTGAAGAAAGATGATATCTTCATCAATTGATCCTTGAGACCAGTTGCTGGAGCTATTGTCTTGCCAAAACTTTGATTTGAGTGTGGGCTATTCTCAAATCAAATCAGAACCAACAATGTTCGTAATGTTGTCTTACTCGTGGATTTTCCTCGAGCATACACCATTATATCTTTTGGGTCTGACCAATACTATCACCTTGTTCACATAGTTATGGAATTCCATCTCCATGGAAATCCCGATAACTTGTTGTTGAGCCCATCAGCAGCATTTTGTCTCATCCATGATTCTTGTTGAACATCCAGCTGGTGTTGGAAACTTTTATAAGCATTATCTTCATGTCCCGTGCATGAAGCATATGTTCGGATGTAAGAAGTGACTTCCTCCAGTTCATGTGCATTTGATGCAAGTTGCCGCCGTGGATTTGAGAAAGTCAATGTTGCTTCCTTTGGAATCGTCTCAAATCATTCATGCATATGTGCGAAGTATTCTGTGGTTCGAAGACTTGCAACCTTCATTCCATATGTAGTCCTGGCACACCAAGCCACTGATTGATTTGTTCAAGGAGAAGAAGTCTCTTCTTAAGAGCAAGACTTATGCGAGGACTTCGATATCCTCGATGATGGTTCCCCACCGGAACTCAGTAGTGTTTTATTGTAAGACTACCATGGGATCATGTTTGTCTGGGACAACGTGTTCACATGTTGTAGCAGAACCAGCTCATGTCTTGGAGCTTACTGCCGTAGTTCATTCCCCGAGAATCTCACAACGCCGTCTCGTCGATTTGTGTTGTAAACTTTCATTTTTCTTTCTAGACTTGATGAGTCTAGAATATTCTGACACCAACCAGATCTGAATCTCAGGCAGATGTGATGGTTGGAACATTTCCCAAGAACTATAATATTGGTCTCGCGATAACCGGTAAAGTGGATGTCGTGGCCAACACACCCAGCCGGAAGACCTCCTGTTGTAGTATCTTGATTTGAGGAAGTTGGCCACCTCCCCATAGGGATTTCGTAGGATTTACTCCCTAGTTGCCCCTATGGATTTCTGTGTTCCGAAGTCCGACCTTTTTACTTGATGTTCTAGATATCAAACCATATCTATGAATGGGTTACACTAGCACATCAAGGAGAACATTAGAAGCGGAGTGCTAAATGTCTCTCGGTCGATCATCCAGATTTCGTTTCCTTGGCCTCGCTAAGGTGAAATCTGAGAAAGTGTTATCCTCCTTTGCATCTGCATCGTCCATCGCTATTCATCATGGTAGTATGTTGTGTTGTCAGCACCCTTGACACGGATGTTGATAAAACCTTGATGATTGTGGAAATGCTCAAGTTCTTGAGAGCACGCACAAGCGCTACGTGTTATCATCGGCTCTAACTGGGATTCCTCTCAGTTTCCTCGGCAATGCTATGACCTTTTCAAACAGTGAATTCACTCTCTATTGTTGGGTTCTTCCCTAGTTACCAGAATCATTCCCAGCATTTGCATTTTGTTCCCAGCTTGCACCGCCAATGTGCCATTCTACCATGGGTCCCTTCCATTTCCGGTGGTAAGCAAATTCATCCATTACGTTGTCCTCAACAAGGTAATCCACATCATCCATTCTAGTCTGGGTATGCCATTCCTTTGCACTCCACCAAACGATCATTTGTGATTGCCTTAGGCTGGTATAAAGAGATTCAATGATCTTTGTATCAAAAGTAATTCTTTTTGCCACTTAAGGGAATAGTTCTTTGCGTCACTTTTCCCAAGGTGCCCGTTACGGAATCATGGCAGTTATTTCTTCGCCACCTTGACACCATCCACCATTTTACCTAAGCGTGGAATGGTTGCCTACCAATTTGAACCTTCGTCATCCATTTCTTTACCATCATTCCTAATGTGTGTTTGATGTCTCAACTCAAGAGTTGTTCTTACGTCTCTCCATGAACTGATCTTGAGTTGCTCGATCTTCAAAGACGAGTAAATTCTGTAGGGTTTTCCCCTTCTTTCTGTTGTCGTGTCGAGTGAAGATCTCGAAAGAAAAGACGTCAAGACCAAGATGATGGAATGGATCACCATCTCCGAGAAGGGCAATTGGATCATGAAGATTGTGATAGTTTTGTGACTCCCCTTTTCCTCTTACCTCACGTCTTGAATCTCGGGGCGAGATTCTTGTTTAGTGGGGGTGAGCTGTCACAGCCCCAGTTCAGCCCTTGTTTGTTTTTGCTTTAGCATCCATGCATCATGTCTAAATTCAAATGAAATTTTGAAGTGGGGATGTTCAAACCCTAGCAGATAATAATTTTAACTAGGTTCAATTCAAATATTTTCATTGGACCCAAAATGCCCTCCAAAAATGTTCATTATTTCTGGGAAAAGGTTAAAACCTTAATCAGAGGTCATGCACATTTTTCCAATGCATTTGTGGTTTTGAATTAATTCATAATTGTATTTGAGTTGGAGCAAATAAATTCTATAAATATTTTTATTGCTCCAATAATCCTGGAATATTTTGTGGAGCTCTAGGATAAACCTTAATGCATCCACAATAATTTCCAGAGAGCTGCAAAAATAATTTGGTTAAGAAACCAAATTAAAACAAAACTGCAAAATTAGAAAACAGAAACAAATAATAAAGAAAGAGAGAGAGAATCTTACCTGGCGCTCACCTGGTAGCCAAACCGGCCCAGCACTGCCGCTGGCCGGCCCAGCCCACCACTGCAGCCCCCCCGTCGTCTTTCTCCCCTCGCCCCGAAGCAGCTGCGTGCCCGGCGCGCAGGCGAGCCACGCCAGCTCATCCCTGCCTGCCTGGCTACCCCCTCGTCGCCCTGGTCGCCTCCCGCGACGCCACGCAACCCCCCCGACGCTCTCTCGCTCTCTCTGGATCTCTCCCCTTCCTCTGTTCTCCCCACCGAGAGTCGCCGCCGACGTCGCTCGCCACCACCGCGGCCACAGCCACTTCCTCGCTCCCTCTCCGCATCCCTGAGCTCCGTCCCTACCCCGTGGAGCTACACACACGACGCACGCAACCCCGGGAGGCCAGCAACGTCGCCATCGCCGTCGTCTTCCACCTCGGGCTCCGGCCACCATCGTCGTTGATCCGCCGCACGCAGGACGTCCCCGAGCCCGCTAACCATCCCTACGGCACCGCTGTGAGCTCCGCCACCGTTTCCCCCTCTTCCCCTCTTCGTTTGATTGTCGTAGCCGTCGCTCCCTTGATGACCGACAAGCGCCGCCGCCAAAGCTCGCCGGCGATGACGCTCCGGTGACCATTCGGTCCCGGGCATGCGTCCAACGTTCTCGCCGCACCGCGTAGACACCGTAGGTGTTAACCCTGCATCACCAAGGCCGCTGTGGCCTCGACCTTGAGCTCGCCCGAGCTCCGGCCGCCGCTTCTGTGCTCGCCGCCGTCATCTCCGGCGACTCCGAGGCCTTCCGATCGCTCAGCTAGACGCGGTCGAGCGCGGGCTACCCCCTGGTGGCCTTCGCGCATCCATCCGTCGCCCGCAGCTCAAGTCCGGCGAGTTGCCACCGCAGTTTAGGTCGTCGCCAGCGAAACTCCGGCGGGAGCTGACATGGCGTTGCCATTAGCGGCTAATCCCCCCAATTAGCACACTAACAGACACTGACAGCGGGCCCCGTAGCGGGTCAAAGCCCGAGTCAACGCGGGTTTAGTGTATGTCTCACTGACCAATGGACCCCACGGGTCAGGTTTGACCTGGGGCGCCCAGTTGACTCTGCTGACGTCACAGTGACGTGGTGCTGACGCCATAAATCATTTTCTGGATTTATTATTATTCAGGAAATTTCAGAAAATACCCCCAAACTTCTAAAAATCATATAAATTCAACCGTAACTCCAATGGAAATAAGTTATATATGAAAAATTATCAGAAAAATTCAAGGAATCCATCTGTACCATTTTCATGCATGTTTGAACAAT
Source organism: Triticum dicoccoides (assembly GCF_002162155.2). Lineage (NCBI taxonomy): Eukaryota > Viridiplantae > Streptophyta > Magnoliopsida > Poales > Poaceae > Triticum > Triticum dicoccoides. The sequence goes on from NC_041390.1 coordinate 473,691,140, forward strand.
TTTTGTCCTCTGTTTTGGACAAAACAAATAAAGGGCATTTAAATAATCATATATGGAGTTGGAGTTTGAATCATGTATTCAAACCAACTTCATTTAAATCATAGCTAGGTGCATTAGCTCAAAACACCAGCATATTGCCATGTCATTATCATGCCTCATATTGTTGCATTGCATTGATCGTGTTTCTTCTGTGTTTGCCGGTGTTGTTCCCCCTCGATAGACGCTGTACCGATGATGTGATCGTTGACACTGATGAAGACTGAATGTTATCTTCAGAAGTGCCAGGCAAGCAAAACCCCCTTGTTCATTCCGATACAATCCTACTCTCTCGCTCCTGCTCTCTTTTACTGCATTAGGACAACAACGATTCATCTGTTACTTGCTGCGGTTGCTGAACCCCTTTATCCTCTGCATGACCTGTCATTCCACAGTAAATAGATGAAACCCACTAGCATGAGTAGGAGTTGTTTGAGCCCTGTTGTGCCTACTCATTCATGCTTGTTTGTCATGCCTGCTACTGCTTAGAGTTGAGTCAGGTCTGATTCATCGGGGATGAATCAGAGGTGTGTGAACATGTCCTATTGTGTGTGAGCTAAGTGTGTGAATACGATTTGGTAAAGGTAGCGGTGAGAGGCCATGTAGGAGTACATGGTGGGTTGTCTCATTGCAGTCGTCCTCAGGAACTGAGTTCTGTGTTTGTGATCCATGATTCAGCTACTACCACGCATTAGGCCCGAAACCAATGAACCCTCTCGGCTTCTTAATCACCCTTGTCCTCTGTCCAGGAGTTGCAAGTAGTTTCTGGTGTTTGTAGTATGCTGGAGGCCGTGGGCAGCGCTGACCGGAGGGGTGGGCTGTGATGCGGTAGGCACGTGGCACGGTGTACCGGGCGCCCGTTTGGTGTCTCGGGAACCCTGTTCACATCGTTTGGGGCTGTGAGCGAAACTCCGGCTGGATCTCCTCATGGATGGAACCCGAATAGGCGATAAACCTGGACTAGAGACTTGAGTGTTTAGGCAGGCCGTGGCCGACACCCACGTTGGGCTTCTGCTTGAAGGTTGCCGAGTACATGTCGTGTAAACGGCGGTAAGTGGTGAGAGCGTGTGTGAAGAAGTACACCCCTGCAGGGTTAACATCATCTATTCGAATAGCCATGTCCACGGAAAAGGACTTCTAGGTTGCTTATATCAGTTCATAGACAAGCGAAAGTGGATACTCTAAAATACGCAAGATAAGCGTGAGTGCTATGGATGGCGTTCTCGTAGGGAGACGGGAGCGGTTCCATAGTGGTGTATTGGTTGGTGAATATGTGGACTCGTGTGCGCCACCTCAAAAGAGTTACTTGCAGTCGTAGTTCAGGATAGCCACCGAGTCAAAGCTGGCTTGCTGCAGTTAAACCCCACCATCCCCTTTGTTGATAATGATGCATATGTAGTTAGTTCTGATGTAAGTCTTGCTGGGTACATTTGTACTCACGTTTGCCTATTTTATGTTTTTGCAGAGAGACCTTAGTCTCGCTAGTAGTTCCGCGTGGTCTTCGACGTTTAGCTTGTTACCTCAGCTACGATCTTGTGCCCTCGGCAGGATCTGGTAGATAGTCAGGCTTCTCAGCCTTTTCCATTTGTAGATGTCTGTACTCAGACATGTTAATCTTCCGCTTGTGTTTGATTTGTATGCTCTGAATGTTGGGTCATGAGACTCATGTTTGTAATATCTCGCTCCTCAGAGCCTATTGAATAAATACTTGAGTCGTAGAGTCATGTTGTGATGCCATGTGGTATTTGCACATATCGAGCATATTGTGTGTATGTTATTGAAATGCTTGGTATGTGCGGGATCTGACTATCTAGTTGTTTATCTTTAGTAGCCTCTCTTACCGGGAAATGTCTCCTAGTGTTTCCACCGAGCCATGGTAGCTTGCTACTGCTCCGGAACACTTAGGCTGGCCGGCATGTGTCCTTCTTCGTTCCTGTGTCTGTCCCTTTGGGGAAATGTCACGCGATGAATACCGGAGTCCTGTTAGCCCGCTACAGCCCGGTTCACCGGAGTCCTGCTAGCCCAGTGCTACAGCCTGGATTCACTCGCTGATGACCGACACGTTCGATGCTGGGTCATGGATGCCTGTCCCTGTAAGTTTGTGCCACTTTGGGTTTACGACTAGCCATGTCAGCCCGGGCTCCTTATCATATGGATGCTAGCGACACTATCATATACGTGTGCCAAAAGACGCAAACGGTCCCGGGCAAAGGTAAGGCGACACCCGTGGGAATACCGTGCGTGAGGCCGCAAAGTGATATGAGGTGTTACATGCTAGATCGATGTGGCATTGAGTCGGGGTCCTGACAGCGTTGGTATCAGAGCTTGACTGCCTGTAGGATTACCAAGCCAAACTGGTCGAAGTTGAGTCTAGAAATTCTTTAGTTATATAAGGGAATTGATTGTGGGATGGAACGTAAGGCTCTTTTTACTCCTTATACCTTATGCCCTTCTGATCTGAGTCATCTTATCTTTCCTACGGGGTTAAGGAACTAGGTTTTCTCTTCTTTCTATCAGGATCACGTGTTACTAATCCGTAGACCTATAGAATTGTTGGACTTAAGCCTCGTTTCAGTTCCTATTACTTCCGTATGTTAATTGTTGATCTCGAAACCTTGATATTGTGCTTCTGAGTGGCTATGCCACCATTTTTGTAGCATGTCTCAAATCTTTTTGAGCATTTACAGCCGTTATGCTGTCTGAGTCATCCCAGGTTTCTAAATAGTCTGAAGCATTTGCAAAATCCCTTCCTCCCGTTCCGATGTTCCTTTGGGCCAGATTACCCACACTAATCGGTGAGTTGAGGTACTCTGTTGCCTTAACATATATGTCGGAGTTATTACTATGACCCTAGGTGTCTAGAGTATCACCTAGTAATTTAGCCATGTTTTGTGTTCCCCGTGTGATGAATCTGGCCATCATTCTCGAAAGCATCCCGTGGTGTTATTAGTTAGTAGGTATTCCATTGCAGGGTTCTTGAACCCGAGATTCACTCTACTTACTTCATGTTGATAGTGTTTGCTAGTTCCTTTAGGTTATTAGTAACTTTGCGATAGTCCTCGAGGTTCATGGTACATCCTTCTTCCAATTACCATGAACCATTCTTGGCAGGAGTTCTTCTGAACCAAAAGATGACAACAAGAGTGCTCTCGATGAGTTCTCCATGCTATATTGTGACTCTGCCAGCTCAACCTTTCTGCATGGGTTATCCGGAAGAATTATGTTGAACTTGGTTCGACATACTAATCTATGCATCCACAACTCAGAAAGTTATATGTTCCTTTGAGTTGTCCCTCTTTAGTGGTCTACTGACCTTCGTCTATCAATTGATAGTCAAGAGTATGCGTGCGTTCGTTTATCGATGCCTATTACTCTTGTGGTCCGTCAAGCCATTCTATCGCGGAATGACTAGGAGAAACAAACTCCAGTACCTCTTCCATATCCAGGATTGGGTCAAAGAAGTTGTGCTCCACAGAACAAATTGCTAATCCAGCTTTTGTTCTGCTCTACCTTGGAGTATTACCATCTTTTATATCGGGATTGTTATAGGAATTGCACACCATCCTATGAACTCTTGGTACAGTGATACTTCTCACCATCGTTATTCATTTCTCGGTCCCCGTGTTGTTGCAACCGGAACGCCGACAAGTGAAAGCTGGCTTGCTGCAGTTAAACCCCACCATCCCCTTTGTTGATAATGATGCATATGTAGTTAGTTCTGATGTAAGTCTTGATGGGTACATTTGTACTCACGTTTGCCTATTTTATGTTTTTGCAGAGAGACCTCGGTCTCGCTAGTAGTTCCGCGTGGTCTTCGACGTTTAGCTTGTTACCTCAGCTACGATCTTGTGCCCTCGGCAGGATCTGGTAGATAGTCAGGCTTCTCAGCCTTTTCCATTTGTAGATGTCTGTACTCAGACATGTTAAGCTTCCGCTTGTGTTTGATTTGTATGCTCTGAATGTTGGGTCATGAGACTCATGTTTGTAATATCTCGCTCCTCGGAGCCTATTGAATAAATACTTGAGTCGTAGAGTCATGTTGTGATGCCATGTGGTATTTGCACATATCGAGCATATTGTGTGTATGTTATTGAAATGCTTGGTATGTGTGGGATCTGACTATCTAGTTGTTTATCTTTAGTAGCCTCTCTTACCGGGAAATGTCTCCTAGTGTTTCCACCGAGCCATGGTAGCTTGCTACTGCTCCGGAACACTTAGGCTGGCCGGCATGTGTCCTTCTTCGTTCCTGTGTCTGTCCCTTCGGGGAAATGTCACGCGATGAATACCGGAGTCCTGTTAGCCCGCTACAGCCCGGTTCACCGGAGTCCTGCTAGCCCAGTGCCACAGCCTGGATTCACTCGCTGATGACCGACACGTTTGATGCTGGGTCATGGATGCCTGTCCCTGTAAGTTTGTGCCACTTTGGGTTTACGACTAGCCATGTCAGCCCGGGCTCCTTATCATATGGATGCTAGCGACACTATCATATACGTGTGCCAAAAGACGCAAACGGTCCCGGGCAAAGGTAAGGCGACACCCGTGGGAATACCGTGCGTGAGGCCGCAAAGTGATATGAGGTGTTACATGCTAGATCGATGTGGCATTGAGTCGGGGTCCTGACAGATCTATACATTTTCTCCCCCTTTGGCAACAAGTTACCAAAAAGTTCCTAGAAAATGCATAGTGCTAGATCGACGCTCAGGCTTGATCTTCAGGTGGTGGTGGAGTCCGGATCACTCCAAGGACGAAGGCTTCCGTAGACGCTGAAGTAGACGCTGGAGTTGGAGCTGAAGTAGACCCTGGAGCAGGTTGGGCTGGTGTTATGGCTAGAGCTGAGGCAGTTGCTCTTGTGTCAGGAACTGGCATTGCAGACGACCTCGGACCTCTTGGCACTCTGGCAAAGGCATCAGTTGTAGTCCTGCCTCTCCTCTCCTGCATGTCATCCTGGAGCTGTTCCACTGCAGTCTGAATCTCTGTCACCTTGACATTCAAGTCATAGAACTTTTGTTCCATGATTCTCTCTAGGCTTGCCTAGTTCTGAGTTAGGGTGGCTAGTCCTTTATCAATCCACAAGGTGGATGCAATTAGGTAACCAAGCTACTCTTGTTTGGTTTTCAAGAAATACTCAAATGCCTCCTCTTGAGTTGGCATCTTGGCAGCTTTCTCCTTCCTTGCCTTCTCCTTCTTTGCTTGTGCTTGTGCAGACGATGGTTCATTCTCAGTCATAACAACTTGATTATCTTCAAAAATTTTGACAGATGGGCAGGTGTTCCTTGTCCAATAAGTATATGCCCGTGCCCATCTTGGAGTTAATGAGCTCCTGAATTTGTGGGGCATATCCACAACTCCTCTTCTGGTCTGCTGCAGTCCTCTTGATTGTTTCAATCATAAGGCTCATGACTTTGAATTTCTGTGGCACGTCAAAGATATGAAGCAAGTTGATCGTGTGGCCCCTGATCATCTTGTGATCTCCAGACTTGGGCAATAGGGTGTGCCTCAAAATCCAATTAATAGTTGGCAGCCCTGACAGAAGATAGTGCACTAAGCCAAACTTGAAAGTGTCAAGTGCTTCATTTGGAATTTCCTTGTACATATTGGACATAGAGTTGTGGTCCATCTTCTTCTTGGCATAAACGTCCAAGTCATCCTCATGCTCTTCAGGGGCATTGATGAGTTGTGCCCATTCAGCAACTGTAGATTGGTACCTCGTACCCTCAGACATCCAAGTTATCCTACCATCTGGATAAAAGTGTGATGTGGAGTAGAATTGCATGATAAACTCCTCATTCCACTTTGTGAGCTTCTGCCCAACAAAGTCTGCAACTCCACAAGCACTAAAGATGTCTTGCACTCCAGGGTAGTGCTCTTTGTTGTCCTTGATGTATTGCCAGTCAACCCATCTCATATCACAGACTATTGGCTTCTTATCAAGCAGCACTGTCTCATAGAAGTCCTGCTGTTCCTTGGTGTGAAATCTGTAATCCACAGCAGTTCTTCTCCTTGAAGCATACGGGACTGCTTCTCTCCACTTCCTGAGCCCTGAGTCTCTCCTGAGCTTCATATCCTCAGCCACAGGATGCGCATCGTTGTGGTCTGGGATCTTGGGCTTGAGTTTTCTGAGTACTTGCTCTTCATCATCTTCTTCTGCAGCTTCAGGCACTGGGGCCTTGTTCTTCTCAGTTGCAGGTATGCTCCTTGTATTTCTCTTTGGTGCAGACTTGGGCTTGGAGGCAGCTTTGGGTGCTTCTTTGGGCTTAGATGTGGCAGCCCCTGTCCTGATAGCATCACCCATAAGCTTAGGTGCCTTAGGTGCTGGTGCAGCAACCTCTTCTTCCTCTTCCTCTTCCATGATGGAAGCCTTTCCAAGCACTCTGGCTACGGTCTTCTTGACCCTTTCCTTCCTTTTCTTTCCTTCAGCAGCAACTGGCTCTTTAGGTGCAAGCTTTTCAGTTGAAGCCCTGGCCTTTGACATAGGCTGCCTACCTGCTGGCCTTTTGACTTTCAGGCCTGGCTTTGTGCCTTGAGCTGAGCCATGTTCCTTCTCAAGAACTACTCTCTTTGAAGTTGCTTCCTCTTCTGCCACATAATCCTCATCCTCTGATTCTGAGGTTCTCTTCTTCCTTTGTCTGGTGGCAGATTTTGGCAGATTGCCAGGAGTACTTCTGCTGCCATCATCTAAAGAGCTTGAGGGACTAGTGCCCTCACTCATCTGCACTTGCTCTTCTGACATGTTCTGGCTATCACTCTGGTCTGACATGATGAACAAGCTGACTGCTGACCCTGTGAACAGTTTATAGATGAGGTAGAATAGATGAGCATCACAAAATGCAGAGATTTTTGCAAAAGAATGACTCAAAAACTTAGTTTTAGTTTCCCACTGAAATAATCTCGGATCTACCAATTTTCAAACTTGGTGATACCGAAGCAGTTTTGGAACCTAAACTAGTGAACTCGGTTGGACCGAATCACAGTTCGGTGGCACCGAGACTGCTAGGGTTTCACAAAGTTCCAAAATCGGTCACACCGATAAGTAATTCTTGGTCAGACCGAGTCTCACTTATGCAATGGCATAAGCCAAATTGGTGGGACCGAGTTTTTCAACTCGGTGGGTCCGAGATGGTTTCGGCGAAAACCTAAACCTAGAATTTTCGAATCAAACCTAATCTACGAGTTCATTGACTGGATAGAAGTTTATCAAACGTGGCTAGAATCAATATGATCACAATGTGCTAGGAATCAGATTGGGGAATAGCACAAAGATCGAGTCCATACCCTAGTTCGGCGGAGACTCGCTACGGCGGCAACGGCGGGGTAGAATTCCCGTTGACGGCGACGGAGACCAGCGACTGGAGGCGGCTGGCGGCGAGAAGACGATCCGGAGACCACGTTAGCAGAGCAGGCTATCGCGCGGGCGAAGGGGTTCGGAAAAATTTCCAAATTTTGCCCGTGACTATATATAGCCCGACCCTGTCGGTGTGACCGAGTGGAACGACTCGGTGGCACCGAGATGCAAAACTGTATACAGTTGTTGCAACTCGGTGTGACCGAAAGGTTCAAATCGGTTGCACCAAGATCGAAAACCTAGATCAACTTAATGATGTCGGTAGGACCGAAAGTGGGGTATCGGTCAGACCGAGAATCATAAAGAGGTTTTGGAAGTTTAAGTCTATGATGAATCGGGGACTCCGAGCGCTCCTCACACAGAGTGGTTCGAATCTGACTTGATCAAATTTTGTGATGTAGCATGAATAGAGTTTGAGACGAGAAAAGCATAGATAGCTAGAGGAGGTTCTTAGGCATTCTTGTCCATCCACTTGGCAAAAGGAAATAAAACCGAACAATCAAAACAACAAGTGGATGTCCTCGAATGAGTAAAATATGCAACCAGCATGCTCACATGATAAGATGGCAAATGAAATATGTGAAAAGGCATGCACAACCAATTCTAGCATCTATCAAGCAATTTGCGATGACAAGGTCATCTATATATGAGTATATTGACTTAGGAGTCAAGTGAGAACACTTGATCATAGGTCATACTCATCGTTTAAGCTCAAGTGGGGTTACCACTTTTACATAAAGCATTGTTGTGTTCACCACAAGGAACAAACAAGGATATCCATAGACATAGAGTGATGCACACACAAGATGATGTCCATGAAAACTTTTAGGTTACCTTGTCCCTTGTCTTACCAACAAGAGGGTTTGTGACTCCTTGAACTAGTGCAAGATGTGGAAGTTGATTGCACTTGTTCTTGCCAAAATGATAAGAGTGAAGTATGTTGGCGGAGTCACCCTCAAGAACTCTCTAGTTCTTCTTCTTTTGGATCCACACCATCTTGATGGGAATCCTTGGATTTGTAGTCGTACTTGATGAAGTGGAACTTGAAGTAGTCTTGGGAATCCACTTGACTAAGGTCTTAGGAGCTTCTTCAAATGCATCAATTTCCTCTTGAAGCTTGTCCTTGCCTTTTTGCTTGTAGTCTTGTGGTGGAAGATCATCTTGAGCTTGTGTCCCCTTGAAAGAAGTATCATACTTCTCTTGTTGAGGAGCAAACTTTGTCTTGGGGTATTGATCTTCTTCCCACTCAACTCCATTGGCATTGAACTTTCGTTCAAAACCAACACCTTGATTCTTCCGGTGCATTCCTTGCTTGCGCACAATTTCCTCGAATTGCTTACTCCCGGCAAGGCTTTTGTACACTCCTTTCTCTATAATTCCCTTCAATAAGCTATTTTCTTGCTCAAGTGTAACTTGGCTAAGAGAATCATTAGTGGAATCAAGAGAACTACTAGAAGCAACAATATTGGATTTAGCATGATCATTGTTACTGCTAGAGGAAGAATCTTTCTTGTTCTTGTTACTAGACTTGACTTGAGGCATGTAAGTGGATAAGAGTAAACGCTTGGCAATGTAAGAAGAACTTTTCTTGCGGAGATCATCATTGATTGCTTTTAAGAACTCATGCTCTTGCTCAAGATTGAGCTTTTCAAAGCGTAATTTCTCATGAGCTCTTAAAAGTTCTCGATGATCTTCAAAGATAGTTTCATGAGCTAACTTAAGAGTGTTTACTTCTTTAGTTAGAGCCTCAATCTTCTCCTTATCATTGTCATTCATTTTATCTTGATTAGCATGATTAATTGACGTTTCATCATAGTATTCATCACTAGAGTTGTCAACAAGCAAATCATCACCTAACAAGTCATCTTCATCACTATTGAAATCAACATACTCGGGGTGTGTTACCTTAGGACCTTTGGCCATGAAGCATCTTCCAATTCCTTCATTTGGTGAGTCAAATATGTCATAGGAGTTGGTTGACACAAGTGCTAGACCGGCAACACCTTCATCTTGAGTATCTTCGGAGTCGGAGTGATAACTTCTCTCGGAGTGGCTGTCAGAGTCGGAGCCGGATACCCATTCACCAACATGAGCTTGATGTCTTTGTTTTGTGTAGCTTCTTGATGATTTTTCCTTCCTTTCTGAATCCTTGCTTCTCCGTGAGTATCTTCGTTCATAACGATCATCTCTACTCCTTCTCTCTCTTGGTGGTGATTCTTTGCTTCTTCTTTTTGGAGAATCTTCTCTTCTCTTGTAGGGAGCCGTACACTCATTGGAATAGTGTCCGGGTCTTCCACAACTGTAGTAGTTTCGCTCTCGACTAGAAGATATTTTGTCATTCTAGGACCTTGACTTGAAGCTTCTATCTTTGCTTCTACTCTTGTAGAACTTGTTGAAGTTCTTCACCATTAAGCTCAATTCTTCATTGAAGTTTTGTTTCTCACTTGATGATGTAGGGGCTTCACATGAGGCTTTGTAGGCACCACTTGATTTGTTGTGAAGTTCCTCTTTATCCTTAAGTGACATCTCATGAGCAACAATTCTTCCAATCACCTCCGTTGGCTTGAGATCTTTGTAATTGGGCATCATTTGGATCAATGTGCACACGGTATCATATTTTCCATCCAAGTCTCTTAGAATCTTCTTGATGATGAATCTATCGGTCATCTCTTCACTTCCTAAGCCGGCAATCTCATTTGTGATGAGAGCAAGCCTAGAGTACATTTCAGCGACACCTTCACCATCCTTCATTTTGAACTTGTCAAGTTGACTTTGAAGCACATCCAACTTGGATTCCTTGACGGAGTCGGTACCTTCGTGCATATCAATCAAAGTGTCCCAAATTTCCTTTGCATTCTCAAGACGGCAGATTTTGTTGAATTCTTCGGGGCACAGTCCGTTGAAGAGAATATCACAAGCTTGAGCATTGTATTGCAACATCTTCAACTCATCTGCGGTAGCTTCACGGTTTGGTTCTTTCCCATCAAAGAAGTCACCTTGCAAACCAACACACACAATAGCCCAAACGGCGGGGTTATGTCCAAGAATATGCATTTTCATTCTATGCTTCCAACTAGCAAAATTAGTACCATCAAAGTAAGGACCTCTACGGTGATAATTTCCCTCGCTAGACGCCATACTCTCCTAGGTTGTGAAACCAAGGCTATGACCACCAAAAGCTATGGAGATCAAAGCAAATGGAGACCAAAGCTCTGATACCACTTGTAGGATCGAAAGTATGTCTAGAGGGGGGGTGATTAGACTACTTGACCAAATAAAAACTTAACCTTTTCCCAATTTTAGTTCTTGGCAGATTTTAGCTATTGTAGGACAAGTCAAGCAATCATCACATAATTCAAGCAAGCATGCAAAGAGTATATTGGCAGCGGAAAGTAAAGCATGCAACTTGCAAGAATGTAAAGGGAAGGGTTTGGAGAATTCAAACGCAATTGGAGACACGGATGTTTTTCCCGTGGTTCGGATAGGTGGTGCTATCCTACATCCACGTTGATGGAGACTTCAACCCACAAAGGGTAACGGTTGCGCGAGTCCACGGAGGGCTCCACCCACAAAGGGTAACGGTTGCGCGAGTCCACGAAGGGCTCCACCCACGAAGGGTCCACGAAGAAGCAACCACCCACAAAGGGTCCACGAAGTAGCAACCTTGGCTATCCCACCATGGCCATCGCCCACGAAGGACTTGCCTCACTAGCGGTAGATCTTCACGAAGTAGGCGATCTCCTTGCCCTTACAAACTCCTTGGTTCAACTCCACAATCTTGTCGGAGGCTCCCAAGTGACACCTAGCCAATCTAGGAGACACCACTCTCCAAGAAGTAACAAATGGTGTGTAGGTAATGAACTCCTTGCTCTTGTGCTTCAAATGATAGTCTCCCCAACACTCAACTCTCTCTCATAGGATTTGGATTTTGTGGAAAGAAGATTTGAGTGGAAAGCAACTTGGGAAGGCTAGAGATCAAGATTCATATGGTAGGAATGGAATATCTTGGTCTCAACACATGAGTAGGTGGTTCTCTCTCAGAACATATGAGTTGGAATTGTGTATGTGTTCTGATGGCGCTCTCAACGAATGAAGAGGAGGTGGAGGGGTATATATAGCCTCCACACAAACTCCAATCGTTACACACAGTTTTCCAATCTCGGTGGGACCGAATCAACAAACTCGGTCGGACCGAAAAGGTAAACCTAGTGACCGTTAGAGATTTTCGGTGGGACTGACATGCAACTCGGTAGGACCGATATGGTTAGGGTTTGGGCATAACGTAATCTCGGTGAGACCGATTACACAAACTCGGTGAGACCGATTTTGGTAATTAGCTAACCAGAGAGTTGGTCAGGCAAACTCGGTGGGACCGATTTACTCTTTCGGTGAGACCGAAAAGTTACAAAAAGGAAACACTGAATTTACATTGCAATCTCGGTGGGACCGATTCGCTCTTTCGGTGAGACCAAAAAGTTATGAAAGGGAAACAGAGAGTTTGCAATCCCATCTCGGTGAGACCGAGATCCCTATCGGTAGAACCGAATTGCTAGGGTTTGGCAGTGGCTTATGACAAGTGAAACTCGGTGGCACCGGATAGGAATAATCGGTAGGTCCGAGTTTGGCTTTGGGTTTAGGTCATATGTGGAAGTGGGAAAGTAGTTGAGGGTTTTGGAGCATATCATTAAGCACATGAAGCAAGAGGCTCATTAAGCAACACCTCATCCCTCCTTGATAGTATTGGCTTTTCCTATGGACTCAATGTGATCTTGGATCACTAAAATATAAAATGAAGAGTCTTGAGCTTTTGAGCTTGAGCCAAACTTTTGTCCTTAGCATTTTGAGGGTTCCACTTTCACATCCATGCCATGCCAATCATTGAGCTTTCCTGAAATAGTCATCTTGGAATAGCATTAGCTCAATGAGCTATATGTTGTTATGAATTACCAAAACCACCTAGGGATAGTTGCACTTTCAATCTCCCCCTTTTTGGTAATTGATGACAACATATAGATCAAAGCTTCGACAAATGATAATAAGCATGAAATATATCGTCGCTTTGAGAAGTATGTGATAAGTAAGAGCTCCCCCTAAATTTGTGCATATTTAAAATTTGCTTTGGACTGCAAATGCACAAAGAGTTAGAGTCATGGGTTACTCTTCCATGTCACATACATCTTGGTGGAGCGCTTAAAATGAGAAGAATGAAATACATGCACTCATCACCAAGAATAGTGAATGATCACATAAGATAGATAAGATAATAGCATTAAGCAAACATTAAGTGTAGCTTATGATCAAACACATGATCATCAATGTCTCACGAGCAATGACATAGTATCTCAAGCACTCAAAAGCAAACAAAGTTCGAAAACCCACCAAATAAAGCAAGAGAGGAAAAAAAGCAACTCTCTCTCTCTCTCTCTCGAAGCCTATGATCTATCCATTTTCTCCCCCTTTGGCAACAAGTTACCAAAAAGTTCCTAGAAAATGCATAGTGCTAGATCGACGCTCAGGCTTGATCTTCAGGTGGTGGTGGAGTCCGGATCACTCCAAGGATGAAGGCTTCCGTAGACGCTGAAGTAGACGCTGGAGTTGGAGCTGAAGTAGACGCTGGAGCAGGTTGGGCTGGTGCTATGGCTGGAGCTGAGGCAGTTGCTCTTGTGTCAGGAACTGGCATTGTAGACGACCTCGGACCTCTTGGCACTCTGGCAAAGGCATCAGTTGTAGTCCTGCCTCTCCTCTCCTGCATGTCATCCTGGAGCTATTCCACTGCAGTCTGAATCTCTGTCACCTTGACATTCAAGTCATAGAACTTTTGTTCCATGATTCTCTCTAGGCTTGCCTGGTTCTGAGTTAGGGTGGCTAGTCCTTTCTCAATCCACAAGGTGGATGCAATTAGGTAACCAAGTTGCTCTTGTTTGGTTTTCAAGAAATACTCAGATGCCTCCTCTTGAGTTGGCATCTTGGCAGCTTTCTCCTTCCTTGCCTTCTCCTTCTTTGCTTGTGCTTGTGCAGACGATGGTTCATTCTCAGTCATAACAACTTGATTATCTTCAAAATCTGGACGGATGGGCAGGTGTTCCTTGTCCAATAAGTATATGCCCGTGCCCATCTTGGAGTTAATGAGCTCCTGAATTTGTGGGGCATATCCACAACTCCTCTTCTGGTCTGCTGCAGTCCTCTTGATTGTTTCAATCATAAGGCTCATGACTTTGAATTTCTGTGGCACGTCAAAGATATGAAGCAAGTTGATCGTGTGGCCCCTGATCATCTTGTGATCTCCAGACTTGGGCAATAGGGTGTGCCTCAAAATCCAATTAATAGTTGGCAGCCCTGACAGAAGATAGTGCACTGAGCCAAACTTGAAAGTGTCAAGTGCTTCATTTGGAATTTCCTTGTACATATTGGACATAGAGTTGTGGTCCATCTTCTTCTTGGCATAAATGTCCAAGTCATCCTCATGCTCTTCAGGGGCATTGATGAGTTGTGCCCATTCAACAACTGTAGATTGGTACCTCGTACCCTCAGACATCCAAGTTATCCTACCATCTGGATAAAAGTGTGCTGTGGAGTAGAATTGCATGATAAACTCCTCATTCCACTTTGTGAGCTTCTGCCCAACAAAGTCTGCAACTCCACAAGCACTAAAGATGTCTTGCACTCCAGGGTAGTGCTCTTTGTTGTCCTTGATGTATTGCCAGTCAACCCATCTCATATCACAGACTATTGGCTTCTTATCAAGCAGCACTGTCTCATAGAAGTCCTGCTGTTCCTTGGTGTGAAATCTGTAATCCACGGCAGTTCTTCTCCTTGAAGCATACGGGTCTGCTTCTCTCCACTTCCTGAGCCCTGAGTCTCTCCTGAGCTTCATATCCTCAGCCACAGGATGCGCATCGTTGTGGTCTGGGATCTTGGGCTTGAGTTTTCTGAGTACTTGCTCTTCATCATCTTCTTCTGCAGCTTCAGGCACTGGGGCCTTGTTCTTCTCAGTTGCAGGTATGCTCCTTGTATTTCTCTTTGGTGCAGACTTGGGCTTGGAGGCAGCTTTGGGTGCTTCTTTGGGCTTAGATGTGGCAGCCCCTGTCCTGATAGCATCACCCATAAGCTTAGGTGCCTTAGGTGCTGGTGCAGCAACCTCTTCTTCCTCTTCCTCTTCCATGATGGAAGCCTTTCCAAGCACTCTGGCTACGGTCTTCTTGACCCTTTCCTTCCTTTTCTTTCCTTCAGCAGCAACTGGCTCTTTAGGTGCAGGCTTTTCAGTTGAAGCCCTGGCCTTTGACATAGGCTGCCTACCTGCTGGCCTTTTTACTTTCAGGCCTGGCTTTGTGCCTTGAGCTGAGCCATGTTCCTTCTCAAGCACTACTCTCTTTGAAGTTGCTTCCTCTTCTGCCACATAATCCTCATCCTCTGATTCTGAGGTTCTCTTCTTCCTTTGTCTGGTGGCAGATTTTGGCAGATTGCCAGGAGTACTTCTGCTGCCATCATCTGAAGAGCTTGAGGGACTAGTGCCCTCACTCATCTGCACTTGCTCTTCTGACATGTTCTGGCTATCACTCTGGTCTGACATGATGAACAAGCTGACTGTTGACCCTGTGAACAGTTTATAGATGAGGTAGAATAGATGAGCATCACAAAATGCAGAGATTTTTGCAAAAGAATGACTCAAAAACTTAGTTTTAGTTTCCCACTGAAATAATCTCGGATCTACCGATTTTCAAACTTGGTGATACCGAAGCAGTTTTGGAACCTAAACTAGTGAACTCGGTTGGACCGAGTCACAGTTTGGTGGCATCGAGACTGCTAGGGTTTCACAAAGTTCCAAAATCGGTCACACCGATAAGTAATTCTCGGTCAGACCGAGTCTCACTTGTGCAATGGCATAAGCCAAATCGGTGGGACCGAGTTTTTCAACTCGGTGGGTCCGAGATGGTTTCGGCGGAAACCTAAACCTAGAATTTTCGAATCAAACCTAATCTACGAGTTCATTGACTGGATAGAAGTTTATCAAACGTGGCTAGAATCAATATGATCACAATGTGCTAGGAATCAGATTGGGGAATAGCACAAAGATCGAGTCCATACCCTAGTTCGGCAGAGACTCGCTACGGCGGCAACGGCGGGGTAGAATTCCCGTTGACGGCGACGGAGACCAGCGACTGGAGGCGGCTGGCGGCGAGAAGACGATCCAGAGACCACGTTAGCAGAGCAGGCTATCGCGCGGGCGAAGGGGTTCGGAAAAATTTCCAAATTTTGCCCGTGACTATATATAGCCCGACCCTGTCGGTGTGACCGAGTGGAACGACTCGGTGGCACCGAGATGCAAAACTGTATACAGTTGTTGCAACTCGGTGTGACCGAAAGGTTCAAATCGGTTGCACCAAGATCGAAAACCTAGATCAACTTAATGATGTCGGTAGGACCGAAAGTGGGGTATCGGTCAGACCGAGAATCATAAAGAGGTTTTGGAAGTTTAAGTCTATGACGAATCGGGGACTCCGAGCGCTCCTCACACAGAGTGGTTCGAAACTGACTTGATCAAATTTTGTGATGTAGCATGAATAGAGTTTGAGACGAGAAAAGCATAGATAGCTAGAGGAGGTTCTTAGGCATTCTTGTCCATCCACTTGGCAAAAGGAAATAAAACCGAACAATCAAAACAACAAGTGGATGTCCTCGAATGAGTAAAATATGCAACCAGCATGCTCACACGATAAGATGGCAAATGAAATATGTGACAAGGCATGCACAACCAATTCTAGCATCTATCAAGCAATTTGCGATGACAAGGTCATCTATATATGAGTATATTGACTAAGGAGTCAAGTGAGAACACTTGATCATAGGTCATACTCATCGTTTAAGCTCAAGTGGGGTTACCACTTTTACATAAAGCATTGTTGTGTTCACATCTTTAGAGTTGCTTTAGCTCAAGTCTTAGAGTAAAGCTCCCCCTAGATGTGATATCCCCCCTTAGAGGGATGAACTAACCTCGGGTTTTTGTCGATGATGACTTCATGTAGATGTTGAAGATGTGGATGCTCAATGTTGATGTAGATCACTTGGAGCTATCCATTTGAGTGAATTGCACTTTCAATACCTACATGGGTTAGTCCCACAAGGAACAAACAAGGATATCCATAGACATAGAGTGATGTACACACAAGATGATGTCCTTGAAAACTTTTAGGTTACCTTGTCCCTTGTCTTACCAACAAGAGGGTTTGTGACTCCTTGAACTAGTGCAAGATGTGGAAGTTGATTGCACTTGTTCTTGCCAAAATGATAAGAGTGAAGTATGTTGGCGGAGTCACCCTCAAGAACTCTCTAGTTCTTCTTCTTTTGGATCCACACCATCTTGATGGGAATCCTTGGATTTGTAGTCGTACTTGATGAAGTGGAACTTGAAGTAGTCTTGGGAATCCACTTGACTAAGGTCTTAGGATCTTCTTCAAATGCATCAATTTCCTCTTGAAGCTTGTCCTTGCCTTTTTGCTTGTAGTCTTGTGGTGGAAGATCATCTTGACTTGTGTCCCCTTGAAAGAAGTATCATACTTCTCTTGTTGAGGAACAAACTTTGTCTTGGGGTATTGATCTTCTTCCCACTCAACTCCATTGGCATTGAACTTTCGTTCAAAACCAACACCTTGATTCTTCCGGTGCATTCCTTGCTTGCGCACAATTTCCTCGAATTGCTTACTCCCGGCAAGGCTTTTGTACACTCCTTTCTCTATAATTCCCTTCAATAAGCTATTTTCTTGCTCAAGTGTAACTTGGCTAAGAGAATCATTAGTGGAATCAAGAGAACTACTAGAAGCAACAATATTGGATTTAGCATGATCATTGTTACTGCTAGAGGAAGAATCTTTCTTGTTCTTGTTACTAGACTTGACTTGAGGCATGTAAGTGGATAAGAGTAAACGCTTGGCAATGTAAGAAGAACTTTTCTTGCGGAGATCATCATTGATTGCTTTTAAGAACTCATGCTCTTGCTCAAGATTGAGCTTTTCAAAGCGTAATTTCTCATGAGCTCTTAAAAGTTCTCGATGATCTTCGAAGATAGTTTCATGAGCTAACTTAAGAGTGTTTACTTCTTTAGTTAGAGCCTCAATCTTCTCCTTATCATTGTCATTCATTTTATCTTGATTAGCATGATTAATTGACGTTTCATCATAGTACTCATCACTAGAGTTGTCAACAAGCAAATCATCACCTAACAAGTCATCTTCATCACTATTGAAATCAACATACTCGGGGTGTGTTACCTTAGGACCTTTGGCCATGAAGCATCTTCCAATTCCTTCATTTGGTGAGTCAAATATGTCGTAGGAGTTGGTTGACACAAGTGCTAGACCGGCAACACCTTCATCTTGAGTATCTTCGGAGTCGGAGTGATAACTTCTCTCGGAGTGGCTGTCAGAGTCGGAGCCGGATACCCATTAACCAACATGAGCTTGATGTCTTTGTTTTGTGTAGCTTCTTGATGATTTTTCCTTCCTTTCCGAATCCTTGCTTCTCCGTGAGTATCTTCGTTCATAACGATCATCTCTACTCCTTCTCTCTCTTGGTGGTGATTCTTTGCTTCTTCTTTTTGGAGAATCTTCTCTTCTCTTGTAGGGAGCCGTACACTCATTGGAATAGTGTCCAGGTCTTCCACAACTGTAGTAGTTTCGCTCTCGACTAGAAGATCTTTGGTCATTGTAGGACCTTGACTTGAAGCTTCTATCTTTGCTTCTACTCTTGTAGAACTTGTTGAAGTTCTTCACCATTAAGCTCAATTCTTCATTGAAGTTTTGTTTCTCACTTGATGATGTAGGGGCTTCACATGAGGCTTTGTAGGCACCACTTGATTTGTTGTGAAGTTCCTCTTTATCCTTAAGTGACATCTCATGAGCAACAATTCTTCCAATCACCTCCGTTGGCTTGAGATCTTTGTAATTGGGCATCATTTGGATCAATGTGCACAGGGTATCATATTTTCCATCCAAGGCTCTTAGAATCTTCTTGATGATGAATCTATCGGTCATCTCTTCACTTCCTAAGCCGGCAATCTCATTTGTGATGAGAGCAAGCCTAGAGTACATTTCAGCGACACCTTCACCATCCTTCATTTTGAACTTGTCAAGTTGACTTTGAAGCACATCCAACTTGGATTCCTTGACGGAGTCGGTACCTTCGTGCATATCAATCAAAGTGTCCCAAATTTCCTTTGCATTCTCAAGACGGCTGATTTTGTTGAATTCTTCGGGGCACAGTCCGTTGAAGAGAATATCACAAGCTTGAGCATTGTATTGCAACATCTTCAACTCATCTGCGGTAGCTTCACGGTTTGGTTCTTTCCCATCAAAGAAGTCACCTTGCAAACCAACACACACAATAGCCCAAACGGCGGGGTTATGTCCAAGAATATGCATTTTCATTTTATGCTTCCAACTAGCAAAATTAGTACCATCAAAGTAAGGACCTCTACGGTGATAATTTCCCTCGCTAGACGCCATACTCTCCTAGGTTGTGAAACCAAGGCTATGACCACCAAAAGCTATGGAGATCAAAGCAAATGGAGACCAAAGCTCTGATACCACTTGTAGGATCGAAAGTATGTCTAGAGGGGGGTGATTAGACTACTTGACCAAATAAAAACTTAACCTTTTCCCAATTTTAGTTCTTGGCAGATTTTAGCTATTGTAGGGCAAGTCAAGCAATCATCACATAATTCAAGCAAGCATGCAAAGAGTATATTGGCAGCGGAAAGTAAAGCATGCAACTTGCAAGAATGTAAAGGGAAGGGTTTGGAGAATTCAAACGCAATTGGAGACACGGATGTTTTTCCCGTGGTTCGGATAGGTGGTGCTATCCTACATCCACGTTGATGGAGACTTCAACCCACAAAGGGTAACGGTTGCGCGAGTCCACGGAGGGCTCCACCCACAAAGGGTAACGGTTGCGCGAGTCCACGAAGGGCTCCACCCATGAAGGGTCCACGAAGAAGCAACCACCCACAAAGGGTCCACGAAGTAGCAACCTTGGCTATCCCACCATGGCCATCGCCCACGAAGGACTTGCCTCACTAGCGGTATATCTTCACGAAGTAGGCGATCTCCTTGCCCTTACAAACTCCTTGGTTCAACTCCACAATCTTGTCGGACGCTCCCAAGTGACACCTAGCCAATCTAGGAGACACCACTCTCCAAGAAGTAACAAATGGTGTGTAGGTAATGAACTCCTTGCTCTTGTGCTTCAAATGATAGTCTCCCCAACACTCAACTCTCTCTCATAGGATTTGGATTTTGTGGAAAGAAGATTTGAGTGGAAAGCAACTTGGGAAGGCTAGAGATCAAGATTCATATGGTAGGAATGGAATATCTTGGTCTCAACACATGAGTAGGTGGTTCTCTCTCAGAACATATGAGTTGGAATTGTGTATGTGTTATGATGGCTCTCTCAACGAATGAAGAGGAGGTGGAGGGGTATATATAGCCTCCACACAAAATCCAACCGTTACACACAGTTTTCCAATCTCGGTGGGACCGAATCAACAAACTCGGTCGGACCGAAAAGGTAAACCTAGTGACCGTTAGAGATTTTCGGTGGGACTGACATGCAACTCGGTAGGACTGATATGGTTAGGGTTTGGGCATAACGTAATCTCGGTGAGACCGATTACACAAACTCGGTGAGACCGATTTTGGTAATTAGCTAACCAGAGAGTTGGTCAGGCAAACTCGGTGGGACCGATTTACTCTTTCGGTGAGACCGAAAAGTTACAAAAAGGAAACACTGAATTTACATTGCAATCTTGGTGGGACCGATTCGCTCTTTCGGTGAGACCGAAAAGTTACGAAAGGGAAACAGAGAGTTTGCAATCCCATCTCGGTGAGACCGAGATCCCTATCGGTAGAACCGAATTGCTAGGGTTTGGCAGTGGCTTATGACAAGTGAAACTCGGTGGCGCCGGATAGGAATAATCGGTAGGTCCGAGTTTGGCTTTGGGTTTAGGTCATATGTGGAAGTGGGAAAGTAGTTGAGGGTTTTGGAGCATATCATTAAGCACATGAAGCAAGAGGCTCATTAAGCAACACCTCATCCCTCCTTGATAGTATTGGCTTTTCCTATGGACTCAATGTGATCTTGGATCACTAAAATATAAAATGAAGAGTCTTGAGCTTTTGAGCTTGAGCCAAACTTTTGTCCTTAGCATTTTGAGGGTTCCACTTTCACATCCATGCCATGCCAATCATTGAGCTTTCCTGAAATAGTCATCTTGGAATAGCATTAGCTCAATGAGCTATATGTTGTTATGAATTACCAAAACCACCTAGGGATAGTTGCACTTTCAATCTCCCCCTTTTTGGTAATTGATGACAACATATAGATCAAAGCTTCGACAAATGATAATAAGCATGAAATATATCGTCGCTTTGAGAAGTATGTGATAAGTAAGAGCTCCCCCTAAATTTGTGCATATTTAAAATTTGCTTTGGACTGCAAATGCACAAAGAGTTAGAGTCATGGGTTACTCTTCCATGTCACATACATCTTGGTGGAGCGCTTAAAATGAGAAGAATGAAATACATGCACTCATCACCAAGAATAGTGAATGATCACATAAGATAGATAAGATAATAGCATTAAGCAAACATTAAGTGTAGCTTATGATCAAACACATGATCATCAATGTCTCACGAGCAATGACATAGTATCTCAAGCACTCAAAAGCAAACAAAGTTCGAAAAACCACCAAATAAAGCAAGAGAGAAAAAAATCAACACTCTCTCTCTCGAAGCCTATGATCTATACATTTTCTCCCCCTTTGGCAACAAGTTACCAAAAAGTTCCTAGAAAATGCATAGTGCTAGATCGACGCTCAGGCTTGATCTTCAGGTGGTGGTGGAGTCCGGATCACTCCAAGGACGAGGGCTTCCGTAGACGCTGAAGTAGACGCTGGAGTTGGAGCTGAAGTAGACGCTGGAGCAGGTTGGGCTGGTGCTATGGCTGGAGCTGAGGCAGTTGCTCTTGTGTCAGGAACTGGCATTGCAGACGACCTCGGACCTCTTTGCACTCTGGCAAAGGCATCAGTTGTAGTCCTGCCTCTCCTCTCCTGCATGTCATCCTGGAGCTGTTCCACTGCAGTCTGAATCTCTGTCACCTTGACATTCAAGTCATAGAACTTTTGTTCCATGATTCTCTCTAGGCTTGCCTTGTTCTGAGTTAGGGTGGCTAGTCCTTTCTCAATCCACAAGGTGGATGCAATTAGGTAACCAAGCTGCTCTTGTTTGGTTTTCAAGAAATACTCAGATGCCTCCTCTTGAGTTGGCATCTTGGCAGCTTTCTCCTTCCTTGCCTTCTCCTTCTTTGCTTGTGCTTGTGCAGACGATGGTTCATTCTCAGTCATAACAACTTGATTATCTTCAAAATTTGGACGAATGGGCAGGTGTTCCTTGTCCAATAAGTATATGCCCGTGCCCATCTTGGAGTTAATGAGCTCCTGAATTTGTGGGGCATATCCACAACTCCTCTTCTGGTCTGCTGCAGTCCTCTTGATTGTTTCAATCATAAGGCTCATGACTTTGAATTTCTGTGGCACGTCAAAGATATGAAGCAAGTTGATCGTGTGGCCCCTGATCATCTTGTGATCTCCAGACTTGGGCAATAGGGTGTGCCTCAAAATCCAATTAATAGTTGGCAGCCCTGACAGAAGATAGTGCACTGAGCCAAACTTGAAAGTGTCAAGTGCTTCATTTGGAATTTCCTTGTACATATTGGACATAGAGTTGTGGTCCATCTTCTTCTTGGCATAAATGTCCAAGTCATCCTCATGCTCTTCAGGGGCATTGATGAGCTGTTCCCATTCAGCAACTGTAGATTGGTACCTCGTACCCTCAGACATCCAAGGTATCCTATCATCTGGATAAAAGTGTGCTGTGGAGTAGAATTGCATGATAAACTCCTCATTCCACTTTGTGAGCTTCTGCCCAACAAAGTCTGCAACTCCACAAGCACTAAAGATGTCTTGCACTCCAGGGTAGTGCTCTTCGTTGTCCTTGATGTATTGCCAGTCAACCCATCTCATATCACAGACTATTGGCTTCTTATCAAGCAGCACTGTCTCATAGAAGTCCTGCTGTTCCTTGGTGTGAAATCTGTAATCCACAGCAGTTCTTCTCCTTGAAGCATACGGGTCTGCTACTCTCCACTTCCTGAGCCCTGAGTCTCTCCTGAGCTTCATATCCTCAGCCGCAGGATGCGCATCGTTGTGGTCTGGGATCTTGGGCTTGAGTTTTCTGAGTACTTGCTCTTCATCATCTTCTTCTGCAGCTTCAGGCACTAGGGCCTTGTTCTTCTCAGTTGCAGGTATGCTCCTTGTATTTCTCTTTGGTGCAGACTTGGGCTTGGAGGCAGCTTTGGGTGCTTCTTTGGGCTTAGATGTGGCAGCCCCTGTCCTGATAGCATCACCCATAAGCTTAGGTGCCTTAGGTGCTGGTGCAACAACCTCTTCTTCCACTTCCTCTTCCACGATGGAAGCCTTTCCAAGCATGCTGGCTACGGTCTTCTTGACCCTTTCCTTCCTTTTCTTTCCTTCAGCAGCAACTGGCTCTTTAGGTGCAGGCTTTTCAGTTGAAGCCCTGGCCTTTGACATAGGCTGCCTGCCTGCTGGCCTTTTGACTTTCAGGCCTGGCTTTGTGCCTTGAGCTGAGCCATGTTCCTTCTCAAGCACTACTCTCTTTGAAGTTGCTTCCTCTTCTGCCACATAATCCTCATCCTCTGATTCTGAGGTTCTCTTCTTCCTTTGTCTGGTGGCAGCTTTTGGCAGATTGCTAGGAGTACTTCTGCTGCCATCATCTGAAGAGCTTGAGGGACTAGTGCCCTCACTCATCTTCACTTGCTCTTCTGACATGTTCTGGCTATCACTCTGGTCTGACATGATGAACAAGCTAACTACTGACCCTGTGAACAGTTTATAGATGAGGTAGAATAGATGAGCATCACAAAATGCAGAGATTTTTGCAAAAGAATGACTCAAAAACTTAGTTTTAGTTTCCCACTGAAATAATCTCGGATCTACCGATTTTCAAACTTGGTGATACCGAAGCAGTTTTGGAACCTAAACTAGTGAACTCGGTTGGACCGAGTCACAGTTCGGTGGCACCGAGACTGCTAGGGTTTCACAAAGTTCCAAAATCGGTCACACCGATAAGTAATTCTCGGTCAGACCGAGTCTCACTTGTGCAATGGCATAAGCCAAATCGGTGGGACCGAGTTTTTCAACTCGGTGGGTCCGAGATGGTTTCGGCGGAAACCTAAACCTAGAATTTTCGAATCAAACCTAATCTACGAGTTCATTGACTGGATAGAAGTTTATCAAACATGGCTAGAATCAATATGATCACAATGTGCTAGGAATCAGATTGGGGAATAGCACAAAGATCGAGTCCATACCCTAGTTCGGCGGAGACTCGCTACGGCGGCAACGGCGGGGTAGAATTCCCGTTGACGGCGACGGAGACCAGCGACTGGAGGCGGCTGGCAGCGAGAAGACGATCCGGAGACCACGTTGGCAGAGCAGGCTATCGCGCGGGCGAAGGGGTTCAGAAAAATTTCCAAATTTTTCCCGTGACTATATATAGCCCGACCCTGTCGGTGTGACCGAGTGGAACGACTCGGTGGCACCGAGATGCAAAACTGTATACAGCTGTTGCAACTCGGTGTGACCGAAAGGTTCAAATCGGTTGCACCAAGATCGAAAACCTAGATCAACTTAATGATCTCGGTAGGACCGAAAGTGGGGTATCGGTCAGACCGAGAATCATAAAGAGGTTTTGGAAGTTTAAGTCTATGACGAATCGGGGACTCCGAGCGCTCCTCACACAGAGTGGTTCGAATCTGACTTGATCAAATTTTGTGATGTAGCATGAATAGATTTTGAGACGAGAAAAGCATAGATAGCTAGAGGAGGTTCTTAGGCATTCTTGTCCATCCACTTGGCAAAAGGAAATAAAACCGAACAATCAAAACAACAAGTGGATGTCCTCGAATGAGTAAAATATGCAACCAGCATGCTCACATGATAAGATGGCAAATGAAATATGTGAAAAGGCATGCACAACCAATTCTAGCATCTATCAAGCAATTTGCGATGACAAGGTCATCTATATATGAGTATATTGACTTAGGAGTCAAGTGAGAACACTTGATCATAGGTCATACTCATCGTTTAAGCTCAAGTGGGGTTACCACTTTTACATAAAGCATTGTTGTGTTCACATCTTTAGAGTTGCTTTAGCTCAAGTCTTAGAGTAAAGCTCCCCCTAGATGTGATATCCCCCCTTAGAGGGATGAACTAACCTCGGGTTTTTGTCGATGATGACTTCATGTAGATGTTGAAGATGTGGATGCTCAATGTTGATGTAGATCACTTGGAGCTATCCATTTGAGTGAATTGCACTTTCAATACCTACATGGGTTAGTCCCACAAGGAACAAACAAGGATATCCATAGACATAGAGTGATGCACACACAAGATGATGTCCATGAAAACTTTTAGGTTACCTTGTCCCTTGTCTTACCAACAAGAGGGTTTGTGACTCCTTGAACTAGTGCAAGATGTGGAAGTTGATTGCACTTGTTCTTGCCAAAATGATAAGAGTGAAGTATGTTGGCGGAGTCACCCTCAAGAACTCTCTAGTTCTTCTTCTTTTGGATCCACACCATCTTGATGGGAATCCTTGGATTTGTAGTCGTACTTGATGAGGTGGAACTTGAAGTAGTCTTGGGAATCCACTTGACTAAGGTCTTAGGAGCTTCTTCAAATGCATCAATTTCCTCTTGAAGCTTGTCCTTGCCTTTTTGCTTGTAGTCTTGTGGTGGAAGATCATCTTGAGCTTGTGTCCCCTTGAAAGAAGTATCATACTTCTCTTGTTGAGGAACAAACTTTGTCTTGGGGTATTGATCTTCTTCCCACTCAACTCCATTGGCATTGAACTTTCGTTCAAAACCAACACCTTGATTCTTCCGGTGCATTCCTTGCTTGCGCACAATTTCCTCGAATTGCTTACTCCCGGCAAGGCTTTTGTACACTCCTTTCTCTATAATTCCCTTCAATAAGCTATTTTCTTGCTCAAGTGTAACTTGGCTAAGAGAATCATTAGTGGAATCAAGAGAACTACTAGTAGCAACAATATTGGATTTAGCATGATCATTGTTACTGCTAGAGGAAGAATCTTTCTTGTTCTTGTTACTAGACTTGACTTGAGGCATGTAAGTGGATAAGAGTAAACGCTTGGCAATGTAAGAAGAACTTTTCTTGCGGAGATCATCATTGATTGCTTTTAAGAACTCATGCTCTTGCTCAAGATTGAGCTTTTCAAAGCGTAATTTCTCATGAGCTCTTAAAAGTTCTCGATGATCTTCGAAGATAGTTTCATGAGCTAACTTAAGAGTGTTTAGTTCTTTAGTTAGAGCCTCAATCTTCTCCTTATCATTGTCATTCATTTTATCTTGATTAGCATGATTAATCGACGTTGCATCATAGTATTCATCACTAGAGTTGTCAACAAGCAAATCATCACCTAACAAGTCATCTTCATCACTATTGAAATCAACATACTCAGAGTGTGTTACCTTAGGACCTTAGGCCATGAAGCATCTTCCAATTCCTTCATTTGGTGAGTCAAATATGTCGTAGGAGTTGGTTGACACAAGTGCTAGACCGGCAACACCTTCATCTTGAGTATCTTCGGAGTCGGAGTGATAACTTCTCTCGGAGTGGCTGTCAGAGTCAGAGCCGGATACCCATTCACCAACATGAGCTTGATGTCTTTGTTTTGTGTAGCTTCTTGATGATTTTTCCTTCCTTTCCGAATCCTTGCTTCTCCGTGAGTATCTTCGTTCATAACGATCATCTCTACTCCTTCTCTCTCTTGGTGGTGATTCTTTGCTTCTTCTTTTTGGAGAATCTTCTCTTCTCTTGTAGGGAGCCGTACACTCATTGGAATAGTGACCGGGTCTTCCACAACTGTAGTAGTTTCGCTCTCGACTAGAAGATCTTTTGTCATTGTAGGACCTTGACTTGAAGCTTCTATCTTTGCTTCTACTCTTGTAGAACTTGTTGAAGTTCTTCACCATTAAGCTCAATTCTTCATTGAAGTTTTGTTTCTCACTTGATGATGTAGAGGCTTCACATAAGGCTTTGTAGGCACCACTTGATTTGTTGTGAAGTTCCTCTTTATCCTTAAGTGACATCTCATGAGCAACAATTCTTCCAATCACCTCCGTTGGCTTGAGATCTTTGTAATTGGGCATCATTTGGATCAATGTGCACACGGTATCATATTTTCCATCCAAGGCTCTTAGAATCTTCTTGATGATGAATCTATCGGTCATCTCTTCACTTCCTAAGCCGGCAATCTCATTTGTGATGAGAGCAAGCCTAGAGTACATTTCAGCGACACCTTCACCATCCTTCATTTTGAACTTGTCAAGTTGACTTTGAAGCACATCCAACTTGGATTCCTTGACGGAGTCGGTACCTTCGTGCATATCAATCAAAGTGTCCCAAATTTCCTTTGCATTCTCAAGACGGCTGATTTTGTTGAATTCTTCGGGGCACAGTCCGTTGAAGAGAATATCACAAGCTTGAGCATTGTATTGCAACATCTTCAACTCATCTGCGGTAGCTTCACGGTTTGGTTCTTTCCCATCAAAGAAGTCACCTTGCAAACCAACACACACAATAGCCCAAACGGCGGGGTTATGTCCAAGAATATGCATTTTCATTTTATGCTTCCAACTAGCAAAATTAGTACCATCAAAGTAAGGACCTCTACAGTGATAATTTCCCTCGCTAGACGCCATACTCTCCTAGGTTGTGAAACCAAGGCTATGACCACCAAAAGCTATGGAGATCAAAGCAAATGGAGACCAAAGCTCTGATACCACTTGTAGGACCGAAAGTATGTCTAGAGGGGGGGTGATTAGACTACTTGACCAAATAAAAACTTAACCTTTTCCCAATTTTAGTTCTTGGCAGATTTTAGCTATTGTAGGACAAGTCAAGCAATCATCACATAATTCAAGCAAGCATGCAAAGAGTATATTGGCAGCGGAAAGTAAAGCATGCAACTTGCAAGAATGTAAAGGGAAGGGTTTGGAGAATTCAAACGCAATTGGAGACACGGATATTTTTCCCGTGGTTCGGATAGGTGGTGCTATCCTACATCCACGTTGATGGAGACTTCAACCCACAAAGGGTAACGGTTGCGCGAGTCCACGGAGGGCTCCACCCACAAAGGGTAACGGTTGCGCGAGTCCACGAAGGGCTCCACCCACGAAGGGTCCACGAAGAAGCAACCACCCACAAAGGGTCCACGAAGTAGCAACCTTGGCTATCCCACCATGGCCATCGCCCACGAAGGACTTGCCTCACTAGCGGTAGATCTTCACGAAGTAGGCGATCTCCTTTCTCTTACAAACTCCTTGGTTCAACTCCACAATCTTGTCGGAGGCTCCCAAGTGACACCTAGCCAATCTAGGAGACACCACTCTCCAAGAAGTAACAAATGGTGTGTAGGTAATGAACTCCTTGCTCTTGTGCTTCAAATGATAGTCTCCCCAACACTCAACTCTCTCTCATAGGATTTGGATTTTGTGGAAAGAAGATTTGAGTGGAAAGCAACTTGGGAAGGCTAGAGATCAAGATTCATATGGTAGGAATGGAATATCTTGGTCTCAACACATGAGTAGGTGGTTCTCTCTCAGAACATATGAGTTGGAATTGTGTATGTGTTCTGATGGCTCTCTCAACGAATGAAGAGGAGGTGGAGGGGTATATATAGCCTCCACACAAAATCCAACCATTACACACAGTTTTCCAATCTCGGTGGGACCGAATCAACAAACTCGGTCGGACCGAAAAGGTAAACCTAGTGACCGTTAGAGATTTTCGGTGGGACTGACATGCAACTCGGTAGGACCGATATGGTTAGGGTTTGGGCATAACGTAATCTCGGTGAGACCGATTACACAAACTCGGTGAGACCGATTTTGGTAATTAGCTAACCAGAGAGTTGGTCAGGCAAACTCGGTGGGACCAATTTGCTCTTTCGGTGAGACCGAAAAGTTACAAAAAGGAAACACTGAATTTACATTGCAATCTCGGTGGGACCGATTCACTCTTTCGGTGAGACCGAAAAGTTATGAAAGGGAAATAGAGAGTTTGCAATCCCATCTCGGTGAGACCGAGATCCCTATCGGTAGAACCGAATTGCTAGGGTTTGGCAGTGGCTTATGACAAGTGAAACTCGGTGGCGCCGGATAGGAATAATCGGTAGGTCCGAATTTGGCTTTGGGTTTAGGTCATATGTGGAAGTGGGAAAGTAGTTGAGGGTTTTGGAGCATATCATTAAGCACATGAAGCAAGAGGCTCATTAAGCAACACCTCATCCCTCCTTGATAGTATTGGCTTTTCCTATGGACTCAATGTGATCTTGGATCACTAAAATATAAAATGAAGAGTCTTGAGCTTTTGAGCTTGAGCCAAACTTTTGTCCTTAGCATTTTGAGGGTTCCACTTTCACATCCATGCCATGCCAATCATTGAGCTTTCCTGAAATAGTCATCTTGGAATAGCATTAGCTCAATGAGCTATATGTTGTTATGAATTACCAAAACCACCTAGGGATAGTTGCACTTTCAATCTCCCCCTTTTTGGTAATTGATGGCAACATATAGATCAAAGCTTCGACAAATGATAATAAGCATGAAATATATCGTCGCTTTGAGAAGTATGTGATAAGTAAGAGCTCCCCCAAAATTTGTGCATATTTAAAATTTGCTTTGGACTGCAAATGCACAAAGAGTTAGAGTCATGGGTTACTCTTCCATGTCACATACATCTTGGTGGAGCGCTTAAAATGAGAAGAATGAAATACATGCACTCATCACCAAGAATAGTGAATGATCACATAAGATAGATAAGATAATAGCATTAAGCAAACATTAAGTGTAGCTTATGATCAAACACATGATCATCAATGTCTCACGAGCAATGACATAGTATCTCAAGCACTCAAAAGCAAACAAAGTTCAAAAAACCACCAAATAAAGCAAGAGAGAAAAAAAAGCAACACACTCTCTCTCTCGAAGCCTATGATCTATACATTTTCTCCCCCTTTGGCAACAAGTTACCAAAAAGTTCCTAGAAAATGCATAGTGCTAGATCGACGCTCAGGCTTGATCTTCAGGTGGTGGTGGAGTCCGGATCACTCCAAGGACGAAGGCTTCCATAGACGCTGAAGTAGACGCTGGAGTTGGAGCTGAAGTAGACGCTGGAGCAGGTTGGGCTGGTGCTATGGCTGGAGCTGAGGCAGTTGCTCTTGTGTCAGGAACTGGCATTGCAGACGACCTCGGACCTCTTGGCACTTTGGCAAAGGCATCAGTTGTAGTCCTGCCTCTCCTCTCCTGCATGTCATCCTGGAGCTGTTCCACTGCAGTCTGAATCTCTGTCACCTTGACATTCAAGTCATAGAACTTTTGTTCCATGATTCTCTCTAGGCTTGCCTGGTTCTGAGTTAGGGTGGCTAGTCCTTTCTCAATCCACAAGGTGGATGCAATTAGGTAACCAAGCTGCTCTTGTTTGGTTTTCAAGAAATACTCAGATGCCTCCTCTTGAGTTGGCATCTTGGCAGCTTTCTCCTTCCTTGCCTTCTCCTTCTTTGCTTGTGCTTGTGCAGACGATGGTTCATTCTCAGTCATAACAACTTGATTATCTTCAAAATCTGGATGGATGGGCAGGTGTTCCTTGTCCAATAAGTATATGCCCGTGCCCATCTTGGAGTTAATGAGCTCCTGAATTTGTGGGGCATATCCACAACTCCTCTTCTGGTCTGCTGCAGTCCTCTTGATTGTTTCAATCATAAGGCTCATGACTTTGAATTTCTGTGGCACGTCAAAGATATGAAGCAAGTTGATCGTGTGGCCCCTGATCATCTTGTGATCTCCAGACTTGGGCAATAGGGTGTGCCTCAAAATCCAATTAATAGTTGGCAGCCCTGACAGAAGATAGTGCACTGAGCCAAACTTGAAAGTGTCAAGTGCTTCATTTGGAATTTCCTTGTACATATTGGACATAGAGTTGTGGTCCATATTCTTCTTGGCATAAATGTCCAAGTCATCCTCATGCTCTTCAGGGGCATTGATGAGCTGTGCCCATTCAGCAACTGTAGATTGGTACCTCGTACCCTCAGACATCCAAGTTATCCTACCATCTGGATAAAAGTGTGTTGTGGAGTAGAATTGCATGATAAACTCCTCATTCCACTTTGTGAGCTTCTGCCCAACAAAGTCTGCAACTCCACAAGCACTAAAGCTGTCTTGCACTCCAGGGTAGTGCTCTTTGTTGTCCTTGATGTATTGCCAGTCAACCCATCTCATATCACAGACTATTGGCTTCTTATCAAGCAGCACTGTCTCATAGAAGTCCTGTTGTTCCTTGGTGTGAAATCTGTAATCCACAGCAGTTCTTCTCCTTGAAGCATACGGGTCTGCTTCTCTCCACTTCCTGAGCCCTGAGTCTCTCCTGAGCTTCATATCCTCAGCCACAGGATGAGCATCGTTGTGGTCTGGGATCTTGGGCTTGAGTTTTCTGAGTACTTGCTCTTCATCATCTTCTTCTGCAGCTTCAGGCACTGGGGCCTTGTTCTTCTCAGTTGCAGGTATGCTCCTTGTATTTCTCTTTGGTGCAAACTTGGGCTTGGAGGCAGCTTTGGGTGCTTCTTTGGGCTTAGATGTGGCAGCCCCTGTCCTGATAGCATCACCCATAAGCTTAGGTGCCTTAGGTGCTGGTGCAGCAACCTCTTCTTCCTCTTCCTCTTCCATGATGGAAGCGTTTCCAAGCACTCTGGCTACGGTCTTCTTGACCCTTTCCTTCATTTTCTTTCCTTCAGCAGCAACTGGCTCTTTGGGTGCAGGCTTTTCAGTTGAAGCCATGGCCTTTGACATAGGCTGCCTGGCTGCTGGCCTTTTGACTTTCAGGCCTGGCTTTGTGCCTTGAGCTGAGCCATGTTCCTTCTCAAGCACTACTCTCTTTGAAGTTGCTTCCTCTTCTGCCACATAATCCTCATCCTCTGATTCTGAGGTTCTCTTCTTCCTTTGTCTGGTGGCAGCTTTTGGCAGATTGCTAGGAGTACTTCTGCTGCCATCATCTGAAGAGCTTGAGGGACTAGTGCCCTCACTCATCTGCACTTGCTCTTCTGACATGTTCTGGCTATCACTCTGGTTTGACATGATGAACAAGCTGACTGCTGACCCTGTGAACAGTTTATAGATGAGGTAGAATAGATGAGCATCACAAAATGCAGAGATTTTTGCAAAAGAATGACTCAAAAACTTAGTTTTAGTTTCCCACTGAAATAATCTCGGATCTACCGATTTTCAAACTTGGTGATACCGAAGCAGTTTTGGAACCTAAACTAGTGAACTCGGTTGGACCGAGTCACAGTTCGGTGGCACCGAGACTGCTAGGGTTTCACAAAGTTCCAAAATCGGTCACACCGATAAGTAATTCTCGGTCAGACCGAGTCTCACTTGTGCAATGGCATAAGCCAAATCGGTGGGACCGAGTTTTTCAACTCGGTGGGTCCGAGATGGTTTCGGCGGAAACCTAAACCTAGAATTTTCGAATCAAACCTAATCTACGGGTTCATTGACTGGATAGAAGTTTATCAAACATGGCTAGAATCAATATGATCACAATGTGCTAGGAATCAGATTGGGGAATAGCACAAAGATCGAGTCCATACCCTAGTTCGGCGGAGACTCGCTACGGCGGCAACGGCGGGGTAGAATTCCCGTTGACGGCGACGGAGACTAGCGACTGGAGGCGGCTGGCGGCGAGAAGACGATCCGGAGACCATGTTGGCAGAGCAGGCTATTGCGCGGGCGAAGGGGTTCGGAAAAATTTCCAAATTTTGCCCGTGACTATATATAGCCCGACCCTGTCGGTGTGACCAAGTGGAACGACTCGGTGGCACCGAGATGCAAAACTGTATACAATTGTTGCAACTCGGTGTGACCGAAAGGTTCAAATCGGTTGCACCGAGATCGAAAACCTAGATCAACTTAATTATCTCGGTAGGACCGAAAGTGGGGTATCGGTCAGACCGAGAATCATAAAGAGGTTTTGGAAGTTTAAGTCTATGACGAATCGGGGACTCCGAGCGCTCCTCACACAGAGTGGTTCGAATCTGACTTGATCAAATTCTGTGATGTAGAATGAATAGAGTTTGAGACGAGAAAAGCATAGATAGCTAGAGGAGGTTCTTAGGCATTCTTGTCCATCCACTTGGCAAAAGGAAATAAAACCGAACAATCAAAACAACAAGTGGATGTCCTCGAATGAGTAAAATATGCAACCAGCATGCTCACACGATAAGATGGCAAATGAAATATGTGACAAGGCATGCACAACCAATTCTAGCATCTACAAGCAATTTGCGATGACAAGGTCATCTATATATGAGTATATTGACTTAGGAGTCAAGTGAGAACACTTGATCATAGGTCATACTCATCGTTTAAGCTCAAGTGGGGTTACCACTTTTACATAAAGCATTGTTGTGTTCACATCTTTAGAGTTGCTTTAGCTCAAGTCTTAGAGTAAAGCTCCCCCTAGATGTGATATCCCCCCTTAGAGGGATGAACTAACCTCGGGTTTTTGTCGATGATGACTTCATGTAGATGTTGAAGATGTGGATGCTCAATGTTGATGTAGATCACTTGGAGCTATCCATTTGAGTGAATTGCACTTTCAATACCTACATGGGTTAGTCCCACAAGGAACAAACAAGGATATCCATAGACATAGAGTGATGTACACACAAGATGATGTCCTTGAAAACTTTTAGGTTACCTTGTCCCTTGTCTTACCAACAAGAGGGTTTGTGACTCCTTGAACTAGTGCAAGATGTGGAAGTTGATTGCACTTGTTCTTGCCAAAATGATAAGAGTGAAGTATGTTGGCGGAGTCACCCTCAAGAACTCTCTAGTTCTTCTTCTTTTGGATCCACACCATCTTGATGGGAATCCTTGGATTTGTAGTCGTACTTGATGAAGTGGAACTTGAAGTAGTCTTGGGAATCCACTTGACTAAGGTCTTAGGATCTTCTTCAAATGCATCAATTTCCTCTTGAAGCTTGTCCTTGCCTTTTTGCTTGTAGTCTTGTGGTGGAAGATCATCTTGAGCTTGTGTCCCCTTGAAAGAAGTATCATACTTCTCTTGTTGAGGAACAAACTTTGTCTTGTGGTATTGATCTTCTTCCCACTCAACTCCATTGGCATTGAACTTTCGTTCAAAACCAACACCTTGATTCTTTCGGTGCATTCCTTGCTTGCGCACAATTTCCTCGAATTGCTTACTCCCGGCAAGGCTTTTGTACACTCCTTTCTCTATAATTCCCTTCAATAAGCTATTTTCTTGCTCAAGTGTAACTTGGCTAAGAGAATCATTAGTGGAATCAAGAGAACTACTAGAAGCAACAATATTGGATTTAGCATGATCATTGTTATTGCTAGAGGAAGAATCTTTCTTGTTCTTGTTACTAGACTTGACTTGAGGCATGTAAGTGGATAAGAGTAAACGCTTGGCAATGTAAGAAGAACTTTTCTTGCGGAGATCATCATTGATTGCTTTTAAGAACTCATGCTCTTGCTCAAGATTGAGCTTTTCAAAGCATAATTTCTCATGAGCTCTTAAAAGTTCTCGATGATCTTCGAAGATAGTTTCATGAGCTAACTTAAGAGTGTTTAGTTCTTTAGTTAGAGCCTCAATCTTCTCCTTATCATTGTCATTCATTTTATCTTGATTAGCATGATTAATTGACGTTTCATCATAGTATTCATCACTAGAGTTGTCAACAAGCAAATCATCACCTAACAAGTCATCTTCATCACTATTGAAATCAACATACTCGGGGTGTGTTACTTTAGGACCTTTGGCCATGAAGCATCTTCCAATTCCTTCATTTGGTGAGTCAAATATGTCGTAGGAGTTGGTTGACACAAGTGCTAGACCGGCAACACCTTCATCTTGAGTATCTTCGGAGTCGGAGTGATAACTTCTCTCGGAGTGGCTGTCAGAGTCGGAGCCGGATACCCATTCACCAACATGAGCTTGATGTCTTTGTTTTGTGTAGCTTCTTGATGATTTTTCCTTCCTTTACGAATCCTTGCTTCTCCGTGAGTATCTTCGTTCATAACGATCATCTCTACTCCTTCTCTCTCTTGGTGGTGATTCTTTGCTTCTTCTTTTTGGAGAATCTTCTCTTCTCTTGTAGGGAGCCGTACAATCATTGGAATAGTGTCTGGGTCTTCCACAACTGTAGTAGTTTCGCTCTCGACTAGAAGATCTTTTGTCATTGTAGGACCTTGACTTGAAGCTTCTATCTTTGCTTCTACTCTTGTAGAACTTGTTGAAGTTCTTCACCATTAAGCTCAATTCTTCATTGAATTTTTTTTTCTCACTTGATGATGTAGGGGCTTCACATGAGGCTTTGTAGGCACCACTTGATTTGTTGTGAAGTTCCTCTTTATCCTTAAGTGACATCTTATGAGCAACAATTCTTCCAATCACCTCCGTTGGCTTGAGATCTTTGTAATTGGGCATCATTTGGATCAATGTGCACACGGTATCATATTTTCCATCCAAGGCTCTTAGAATCTTCTTGATGATGAATCTATCGGTCATCTCTTCACTTCCTAAGCCGGCAATCTCATTTGTGATGAGAGCAAGCCTAGAGTACATTTCAGCGACACCTTCACCATCCTTCATTTTGAACTTGTCAAGTTGACTTTGAAGCACATCCAACTTGGATTCCTTGACGGAGTCGGTACCTTCGTGCATATCAATCAAAGTGTCCCAAATTTCCTTTGCATTCTCAAGATGGCTGATTTTGTTGAATTCTTCGGGGCACAATCCGTTGAAGAGAATATCACAAGCTTGAGCACTGTATTGCAACATTTTCAACTCATCCGCAGTAGCTTCACGGTTTGGTTCTTTCCCATCAAAGAAGTCACCTTGCAAACCAACACACACAATAGCCCAAACGGCGGGGTTATGTCCAAGAATATGCATTTTCATTTTATGCTTCCAACTAGCAAAATTAGTACCATCAAAGTAAGGACCTCTACGGTGATAATTTCCCTCGCTAGACGCCATACTCTCCTAGGTTGTGAAACCAAGGCTATGACCACCAAAAGCTATGGAGATCAAAGCAAATGGAGACCAAAGCTCTGATACCACTTGTAGGATCGAAAGTATGTCTAGAGGGGGGGTGATTAGACTACTTGACCAAATAAAAACTTAACCTTTTCCCAATTTTAGTTCTTGGCAGATTTTAGCTATTGTAGGACAAGTCAAGCAATCATCACATAATTCAAGCAAGCATGCAAAGAGTATATTGGCAGCGGAAAGTAAAGCATGCAACTTGCAAGAATGTAAAGGGAAGGGTTTGGAGAATTCAAACGCAATTGGAGACACGGATGTTTTTCCCGTGGTTCGGATAGGTGGTGCTATCCTACATCCACGTTGATGGAGACTTCAACCCACAAAGGGTAACGGTTGCGCGAGTCCACGGAGGGCTCCACCCACAAAGGGTAATGGTTGCGCGAGTCCACGAAGGGCTCCACCCACAAAGGGTCCACGAAGAAGCAACCACCCACAAAGGGTCCACGAAGTAGCAACCTTCGCTATCCCACCATGGCCATCGCCCACGAAGGACTTGCCTCACTAGCGGTAGATCTTCACGAAGTAGGCGATCTACTTTCCCTTACAAACTCCTTGGTTCAACTCCACAATCTTGTCGGAGGCTCCCAAGTGACACCTAGCCAATCTAGGAGACACCACTCTCCAAGAAGTAACAAATGGTGTGTAGGTAATGAACTCCTTGCTCTTGTGCTTCAAATGATAGTCTCCCCAACACTCAACTCTCTCTCATAGGATTTGGATTTTGTGGAAAGAAGATTTGAGTGGAAAGCAACTTGGGAAGGCTAGAGATCAAGATTCATATGGTAGGAATGGAATATCTTGGTCTCAACACATGAGTAGGTGGTTCTCTCTCAGAACATATGAGTTGGAATTGTGTATGTGTTCTGATGGCTCTCTCAACGAATGAAGAGCAGGTGGAGGGGTATATATAGCCTCCACACAAAATCCAACCGTTACACACAGTTTTCCAATCTCGGTGGGACCGAATCAACAAACTCGGTCGGACCGAAAAGGTAAACCTAGTGACCGTTAGAGATTTTCGGTGGGACTAACATGCAACTCGGTAGGAGCGATATGGTTAGGGTTTGGGCATAACGTAATCTCGGTGAGACTGATTACACAAACTCGGTGAGACCGATTTTGGTAATTAGCTAACCAGAGAGTTGGTCAGGCAAACTCGGTGGGACCGATTTGCTCTTTCGGTGAGACCGAAAAGTTACAAAAAGGAAACACTGAATTTACATTGCAATCTCAGTGGGACCGATTTGCTCTTTCGATGAGACCGAAAAGTTACGAAAGGGAAACAGAGAGTTTGCAATCCCATCTCGGTGAGACCGAGATCCCTATCGGTAGAACCGAATTGCTAGGGTTTGGCAGTGGCTTATGACAAGTGAAACTCGGTGGCGCCGGATAGGAATAATCGGTAGGTCCGAGTTTGGCTTTGGGTTTAGGTCATATGTGGAAGTGGGAAAGTAGTTGAGGGTTTTGGAGCATATCATTAAGCACATGAAGCAAGAGGCTCATTAAGCAACACCTCATCCCTCCTTGATAGTATTGGCTTTTCCTATGGACTCAATGTGATCTTGGATCACTATAATATAAAATGAAGAGTCTTGAGCTTTTGAGCTTGAGCCAAACTTTTGTCCTTAGCATTTTGAGGGTTCCACTTTCACATCCATGCCATGCCAATCATTGAGCTTTCCTGAAATAGTCATCTTGGAATAGCATTAGCTCAATGAGCTATATGTTGTTATGAATTACCAAAACCACCTAGGGATAGTTGCACTTTCACCCTCCTCAGCCCGGTAAAACTCCGCGGCATCCAGGGCACTGCGGGGAAGATCTGCAAATGCTCCTAGAGAGCTCCGAACTCAGGTAAGAAAAAGGAAACTCTCCTTCACGTGCTTGCTTTGCATAATGAATGCCTTACCCGCTGCTATCTTCTTCATCGCATCAATTTCCTGGAGGGCCTTGTGGGCTTCAGCCTTGGCGTTCCGGATGCTTTCAAGCACCTGCGCGATCTCGGACTCTCGCGTCTTAGAGTCAAGCTCCAAGGACTCGTGCTTTTTGGCGAGAGCCTCGAGCTCTTGCTGCACCTTGCCTACTCGGGCTTCTTGCTTCTCCCATTCAATGCGTTCTTTGGCTGCTTTGTCTTCAGCCTCAGACAACGCTTTCCTTAGGGTAGCCACCTCGGTCGTGGCCCCTGACAAATCCATGATGATCCTATTACATTACACCCAAACTTCTTTTTAACTATATAGACAGGGGTATTTCTTACCTTTGGTCTCTTCGAGCTGCCTATTGGTAAGGCCGAGCTCGTCCTCGGACCGCTTCAGGTCCTACTTCAGTGCAGAGACCTCCGCAGTACGTGCGGCAGTGGCCAGCAGTGAAGCCTGCACATACACATAGACATAATCTAATTAGACTCCTGAGTCATCATTCGATCCTCTATTCGGCTTTTCTTCGTGAACGCTGAACAGAGCATCAGGGGCTACTATCTATGCGGTAATATTTTCTTATATTTTGATTGCTTACCTCAAAGCCTGTTAGGAGGCTAGCGCAAGCTTTGGTCAGTCCGTTTTTGGCGAACTGAACCTTCTCGACCACCGAACTCATGATAGTGAGGTGCTCTTCTTCGATGGAAGCACTGCGAAGCGCTTCCAGCAGGTTGTCCGGTGCCTCTGGTTGGATAGAGGACACCGGCACGGATGGTTGGCCCCCCTTGATGGGGGGCCACCTTCCGGAGTTCGGAACCATCAAAGGTTCTGGCGCAGTGTCCGGCTAGGGCCCGAACTCGAAGCCTGTAGGAGCCTTGCTCTCTTGGTACCCAGGGTCCGGGAAGTCGCCGCGAGGTGCCCCCAGGACCACCTCCCCTTGGCTCAGTGCCTTTTGAGACAACACCTCGGCATTGTCCGTAGGGCGAGGGGTGGAAGCGGTCGGAAGAGAACCACTGTTCATATCCGATGAGTCCAAAGAGCCGCTCGACGAGGGTACATCAAGATGAGCTCGGGACAGACTGCATAATCATGTTCGGCATGAGGAAATGCAGTACAATAAAACATACCATGAAGTGATATGGTGTCCGGACACTTACAACTTCGCCAGGGGCTTGTCCCTAGGTAGCCACTCGTCGCTGCTGTCGGCGGCCGTCGTGGCACAGTCTGGAGGGAGGGTTATTCCCTTCTTGGACCCTTCGGCCTCCCCGGATGGGTCGGCCTTCCTTTTCTTGTCTCCCCCGGCTGGGAGGAGAACTTTTCTCCTCCTCCTCCTTGTTTTCGTGGGAGGAGTGCGCGTCGGAGTCATCGGACGATGAGTCCGATACAACCTTGCGCCGGAGACCCTTTCGGGTCCCCGTGGCCTTCTTCTTGGCCTTCTTTGCCGGCACCTCGTAAGGTGCCGGAGTCAGCATCTTCGTTAGAAGAGCATCTGCAGGATCTTTGGGCAGGGGGGCTGGACAATCAAGCTGCTCCGCTGTCTCTATCCAGTCATGTTAATGACATGGAAGCTTAGATCCAGCACCTAACTAAACTGGGGCAAATAAATACCCAGAGAGATATAAAAGCCTACCGGATTGGCATGGCGCTTTGCGCTAAGTCCGCGGTCCTCGGTGAGGGAGGGAGGCATCTCAGCACTCTTGAACAGCACCCTCCAGATGTCCTCGTGTGTCGTGTCATAGAGCTCTCGCAGCGTCTGGTGCTTGGCCGAGTCGAACTCCCACAACTTGAATGCCCGTCTTTGGCACGGAAGGATCCGGCGGAAGAGCATAACCTGGACCACATTGACAAGCTTGATTTTTCTGCTCGTCATGTTCTGGATGCAGGTCTGGAGTCCGGTCAACTCTACCGAAGAGCCACAGGACAGGCCCTTCTTTTTCCAGGAGGTGAGCCGCGTGGGGATTCCGGATCGAAATTTGGGGGCCGCCACCTAGTTGGAGTCGCGCGGTTCGGTGATGTAGAACCACCCCGATTGCTACCCCTTTATGGTATCCACATAGGTGCCCTTGACCCAGGTGACATTAGGCATCGTGCCCACCATGGCGCCTCTGCACTCTGCTTGCTGGTCTCCCACCACCTTCGATTTGACATTGAAGGTTTTCAGCCATAAGCTGAAGTGGGGCCTGATGCGGAGGAAGGCCTCGCACACGACAATAAACACCGAGATGTTGAGGATGAAGTTGGGGGCCAGATCATGAAAATCCAGCCCATAGTAGAACATGAGCCCGCGGACGAACGGGTGGAGAGGAAATCCCAGTCCGCGGACAAAGTGGGTAAGAAAAACTACCCTCTCATGGGGTTCGGGCGTTGGGACGATCTGCCCCGCATTTGGCAGCCGGTGCGCGATATCCGCAGCCATGTATCCGGCTTCCTGTAACTCTTCGATGTTCTCCTCCGTGATGGAGGATACCATCCACTTGCCTCCTACTCTGGACATGCTTGGAGTGGTTTCAGAAGAAGAACGCGAGCTCGGGCGCTAGAGCTCGAGTGTGCGGGAATGGGTAAGCGAGGAAGAAGAAGGCGTGGGTGGAAAAAGTAAATCCTCGTCCCTTTATAAGGGCGAAAGAGGCGATGTGCCTCCCCACTTGCCTGGCGAAACCGCTTATTCCCCAGGCGCCGTAATTGATGGCGCGGTTGGGTTACCCACGATCGTATTGATGAGAATCCCGTGATAAGGGGAACACGATCTCTGCTTTAACAAGACGTGTCAAGAAAACCGCCTCGTGATATGTGCGGAGCTGGTTGAGAAAAGCGGTTCGAATAATAACCGGGCCATGGCATGATGTCATGCTGTCAAAATATGTCAACAAATTAGATTTGTGGAAATATTATTCTCTCTACGGTGGTATGTGGAACTTATTTTGCAGGGTCGGACACTATCCTTGTATTCAAATTCTTCAATGGTGTATTCGGAGGAGGAACCCGCCTTGCAATGCTGAAGACAACACTGCGCGTCGGACTCATCGTCATTGAAGCCTGGTTCAGGGGCTACTGAGGGAGTCCTGGATTAGGGGGTCTCCGGACAGCCGGACTATATCCTTTGGCCGGACTGTTGGACTATGAAGATACGAGATTGAAGACTTCGTCCCGTGTCCGGATGGGACTCTACTTGGCGTGGAAGGCAAGCTAGGCAATACGGATATGTATATCTCCTCCTTTGTAACCGACCTTGTGTAACCCTAGCCCCCTCTGGTGTCTATATAAACCGGAGGGTTTTAGTCCGTAGGACAAGATACAATCATACCATAGGCTAGCTTCTAGGGTTTAGCCTCTCTGATCTCGTGGTAGATCAACTCTTGTAATACTCATATCATCAAGAACAATCAAGCAGGACGTATGGTATTACCTCCATCAAGAGGGCCCGAACCTGGGTAAACATCGTGTCCCTTGCCTCCTGTTACCATCCGCCTTAGACGCACAGTTCGGGACCCCCTACCCGAGATCCGCCGGTTTTGACACCGACACCAGGCACAAGGCCGAGCCTTCCACCCTTTACCAAGTATATAGGTGCATTAATTAAATAAGAGATATTGTGATATCACAACATATCCATGTTCCAACATGGAACAAACTTCAGCTTCACCTGCAACTAACAACGCTATAAGAGGGGCTGAGCAAAAGTGGTAACATAGCCAAACAACGGTTTGCTAGGAAGGTGGGTTAGAGGCTTGACATGGCAATATGGGAGACATGATAAACAAGTGGTAGGTAGCGCGACATAGCGATAGAGAGAACAACTAGCAAGGAAAGATAGAAGTGATTTCGAGGGTATGGTCATCTTGCCTGAAATCCCGCAAGGAAGAACGAGTCCAAGAAGTAGATGAACGGACGTAGTCGAACGGATCCTCACAACTCCGGAACAAAATCGAAGCTAACGAGAGAAGCAACCCGGAAAGAAGCAGGCAACATAGTAAACAACCATCACATAAGCATGGCATGATGCGCAACCAAGTATGATGCATGTCCGGTTTAATGAGGCATGGCATGGCAAAGTGCACAAACAACTCTACAAGTTAAGTGGAGCTAAATATGCAACAAGTTGCATATTGACGAAAGACCACATGACTTATTTAGTTCTCTCCCGTTTATGTACCCAACAAAATTAAATGTTCTTAACATGGAAAGAGGTGAAACATGAGTAAAATACACAGTTAGGCATTTTACATGAGGCCAAAAACATCAACAACAATTCCGGTAAATCCCCATATGCATTTAGCAATTTAATGCAAACAACAATTTTAAACATATTAAATGTTATTATCATGATGCGGATGACATGTCCAAGTTTTATGCAAGTTTTATGAAAATGTTAACAAGAGCATATTATGAAGCATTTGTCACCGTGGCGGAAACGAAAGGGTGCCACGGCAATGACAACGAAAATGATGCCATGGCAACATTCCGCTTCCGGTAACTCGATTGAGATGCCGGTGCAAAAGGAAGTGTGACGGGAGCGTGTCATGCAAGATGATGGGGTGATCCCGGTTACCGGGTTCCCATGGGTGGACGGCATGGCAACGAGGAGGACCATGCAAGCGACAATATCAGACATGGTGCAAATGCGGGGTTCATCTCATTCAACACGCATGCATTCGGTCCACGGGTGGTCGTCTCGATGGTTATACCTTTCGAAGAGTGCATTATCGGAACGGATCATGTTCGTAGAGGGAA
Organism: Triticum dicoccoides; assembly: GCF_002162155.2. NCBI lineage: Eukaryota > Viridiplantae > Streptophyta > Magnoliopsida > Poales > Poaceae > Triticum > Triticum dicoccoides. The sequence continues at coordinate 473,733,438 of NC_041390.1, forward strand.
GTAGGCGTTCTCGCGACGTAGATATTCACACTCCATAGGTGTTCGGGGTCAACACAAGGAACTTGACGTCCACGGGTCTTCGAGGGTCGATGGTACATGTTCTGTAGACGTTCGGGCAGCGGTAGTGGTACACGTTTTGAAGGGGAAGTAGAGGTTCTCACGATCTCGGTGATGGTAGTGGTATATGTCATAAGTAGTCGAACATGGCGATCCGGAGAGGTTACTTGGCAACATGCATGTCGTCGGTAGTTGTACACAATCATTGCCGGACTTGACGGGTTCGAGGCCTCCGGGCGTAGTGGTGCATGTTCGTTTTTCAGAGAGGTACTTGGCGTTCTCGTAGACGGCGGTAGAGGTACTTGACGCGTCGTTGTGGTACTTGGCAGAAAAATCACAGAGAAGATGTTTGGCGGTCCTTGTTGACCTGGTACTTGGTGTTATTTCCTGTTCTGTGGTCGAGCTTAGCGTCAACCGCAATAGCAAGTGGAGGTACACAAATAGCAACAGGAGGCTGCAGAGGTGGTCGAACTCAGGCGGTTCATGGTGCGGTCACGCGAGCAGCACTCGCGTACTGAAACTGACGAAGCAGGCGGCGATAGCTTCGTGCGTTTGATCGAAGCAGAGACGAGAACCTGTGGCAGGAAGTGAGTGCGGACAGTCGAGGTGAGAGGAGCCGGGCAGAGCAGGCCCGATCCAGCGGCAAGGACGGGAGGGACGGGAAGGACACACACGGTTGATCCGGTTGCCGGCGGCCAAGGCAGCAGAGAAGGATGGCGGGCGGAGATCGAGGTAGTGGAAACAGGGTCCATGGCACGCTCGACGACGGCGGAGAGGCGGCTGCGCTAAGCAGAGGCAGGGCCAAGGACGGACGGGTCGAGGGGCTCCTCCCCTGGTGACGAAGCTGACGATGCGGTGGCGCCGGGTAGACGAGGAGGCGGCAAGGGAGGTCCTGGACCGGCTGCGGGAGGCGGGGCGCTTGAGGGCGGCAGGAAGGGTTCCGGCGAGAGGACGTCGAGGGTGAGCCGGGTCGAGGGCGGCGATGCCATGGCCATGCGGGCACTCGAGCTCACGTGACCGCGGGGTGGTTGGCTTGAGGGGTCTCACTCCTCTCCTTTCCTACGGGTGGCTACACGAGCAATGGAGAGGGACAGATCGAGAGGAGGGAGTGTCGGCGCAAGGGGATCGCGAGGGAGAGGACGAGGGGATCATGAGATGAGGGGGTGGATCGGGCAAGGGAGCGACTAGGGTTAGGAGGGGTGCGTGCCTAGGAGGGGCATATGGGCCTGGGAGGCCGGTTGGCCTGGCTGGGCTGCCGACCACGACTGGGCCAGGTGCTCCTCTCCCTCTCTCTCTCTCTCTCTCTCTCTCTCTCTTACACTCCTTAGAAGAAACAAGGAGAAAAGAAAGAAAAAATAGAGAGAAGAAAAAGAAGGAGAGGGATTAGTGAAAGAATTTGAGCAAGAGGTTAAATTTCTTGGACTCACGCAAAAAAAATGTGTTGATCCAAGAAATTAGGAATGGCCATGCTGGAAAGATTAAATTCAAATTCCTTTGAATTTAATTCAAAAGGTTTGAACTCGGACAGGTTTTCCGAAGTGCCCAAAAAAATGTTGAGAATTTAGGTGGAGCTCCGGAAAATGAAGAAAGGATATATGGCAAAGTTAGAGCCCAAGAGTTGTGATAACAAAGGCATTGGGGTTTTATTTTGCAAGTGTGTTTATGGGTGATTCCGAAAAATGGAATATTTAAAATAGCTCCCTAATATCGGGAGGATATGTTATAAAGAGAATCACCATGTGAATTCCCTCGGTTTAAATGGACCGAAGATCCATACGGTTTATTTATTTGAGTTGCAAAGATTAATGACATGATGGAAACATGACATGATGCAATGCACATGATGCAAAGATGGATGCAACAGACAAAACAAAATCACCCGACGAAACTCGGAAAAACAAGGAAGGCATTTGAAGCGTCGGTCTTGGGGCGTCACAAAAGTGTCCTGGCGGTTTACCGCCAAACGGGTCATAATGCCCGACATATAACCCGGGTTTATAACCAAGGCTGCACTTTAAGAATAATCAAATATGAAATATATCATACCCGTGACATTGAATCACATCGTCGGTTTACCAACTTTTTGTAGTAAGGGTGATAACCCAAATCTTGAGTACAAATAACTCCTCCCATGTCTTGCCGGTTTATAGTAAAACCGTACCGGGTTGTATTAAACACCGGATTATCCATATATAATACTGGCGGCTTGTAGTCAAAACCAGACCGGGTTAGTAAGCGCCGGATTATAACTGATCATGTACTAACAACTTGTAGTTGAAAGCCGAGCCGGGTTAATGATCGCCGGTTTATCAAAAACATTATAAATCTCATCAAAGGAGAAAAAACTTGGCAAATAAAAGCATAAGAAAACTTGTAGTTGAGGCTTTTTATGGGCTGCCAGGCCCAAAATCGAGGCTTTTCATGGGCTGCCGGGCCACTAAGTTAAACCATTTTACAAAGCCTTTTAAGATGGACCTCAATCTTTAACCAATCATCATTTTAACTTTGACAAGTTCATGGTCTATGAGATTGACTTGTCAAAAGTTCGGCGGGTCATACCAGGTTTACCTGGACGGAGTGGCTTGCTTAAAAAGGCAGGATAACCCGAGGTTCTAGGTCAATACACCTGGCTTCCAAGCCGTGGCTTGATAGCCTATTACAAGTGTAGATTCTTTGTTCATTGCGAAGCAAAGAATCCCCAAGCAATATTTGAGCTGTGCTCAGTGGGGTGCCTATGTTTGAGTTGTGCTTTTGCAACACTCTCTTTGGCCCCTAAGTGTTCTCCTTCTGGCTTCGCGCCGATCAAGAGGTGTAGCTATGGTTTAAATGCGACCAAGCCCCCAAGTGATTTCCCTATCATGGAATTATAGCCACAGCGATCTGTCAAATCTCAACAGCATATTTGGACGGGTCTCGACCACTTGCAGACTTGTGATGCACAGCAGAAGCGACGACTTGGCATCGATTCAGCTTCTTCATCGGACAACATAATTGAAATTGGCCCGGACCGATTGCCTGGTCGCGTGCGAGGCACATCAGTAGAAAATCAAACTTGGATGGATCGCCTGGCAATGTGTGCAATGGCACACGCGATCCTTCTTGTCTGTGAATTGTTGTAGATGAACGACGAATTTGCCGGCTCTGGCATAAGGCTGCGTCACGCCGGGTCATTCCGTATGATTGTTACATGTCGGCTCTTCTTCATCTGATCACATCACGAGCTTCTCGATCCCTAGGAGAAATCCCTTCAAGAATTTTAACACCACCATGCGCAGGCCCCACGGTGGGCGCCAACTGTCATGGAATTATCACGGCAGATGTCCTAGTGTGAGGACTTAGTCGTGAGGCCAACGCATCTATGTGGTAGCTTGAGAGGGGTTGAGCGGAATCGAGATACGCAACACAAGACAAGGGTTTAGACATCTTCGAGCCCCGGGAAACATCATCCGGTAACAACCCTACATGTTATTTGTGGCTAGGTCTCATTATCATCACGAGAGAGTCGCCAGTAAACCGGCTCTTTGTGTCTAGCCCTAGAGATTGTTTCTTCTTGCTTGTCCCTCTTTGGGGAGCCCTGCCCCTCCTTATATATGTTGAAGGGGCAGGTTACATGACTAGTCCTAGTAGGATTAGGATTACTCTATTACAAGTGGAATCCTAATCTTGCTTCCTTTATAAGGGAATATTCCTTATTCCTTTCCTTGTAAACCGGCCCACCATAGTATGAACCGGCCTTCTGGGCCTCGGGCCTTGTCATCCGTCTGTCCTGCCCGCCAGGTTACTAGTGAGTCGCCAAGTCCGGCCGGGTTATACTTCGTGCCGGGTTACGCCGTGGAGTATATCCCCGACAGTATTGGGATACCGACGATCGAATCTCGGGCAAGTAACATATCGATGACAAAGAGAACAATGTATAGTGTTATGCGGTTTGACCGATAAAGATCTTCATAGAATATGTAGTAACCAATATGAGCATCCAGGTTCCGCTATTGGTTATTGACCAGAGACATGTCTCGGTCATATCTACATAGTTCTCGAACCCATAGGGTCCGCACGCTTAAAGTTCTGTGACGATCGGTTTTATAAGTTTATATGTTTTGATGTACCGAAGGTAGTTCGGAGTCCCGGATATGATCACAGACATGACGAGGAGTCTCGAAATGGTCAAGACATAAATATTGATATATTGGAAGCCTACATTTGGACATCGAAAGAGTTCCGGGTAAAATCGGGATTTTACTGGAGTACCGGAGGGGTTACCGGAACCCCCCGGGGGCTAATGGGCCTTGTTGGGCCATAAGGGAAAGAGGGAGGGGCTGGCCTAGGGCAGGCAGCGCGCCCCCTCCCCTTTGGTCTGAATTGGACTAGGAGAGGGGGGACCCTTTCCTTCTCTTTCTCTCCCTTCCTTTCCCCCTCCTAGTAGGAGTAGGAAAGAGGGGAATCCTACTCCTACTAGGAGGAGGATTCCTCCTCCTGGCACACCAACAAGGGCCGGCCGGCCTCCCCCTTGCTCCTTTATATACAGGGGTAGGGGGCACCTCTAGACACACAAGTTGATCACAAAGATCTCTCCCAGCCATGTGCGGTGCCCCCCTCCACCATAATCCACCTCGGTCATACTGTAGCGGTGTTTAGGCGAAGCCCTGCTGCGGTAGCTTCATCAACATCGTCACCACACCGTCGTGCTGATGAAACTCTTCCCCGAGCTGTACTAGATCGTGAGTTCGCGGGACATCACCGAGCTGAACGTGTGCTGAACGCGGAGGTGCCGTACGTTCGGTACTGAGGATCGGTCGATCGTGAAGATGCACGACTACATCAACCACGTTGTCATAATACTTCCACTTAACGGTCTACGAGGGTACGTGGATGACACTCTCCCCTCTTGTTGCTATGCATAACCATGATTCCGCGTGTGCGTAGGTAAATTTTTGAAATTACTACGTTCCCCAACAGATTCCTCCCCCCTTGGCGCGCCTATGAGGGCCGGCCGGCCTCCCCCTCCCTCCTTTATATACATGGGGAGGGGCACCCTAGAACACATCAAAGTTGATCTTAACTGTGTGTGGTGCCCCCCTCCATAGATTTTCACCTCGGTCATATCGTTGTAGTGCTTAGGCGAAGCCCTGCGTCGGTAACTTCATCATCACCATCACCACACCATCGTGATAACGAAACTCTCCCTTGGTCTCAGCTGGATCAAGAGTACGAGGGACATCACCGAGCTGAAAGTGTGCAGATCGCAGAGGTGTCGTGCGTTCAGTACTTGATCGATTGGATCGCGAAGACGTTCGACTACATCAACCGCGTTACTTAACGCTTCCGCTTTTGGTCTACGAGGGTACGTGGACACACTCTCCCGCTCGTTGCTATGCATCACCTAGATGGATCTTGCATTTGCTTAGGAAAATTTTGAAATATTATGTTCCCTAACAAACGCTTCCGCTTTCGGTCTACGAGGGTATGTAGACACACTCTCCCCTCTCGTTGCTATGCATCTCCTAGATAGATCTTGCATGTTCGTAGGAATTTTTTTTGAAATACTGCGTTCCCCAACAGTGGCATCCGAGCCAGGTCTATGGGTAGATGTTATATGCATGAGTAGAACACAAAAGGTTGTGGGTGATAATAGTCATACTGCTTACCAGCATGTCATACTTTGATTCAGCGGTATTGTTGGATGAAGCGGCCCAGGCCGACATTACATGACCGCGTTCATGAGACTGGTTCTACCGACATGCTTCGCACATAGGTGCCTAGTGGGTGTTTGTTTCTCCAGCTTTAGTTGAATCGAGTGTGACTACGCCCGGTCTTTTTGAAGGTTAAAACAGCACATTTGACGAAAAATCGTTGTGGTTGTTGATGCGTAGGTAAGATAGGTTCTTGCTAAGCCCGTAGCAGCCACGTAAAACTTGCAACAACAAAGTAGAGGATGTCTAAACTTGTTTTTGCAGGGCATGTTGTGATGTGATATGGTCAAGACTTGATTGCATAAATTGTTGTATGAGATGATCATGTCTTGTAACACAGTTATCGACAACTGGCAGGAGCCATATGGTTGTCGCTTTATTGTATGAATTGCAATGGCCATGTAATTGTTTTACTTTATCACTAAGCGGTAGTGATAGTCGTCGAAGCAATAAGTTGGCAAAACAACAACGATGCTACGATGGAGATCAAGGTGTCAAGCTGGTGACGATGGTGATCATGACGGTGCTTTGGGGATGGAGATCAAAAGCACAAGATGATGATGGCCATATCATATCACTTATATTGATTGCATGTGATGTTTATCCTTTATGCATCTTATTTTTCTTAGTATGGCCGTAGCATTATAAGATGATATCTCACTAAATTTCAAGGTATAAGTGTTCTCCCTGAGTATGCATCGTTGCTACAGTTCGTCGTGCCGAGACACCACGTGATGATCGGGTGTGATAAGCTCTACGTTCACATACAACGGGTGCAAGTCAGTTTTGCACAAGCAGAATACTCGGGTTAAACTTGACGAGCCTAGCATATGCAGATATGGCCTTGGAACACTGAGACCGAAAGGTCGAGCATGAATCATATAGTAGATATTATCAACATAGTGATGTTCACCATTGAAAACTTCTCCATCTCACGTGATGATCGGACATGGTTTAGTTGATATGGATCACATGATCATTTATATGACTAGAGGGGTGTCTATCTAAGTAGGAGTTCTTAAGTAATATGATTAATTAAACTTTAATTTATCATGAACTTAGTACCTGATAGTATTTTGCATGTCTATGTTATTGTAGATAAATGGCCCATGATGTTGTTCCGTTGAATTTTAATGCGTTCCTAGAGAAAGCTAAGTTGGAAGATGATTGTAGCAAATACACGGACTGGGTCCGTAACTTGAGGATTATCCTCATTGCTGCACAGAAGAATTACGTCCTGGAAGCACCGCTAGGTGCAAGGCCCGCTGCAGGAGCAACACCAGATGTTATGAACGTCTGGCAAAGCAAAGCTGATGACTACTCGATAGTTCAGTGTGCCATGCTTTACGGCTTAGAATCGGGACTTCAACGGCGTTTTGAACGTCATGGAGCATATGAGATGTTCCAAGAGTTGAAGTTAATATTTCAAGCAAATGCCCGGATTGAGAGATATGAAGTCTCCAATAAGTTCTATAGCTGTAAGATGGAGGAGAACAGTTCTGTTAGTGAGCATATACTCAAAATGTCTGGGTATAACAATCACTTGATTCAATTGGGAGTTAATCTTCCAGATGATTGCGTCATTGACAGAATTCTCCAATCACTGCCACCAAGCTACAAGAGCTTCGTGATGAACTATAATATGCAAGGGATGAATAAGACTATTCCTGAGCTCTTCGCGATGCTGAAGGCTGCGGAGGTAGAAATCAAGAAGGAGCATCAAGTGCTGATGGTCAACAAGACCACTAGTTTCAAGAAGAAGGGAAAAGGGAAGAAGGGGAACTTCAAGAAGAACGGCAAGCAAGTTGCTGCTCAAGTCAAGAAGCCCAAGTCTGGATCTAAGCCTCAGACAGAGTGCTTCTACTCCAAAGGGACTGGTCACTGGAAGCGGAACTGCCCCAAGTATTTGGCGGCTAAGGAGGATGGCAAAGTGAAAGGTATATTTGATATACATGTTCTTGATGTGTACCTTACTAATGCTCACAGTAGCGCCTAGGTATTTGATACTGGTTCTGTTGCTAATATTTGCAACTCAAAACAGGGGCTACGGATTAAGCGAAGATTGGCTAAGGACGACGTGACGATGCGCGTGGGAAATGGTTCCAAAGTTGATGTGATCGCGGTCGGCACGCTACCTCTACGTATACCTTCGGGATTAGTATTAGACCTGAATAATAGTTATTTGGTGCCAGAGTTAAGCATGAACATTATATCTGGATCTTGTTTGATGCGAGACGGTTATTCATTTAAATCAGAGAATAATGGCTGTTCTATTTATATGAGTAATATCTTTTATGATCATGCACCTTTGATGAGTGGTCTATTTTTATTGAATCTCGATACTAGTGATACACATATTCATAGTATTGAAGCCAAAAGATATAAGTTTAATAATAATTGTGCAACTTATTTGTGGCACTGCTGTTTAGGTCATATTGGTGTAAAGCGCATGAAGAAACTCCATGCTGATGGGCTTTTGGAATCACTTGGTTATGAATCACTTGATGCTTGCGAACCATGCCTCATGGGCAAGATGAATAAGACTCCATTCTCTGGAACAATGGAACAAGCAACAGACTTATTGGAAATAATACATACTGATGTATGCGGTCCGATGAGTGTTGATGCTCATGGCGGGTATCGTTATTTTCTGCCCTTCACAGATGATTTGAGCAGATATGGGTATGTCTACTTGATGAAACATAAGTCTGGAACATTTGAAAAGTTTAAAGAATTTCAGAGTGAAGTGGAAAATCATCATAAAAGAAAATTAAGTTTCTACGATCTGATCGTGGAGGTGAATATTTGAGTTATGAGTTTTGTCTTCATTTGAAACGATGTGGAATAGTTTTGCAACTCACGCCACGTGGAACACCATAGCGTAATGGTGTGTCCGAACATCGTAACCGCACTTTATTAGATATGGTGTGTGATACGTCCATTTTGCATCATGCTTTTATATCGATATTTATTGCATTATGGACTGTTATTACACGTTATGTCACAGTACTTATGCCTATTCTCTCTTATTTTTACAAGGTTTCCATAAAGAAGGAGAATGCCGGCAGCTGGGATTCTGGGCTGGTGATAACCCACAAGTATAGGGGATCGCAACAATTTTCGATAAGTAAGAGTGTCGAACCCAACGAGGAGATAAAGGTAGAACAAATATTCCCTCAAGTTCTATCGACCACCGATACAACTCTACGCACGCTTGACGTTCGCTTTACCTAGAACAAGCATGAAACTAGAAGTACTTTGTAGGTGTTGTTGGATAGGTTTGCAAGATAAGAAAGAGTAGGTAAATAAAAAGTAGGGGCTGTTTAGATAAAGAAACAATAAAGTATATATAGCGAGTGTGGAAAAGTGGTGGTAGGAGTTACGAAATTGCCCCTAAGCAATTGACTACTTTACTAGACCGGTAGCAAGTATTATGTGGGAGAGGCCACTACTAGCATGTCATCCCTGACTTGGAATTCTATGCGCTTACGATTGGAACTATTAGCAAGCATCCGCAACTACTAATGTTCATTAAGGTAAAACCCAACCATAGCATTAAGATATATTGGTCCCCCTTCAATCCCGTATATATGCATCAATTTCTATGCAAGGTTGAAGCTTCTGTCACTCTTGCCCTCCAATACATAGTCCTATCAACATACAACTAACCCTAGGGTGTGATCCACGCGCGCAATCATATGATGGGCACCAAAGGACAGCAACATAACCACAAGCAAATTAAATCAATCATAGCAATTCATCAACCACCGATAGGACACCGAAAATCTACTCAGACATCATAGGATGGTAACACATCATTGGATAATAATATGAAGCATAAAGCACCATGTTCAAGTAGAGGGTACAACGGGTTGCGGGAGAGTGGACAGCTGTAGATAGAGGGGGGAAGGTGATGGAGATGTTGATGAAGATGGCGGAGGTGTTGGTGTAGATCGTGGTGATGATGATGGCCCCCGGTGGCACTCTGGTGCCACCGGAAGCGAGGGGGAGAGAGACCCCCTCCTTCTTCTTCTTCCTTGACCTTCTCCCTAGATGGGAGAAGGGTTTCCCCTCTGGTCCATGGTCTCCATGGTGTGGGAGGGGCGAGAGCCCCTCCGAGATTGGATCTTTCTCTCTGTCTCTCTTTGTTTCTGCGTTCTCAGATTCTTCCATTTTACCGTTTCTTATATTCCCGGAGATCCGTAACTTCGATTGGGCTGAAATTTTAACATGATCTCTATCCGGATATTAGCTTTCTTGCGGCGAAAGAAGGGCATCAACCGCCTTACAGGTGGCCCACGAGGGTCAGGGGTGCGCCCAGGGGGCAGGCGTGCCCCCCTGCCTTGTGGCCACCTCGGGCACCGTCTCGCGTGGATTTTTCTTCCAAAAAATCATATATATTCCAAAAAAATCTCCGTCAATTTTTATCCCGTTTGGACTCCGTTTGATATGGATATTCTGTGAAACAAAAAACATGCAACAAACAGGAACCGGCAGTGGGCACTGGATCAATATGTTAGTCCCAAAAATAGTATAAAAAGTTGCCAAAAGTATATGAAAGTTGTAAAATATTGGCATGGAACAATCAAAAATTATAGATACGACGGAGACATATCAGCATCCCCAAGCTTAATTCCTGCTCGTCCTCGAGTAGGTAAATGATAAAAAAGATAATTTTTGATGTGGAATGCTACCTAGCATAATCTTGATCACATATCTAATGATGGCATGAATATTAAGATACGTGTGATTCAAAGCAATAGTCTATCATTTGACATAAAAACAATAATACTTCAAGCCCACTAATAAAGCAATCATGTCTTTTCAAAATAACAATGCCAAAGAAAGTTATCCCTACAAAATCATAGAGTCTGGCTATGCTCCATCTTCACCACACAAAATACTCACATCATGCACAACCCCGATGACAAGCCGAGCAATTGGTTCATACTTTTTAACACGCTTCAGCATTTTCAATCTTCACGCGATACATGAGCGTGAGCCATGGATATAGCACTATAGGTGGAATAGAATGGTGGTTGTGGAGAAGACAAAAGGGAGAAGATAGTCTCACATCAACTAGGCGTATAAACGGGCTATGGAGATGCCCATCAATAGATATCAATGTGAGTGAGTAGGGATTGCCATGCAACGGATGCACTAGAGCTATAAGTATATGAAAGCTCAAACTGAAACTAAGTAGGTGTGCATCCAACTTGCTTGCTCATGAAGACCTAGGGCATTTGAGGAAGCCCATCGTTGGAATATACAAGCCAAGTTCTATAATGAAAATTCCCACTAGTATATGAAAGTGATAACTCAAGAGACTCTCTATATGAAGAACATGGTGCTACTTTGAAGCGCAAGTGTGGAAAAAGGATAGTAACATTGCCCCTTCTCTCTTTTTCTCTCTTTTTTTTGTTTTTTGTTTTTTTGGTGGGCTTCTTTGGCCTCTCTTTTTATTTGGGCTTCTTTGGCCTCTTTTATTTATTTTTAAAGTCTGGAGTCTCATCCCGACTTGTGGGGGAATCATAGTCTCCATCATCCTTTCCTCACTGGGGCAATGCTCTAATAATGATGATCATCACACTTTTATTTACTTACAACTCGATACTAGAACATAGATATGACTCTATATGAATGCCTCCGGCCGTGTACCGGGATGTGCAATGATCTAGCGTAGCAATGCCATCAAAAAACAGACAAGCCATGAAAATATCATGCTAGCTATCTTACGATCATGCAAAGCAATATGACAATAAATTCTCAAGTCATGTATATGATGATGATGGAAGTTACATGGCAATATATCTCGGAATGGCTATGGGAATGCCATGATAGGTAGGTATGGTGGCTGTTTTGAGGAAGGTATATGGTGGGTTTATGGTACCGGCAAAAGTTGCACGGTACTAGAGAGGCTAGCAATGGTGGAAGGGTGAGAGTGCGTATAATCCATGGAATCAACATTAGTCATAAAGAACTCACGTGCTTATTGCAAAAGTTTATTAGCCCTCGAAGCAAAGTACTACTGCGCATGCCCCTAGGGGGATAGATTGGTAGGAAAAGACCATCTCTCGTCCCCGACCGCCACTCATAAGGAAGACAATCAATAAATACCTCATGCTCCGACTTTGTTACATAATGGTTCACCATACGTGCATGCTACAGGAATCACAAACCTCAACACAAGTATTTCTACTAATCCACAACTACCCACTAGCATGACTCTAATATCACCATCTTTATATCGCAAAACTATTGCAAGGAATCAAACATATCATATTCAGTGATCTACAAGTTTTATGTAGGATTTTATGACTAACCATGTGAATGACCAATTCCTGTCATCTCTCTAAATAGATATAAGTGAAGCAAGAGAGTTTAATTCTTTCTACAAAATATATGACCACGCTCTAACAAATATAAGTGAAGCAAAACAGCATTCTACAAATGGCGGTTGTCTAAGTGAAGAGAAACAGGCAAACCAAACTTCAAATGATATAAGTGAAGCACATGAAGCATTCTATAAAGCCATACTCAAAAGATATAAGTGAAGTGCATAGAGCATTCTATAAATCAACCAAGGACTATCTCATACCAGCATGGTGCATAAAAGAAAGATAAAAAACTAAATGCAAAAGACGCTCCAAGATTGCACATATCGCATGAACGAAACGAATCCGAAAACATACTGATACTTGTTGAAGAAAGAGGGGATGCCTTCCGGGGCATCCCCAAGCTTAGACGCTTGAGTCTCCTTGAATATTTACTTGGGGTGCCTCAGGAATCCCCAAGCTTGAGCTCTTTCCTCTCTTCCTTCTTCTCACATCGAGACCTTCTCGATCATCGAACACTTCATCCACACAAAACTTCAACAGAAAACTCGATAAGATCCGTTAGTATAATAAAGCAAATCACTACTCTAAGTACTGTTGAAAACCAATTCATATTTTGTTTTGGCATTTTGTCTACTGTAGTATAACTTTTTCATGGCTTAATCCACTGATATAAATCGATAGTTTCATCAAAACAAGCAAACTATGCATCAAAAACAGAATCTGTCTAAAACAGAACAGTCTGTAATAATCTGAACATTCACCATACTTATGATACTTGAAAAATTGTGCCGAAATTAGGAAAAATAAAAAATTTGTATAGGAAGACATTGCAAAAAGAATCAGAACCATTTGACATTCCAGCTAAAAATGTAAAATCGCGCACTACAGCCAAAGTTTTTGTCCTGTACCATGCAAATTATCAAGCAAATGTAAACATCCTAAAGGCAAAGCTTGGCACATTATTTTTATAATACAATGTAATTGTACAAGGGGATAATTATTTTTATTGAAAAGTTTCTGTAATCAAGATTCACAAAGTTGTCGTGAGCATGAACAAAGTTCAAGGATATCTCTCACTTCAACAATGCTTGTCTTTCTCACTTTCACTTTCCTTTTTGAAAAAGTTTTGGGTTACCCTCTTTATTTTTGTTGTTTTTAAACTATATGAAAGCACTCAACAGAAATAGATGACTCTCTAAAACTTCCGGGTTGTCTCCCTGGCAGCGCTTTCTTTAAAGCCATTAAGCTAGGCATATGGTGCTCAAGTAATGGATCCACCCGGATCCCAAGGTATATCAAAGCCAATTTTAAGTAACAATGATTTATAATTTAGTAGTGAGCACAAAGTAACATATATCATGTAACAACAAAGTCTAACTCTCTTCCTATGCATCGGCGTGTCATAAAAGAACAATTCATGCACACATAGTAAAGGCCAATGCATAGTGTAAACAGTTTCTTGCAATTTTATCATGTGGGAAACATAGAGAGGTGGAGATGTAGTTCCTCTCTCATAATAATTACAAGTAGGAGCAGCAAGCACATGCATATTATATTCATCAAAATCATCATGTGCAATAGTATAAGGCAACCCATCAATATAATCCTTAATAAGGGCAAACTTCTCCGATATAGTGTAGTTGGGAGAATTCAAAAGGATAATAGGACTATCATGTGTGGGTGCAATAGCAATAATTTCATGTTTAACATAAGGAACTATAGCAAGTTCATCTCCATAAGCATAATTTATATTGGCATCTTGGCCACAAGCATAGCAAGCATCATCAAAAAGGGATATTTCAAGAGAATCAATGGGATCATAACAATCATCCTTCGGTAAGCACGAAGGAAATTAAACAATGTATGAGTTGGAGGGTTACTCTCATTAGAAGGTGGGAACTGGTAGCTAATCCGCTCTTCCTCCTTTTGTTCTTCGCTCTCCTCATCATCTTTTTCATCCAATGAGCTCACAGTTTCATCAACTTCTTCTTCCATAGATTCCTGCAAAATATTAGTCTCTTCTTGGACAGCGGGGTAGTCCTCAATATATGGTTCAACAGAGGCATTAGAAGCATAATTATCATAGCAATATTTAAGTATGTCAAAATTTTCAGATTTGTAAAGAGTAGCATCATATGTTTCAATCAAATAAGCAATTTCATAAGCACCCTTAAAAGCAACAAATTCTTCAATTTGTCGAACATCATAGTAACTATAAACACCCTTAGCATACGAAGATATGATTCCATTATCACTAAACTCACATTGATAGGGAAGGTGTTTCTTAGGGTTTTCAGAACAACAAGTAATATCACATATTTCGCATAGATTCCAAGCATAGCATTGCAAACGATGAATTTGACCCAGTAAAATTTTCCCTTTTTCAGATATTCGGTGTCGCACATAACAAGCATGCTCATCTAAAGATTTGCCCTCAACTAAGCTAGTTGGGGTTTCAGCACGAGCACATAGGGATCGAAGATGATCCAAGTAATAGGCTTCAGCAGTGTGATAGATTTTGAGTGGTTCTTCAACCATTGGTTCAGTAGGTACAACTAATTTTTTTGGTATTTTGCGTTTCCTACCCATAACTAAAGATAGAAAACAACTAAGAACAGAAAATAAAAATTACTTAGTGATAAAGCAAACAAGCACACACGAGAATATTCACCCCACGCTATTGCTCCCCGGCAACGGCATCAGAAAAAGGTCTTGATAACCCACAAGTATAGGGGATCGCAACAGTTTTCGATAAGTAAGAGTGTCGAACCCAACGAGGAGCTAAAGGTAGAACAAATATTCCCTCAAGTTCTATCGACCACCGATACAACTCTACGCACGCTTGATGTTCACTTTACCTAGAACAAGTATGAAACTAGAAGTACTTTGTAGGTGTTGTTGGATAGGTTTGCAAGATAATAAAAGTACATAAATAAAAAGTAGGGGCTGTTTAGATAAAGAAACAATAAAGTAAATATAGCGAGTGTGGAAAATTGGTGGTAGGAGTTGTGAAATTTCCCCTAAGCAATTGACTACTTTACTAGACCGATAGCAAGTATTATGTGGGAGAGGCCACTGCTAGCATGTCATCCCTGACTTGGAATTCTATGCACTTCTGATTGGAACTATTAGCAAGCATCCGCAACTACTAACGTTCATTAAGGTAAAACCCAACCATAGCATTAAGATATATTGGTCCCCCTTCAATCCCGTATGCATCAATTTCTATGCTAGGTTGAAGCTTCTGTCACTCTTGCCCTCCAATACATAGTCCTATCAACATACAACTAACCCTAGGGTGTGATCCACGCGCGCAATCATATGATGGGCACCAAAGGACAGCAACATAACCAGAAGCAAATTAAATCAATCATAGCAATTCATCAACCACCAATAGGCCAACGAAAATATACCCAGACATCATAGGATGGCAACACATCATTGGATAATAATATGAAGCATAAAGCACCATGTTCAAGTAGAGGGTACAGCGGGTTGCGGGAGAGTGGACCACTGTAGATAGAGGGTGGAAGGTGATGGAGATGTTGGTGAAGATGGCGGAGGTGTTGGTGTAGATCGCGGTGATGATGATGGCCCTCGGTGGCACTCCGGTGCCACCGGAAGCGAGGGGGAGAGAGCCCCCCTCCTTCTTCTTCTTCCTTGACCTTCTCCCTAGATGGGAGAAGGCTTTCCCCTCTGGTCCATGGTCTCCATGGCGTGGGAGGGGCGAGAGCCCCTCCGAGATTGGATATGTCGCTCTGTCTCTCTCTGTTTCTGCGTTCTCAGATTCTTCCCTTTCACCGTTTCTTATATTCCCAGAGATCCGTAACTCCGATTGGGCTGAAATTTTAACATGATCTCTATCCGGATATTAGCTTTCTTGCGGCGAAAGAAGGGAATCAACTGCCTTACGGGTGGCCCATGAGGGTCAGGGGCGTGCCCCCGTGCCTCGTGGCCACCTCGGGCACCGTCTCGCATGGATTTTTCTTCCCAAAAATCATATATATTCCAAAAAAATCTCCGTCAATTTTTATCCCGTTTGGACTCCGTTTGATATGGATATTCTGTGAAACAAAAAACATGCAACAAACAGGAACTGGCACTGGGCACTGGATCAATATGTTAGTCCCAAAAATAGTATAAAAAGTTGCCAAAAGTATATGAAAGTTGTAGAATATTAGCATGGAACAATCAAAAATTATAGATACGACGGAGACGTATCAGCTGGAAAAGGAGAAAATATGATAGACCTATTCTACACAGCTCCAAAAGTCCTGAAACTTCACGGAAGACGTTTTCAGAATATATAAAAAATAATCAGCGGAAGAAGTTCACCAAGGGGGCCACACCCTGCCCACGAGGGTGGGGGCGCGCCCCCCTACCTCATGGGCCCCCTGGTGGCCCTCCGGTGGCCATCTTCTGCTATATGAAGTCTTTCGATGGGAAAAAATGAGAAGCCATCTTCTCAGACGAAACTCCGCCGCCACGAGGCGGAACCTTGGCGGAACCAATCTAGGGCTCCGGCAGAGCTGTTCTGCCAGGGAAACTTCCCTCCGGGAGGGGGAAATCATCGCCATCATCATCACCAACGCTCCTCTCATCGGGAGAGGGCAATCTCCATCAACATCTTCATCAGCACCATCTCCTCTCAAAACCCTAGTTCATCTCTTGTATCCAATTCTTGCCTCCAAGTCCGGGGTTGGTACTAGTAGGTTGCTAGTAGTATTAATTACTCCTTGTAGTTGATGCTAGTTGGTTTATTTGGTGGAAGATCATATGTTCAGATCCTATATGCATATTAATACCCCTCTGATTATGAACATGAATATGCTTTCTGAGTAGTTACGTTTGTTCCTGAGGACATGGGAGAAGTCTTGCTATTAGTAGTCATGTGAATTTGGTATTCGTTCGATATTTTGATGAGATGTATGTTGTCTCTCCTCTAGTGGTGTTATGTGAACGTCGACTACATAACACTTCGCCATTATTTGGGCCTGGAGGAAGGCATTGGGAAGTAATAAGTAGATGATGGGTTGCTAGAGTGATAGAAGCTTAAACCCTAGTTTATGTGTTGCTTCGTAAGGGGCTGATTTGGATCCATGTGTTTCATGCTATGGTTAGGTTTACCTTAATACTTTTGTTGTAGTTGCGGATGCTTGCAATAGAGGTTAATCATAAGTGGGATGCTTGTCAAAGTAAGGGCAGTACCCAAGCACCGGTACACCCACATACCAAATTATCAAAGTATCAAACGTGAATCATATGAGCGTGATGAAAACTAGCTTGACGATATTCCCATGTGTCCTCGGGAGCGCTTTTCTCTATATAAGAGTTTGTCCAGGCTTGTCCTCTGCTACAAAAAGGATTGGGCCATCTTGCTGCACTTTATTTACTTTTGTTACTTGTTGCTCATTACAAATTATCCTATCACAAAAACTATCTGTTACCACTTATTTCAGTACTTGCAGAGAATACCTTGCTGGAAACCGCTTATCATTTCCTTCTGCTCCTCGTTGGGTTCGACACTCTTACTTATCGAAAGGACTATGATAGATCCCCTATACTTGTGGGTCATCAAGACTCTTTTCTGGCGCCGTTGCCGGGGAGTGAAGCACCTTTGGTAGGTGGAATTTGGTAAGGAAAAATTTATATAG
Source organism: Triticum dicoccoides (assembly GCF_002162155.2). Taxonomy (NCBI): domain Eukaryota; kingdom Viridiplantae; phylum Streptophyta; class Magnoliopsida; order Poales; family Poaceae; genus Triticum; species Triticum dicoccoides. The sequence goes on from NC_041390.1 coordinate 473,751,177, forward strand.
TGTGCTGAAATTTACTGTCACTTGTTACTATGGAAAGTAATCCTCTGAGGGGCTTGTTCGGAGTATCTTCACCCCGGCCAGTAGAGCAAAGAGTTGCTCCTCAACCTACTGAAAATGAAAATGTCTGCTTTGAAATTCCTTCGGGTATGATAGAAAAACTGCTAGCTAATCCTTTTGTAGGAGATGGAACAAAGCATCCTGATGAGCATCTAATATATGTGGATGAAGTTTGTGGATTATTTAAGCTTGTAGGTGTACCCGGAGATGTTGTTAAGAAGAAGGTCTTCCCTTTATCTTTGAAGGGAGATGCATCGACATGGTATAGGCTATGTGATGATATGGGATCATGGAACTACAAACGATTGAAATTGGAATTTCATCAGAAGTTTTATCCTATGCATCTTGTTCATCGTGATCGCAATTATATATATAATTTTTGGCCTCGCGAAGGAGAAAGCATCGCACAAGCTCGGGGGAGGCTTAAATCAATGTTGTATTCATGCCCCAATCATGAGCTCTCAAGAGAAACGATTATTCAAAAAAATTGTGCTCGGCTTTCTGATAGCAATCGCACCATGCTTGATACTTCTTGTGCTGGCTCTTTTATGATGAAGACTATTGAATTCAAATGGGATTTATTGGAAAGAATCAAACGCAACTCTGAAGATTGGGACCTCGACAAAGGTAAGGAGTCAGGTATGACACCTAAGTTTGATTGTGTTAAATCTTTCATGGATACCGATGTTTTCCGTAAATTTAGCACTAAATATGGACTTGACTCTAAGATAGTAGCTTCTTTCTGTGAATCTTTTGCTACTCATGTTGATCTCCCCAAGGAGAAGTGGTTTAAATATCATCCTCCCATAGAAGTAAAAGTAGCTGCACCTATTAAAGTTGAAGAAAAGACTGTCACTTATAATGATCCTATTGTTCCTACTGCTTATGTTGAGAAACCACCTTTTCCTGTTAGGATAAAGGATCATGCTAAAGCTTCAACTATGGTTCGTAAAAGCAATATGAAAACTTATACACCTCCTGAGCAAGTTAAAGTTGAACCTAATATTGCTATTGTTAAAGATCTCTTGTCTAATAATATTGATGGGCATGTTATTCACTTCCTTGATGAGACTGCTAGAATTGCTAAACCTTGTGCTAAAGATAAAAACAAACCTGTGGTAGGCATGCCTATTATTTCTGTTAAAATAGGAGATCATTGTTATCATGTCTTATGTGATATGGGTGCTAGTGCTAGTGCAATACCTTACGCCTTATACAAAGAAATTATGCATGATATTGCACCTGCTGAGATAGAAGATATTGATGTCACAATTAAACTTTCCAATAGAGATACTATTTCACCAATGGGAATTGTTAGAGATGTTGAAGTATTGTGTGGGAAAACTAAATATCCTGCTGATTTTCTTGTTCTTGGTTCCCCACAAGATAGCTTTTGTCCCATTATATTTGGTAGACCATTCTTAAACACTGTTAATGCTAAGATAGATTGCAAAAAGGATGTTGTTACTATCGGTTTAGATGATATGTCTCATGAATTTAATTTCTCTAAATTTAGTAGACAACACCGTGAAGAAGAATTACCTAGTAAGGATGAAATTATTGGTCTTGCTTCTATTGTCGTACCTCCTAGTGATCCTTTAGAACAATATTTGCTAGACCATGAAAATGATATGTTTATGAATGAAAGAAGGGAAATAGATGAAGTATTCTTTAAACAGGAACCTATTCTAAAACACAATTTGCTTGTTGAAATCCTAGGGGATCCTCCTCCACCCAAGGGTGATCCCGTGTTTGAGCTTAAACTGTTGCCTGATACTCTCAAATATGCTTATCTTGATGAGAAAAAGATATATCCTGTTATTATTAGTGCTAACCTTTCAGAGCATGAGGAAGAGAGATTATTGAAAACTCTAAAGAAGCACTGTGATGCTATTGGGTATACTCTTGATGATCTTAACAACATTAGTCCCACTCTATGTCAACATAAAATAATTTTGGAAGAAGATGCTAAACCAGTTTGTGATCATCAACACGACTAAATCCTAAAATGAAAGAAGTGGTAAGAAAGGAAATACTAAAGCTCCTTGAGGCAGGTATAATCTATCCCGTTGCTGATAGTCAGTGGGTAAGTCCTGTCCATTGTGTCCCTAAGAAGGGAGGTATTACTGTCGTTTCTAATGATAAAGATGAATTGATTCCTCAAAGAATTATTACAAGTTATAGGATGGTAATTGATTTCCACAAATTAAATAAGGCCACTAAAAAGGATCATTACCCCTTACCTTTTATCGATCAAATGCTAGAAATATTATCTAAACATACACATTTTTGCTTTCCAGATGGTTATTCTGGTTTCTCTCAAATACATGTATCAGCTAAGGATCAATCAAAGACTACTTTTACTTGCCCTTTTGGTACTTTTGCTTATAGACGTATGCCTTTTGGTTTATGTAATGCACCTGCTACCTTTCAAAGATGCATGATGGCCATATTCTCTGACTTTTGTGAAAAGATTTGTGAGGTTTTCATGGACGATTTCTCCGTCTATGGATCTTCTTTTGATGATTGCTTGAGCAACCTTGATCGAGTTTTGCAGAGATGTGAAGAAACTAATCTTGTTTTGAATTGGGAGAAGTGCCACTTTATGGTTAATGAAGGTATTGTCTTGGGGCACAAAGTTTCTGAAAGAGGTATTGAAGTTGATAAAGCCAAGGTTGATGGTATTGAAAAGATGCCATGTCCCAAGGACATCAAAGGTATAAGAAGTTTCCTTGGTCACACCGGATTTTATAGGAGGTTCATTAAGGACTTCTCAAAAATTTCTCGGCCTCTGACTAATTTATTACAAAAAGATATACCATTTGTCTTTGATGATGATTGTGTAGAAGCATTTGAAATACTTAAGAAAGCATTGATCTCTGCACCTATTGTTCAGCCACCTGATTGGAATTTACCCTTTGAAATTATGTGTGATGCTACTGATTATGCTGTAGGTGTTGTTCTAGGGCAAAGAGTTGATAAGAAATTAAATGTTATTCAATATGCTAGTAAAACTCTATACAATGCTCGGAGAAATTATGCTACTACTGAAAAAGAATTCTTAGCATTTGTATTTGCTTGTGATAAGTTCGGACCTTATATTGTTGATTCTAAAGTAACTATTCACACTGATCATGCTGCTATTAAATATCATATGGAAAAGAAAGATGCTAAACCTAGACTTATTAGATGGGTTCTCTTGCTACAAGAATTTGACTTACATATTGTTGATAGAAAGGGAGCTGAGAACCCCATTGCAGACAACTTGTCTAGGTTAGAAAATGTGCTTGATGACCCACTACCCATTGATGATAGCTTTCCTGATGAGCAATTAAATGTCATAAATGCTTCTCATACTGCTCCATGGTATGCTGATTATGCTAATTACATTGTTGCCAAATTCATACCACCTAGTTTCACATACCAGCAAAAGAAAAAGTTCTTCTATGATTTGAGGCATTACTTTTGGGATGACCCACATCTTTATAAAGAAGGAGTAGATGGTATTATTAGACGTTGTGTAACTGAGGCATGAACAGCAATAGATCCTACGCAAGTGTCACTCCAAAGCTTATGGAGGACACCATGCTGGAGATAGAACTGCACATAAGGTATTGCAATCTGGTTTTTATTGGCCTACTCTCTTCAAGGATGCCCGTAAGTTTGTCTTATCTTGTGATGAATGTCAAAGAATTGGTAATATTAGTAGACGTCAAGAAATGCCTATGAACTATTCACTCGTTATTGAACCATTTGATGTTTGGGGCTTTGACTATATGGGACCTTTTCCTGCCTCTAATGGATATACACATATTTTAGCTGCTGTTGATTACGTCACTAAGTTGGTAGAAGCTATTCCAACTAGTAGTGCTGATCATAACACTTCTATTAAAATGCTTAAAGAAGTTATTTTTCCAAGATTTGGAGTCCCTAGATATTTAATGAATGATGGTGGTTCACATTTTATTCATGGTGCTTTCCGTAAAATGCTTGCTAAGTATGATGTTAATCATAGAATTGCACATCCTTATCACCCACAGTCTAGTGGTCAAGTAGAATTGAGTAATAGAGAGCTCAAATTAATTTTGCAAAAGACTGTCAATAGGTCTAGAAAGAATTGGTCCAAGAAACTTGATGATGCATTATGAGCCTATAGAACTGCATATAAAAATCCTATGGGTATGTCTCCGTATAAAATGGTTTATGGAAAAGCATGTCACTTACCTCTCGAACTAGAACACAAGGCATATTGGGCTATTAAAGAGCTCAATTATGATTTTAAACTTGCCGGTGAGAAGAGGTCATTTGATATTAGCTCACTCGATGAATGGAGAACCCAAGCCTACGAAAATGCCAAGTTGTTTAAAGAAAAAGTTAAAAGATGGCATGATAAAAGGATACAAAAGTGTGAGTTTAATGTAGGTGATTATGTATTGCTATACAACTCTCGTTTAAGATTTTTTGCAGGAAAACTTCTCTCTAAATGGGAACTGCCCTTGGCAACTGCCAAGCTTGGGGGAGTGCCCCGGTATCGTATCACCATCACTTTTATCCTTACTGTTTTTCTTAGTTCGATCCTTTTGGTAATATCTTGATCTAGTAGAATAAAGTTTTAGCATGATCTAGTTGTGAGTTTTGCTTTATGATCCTTCTATGTAACCGAGATCCGTGAGCTATATATAATAAAGATTAGTGTTGAGTCAAGGGCTTGATTATTTTGCCATGATCCTAAGTGAATAAAAGAAAAGAGAAATAAATAAAAAAGGAAACAAAGAGATCATATGGATCTTATGGAGAGTAATGAGCTCACATAGAAAAAGTATGATGAATAAAAGTTGTTGAGAGTTGACAAACATAGTTTTGGTCATCGTTACAATTAATAGGAAGTAATAAAGAAAGAGAGGTCTTCACATATAAATATACTATCTTGGACATCTTTTATGATTGTGAGCACTCATTAAAATATGAAATGCTAAAGAGTTGACGTTGGACAAGGAAGACAATGTAATGGGTTATGTTTTCTTACATCTGATATAAATTATATTGTCATGGATCATCCAACATGGTTGAGCTTGCCTTTCCCCCTCATGCTAGCCAAATTCATCGCACCAAGTAGAGATACTACTTGTGCTTCCAAATACCCTTAAACCAGTTTTGCCATGAGAGTCCACCATACCTACCTATGGATTGAGTAAGATCCTCCAAGTAAGTTGTCATTGGTGCAAGCAATAAAAATTGCTCTCTAAATATGTATGACTTATTAGTGTGGGAGAAATAAGCTTTATACGATCGTGTGATATGGAAGAAATAAAAGCGACAGAATGCATAATAAAGGTCCATATTACAAGTGGCAATATAAAGTGACGTTCTTTCGCATTAAGATTTTGTGCATCCAACCATAAAAGCGCATGACAACCTCTGCTTCCCTCTGCAGAGGGCCTATCTTTTACTTTTATCTCCTACCTTGCATAAGAGTCATGGTGATCTTCACCCTTCCTTTTTACATTTTATCCTTTGGCAAGCACAGTACGTTGGAAAGATCCTGGTATATATGGCTAATTGGATGTGAGTTTTCATGAACTATTATTGTTGACATTACCCTTGAGGTAAAACGTTGGGAGGCAAAACTATAAGCCCCTATCTTTCTCGGTGTCCGATTAAAACTCCATACCAATAAGTATTGCATGAGTGTCAGCAATTGTGAAAGACTATATGATAGTTGAGTATGTGGACTTGCTGAAAAGCTCTTATATATTGACTCTTTCCTATGTTATGATAAATTGCAATTGCTCCAATGACTGAGATTATAGTTTGTTAGTTCCCAATGAAGTTTACGATTCATAGTTGAAGTTGTGATTGAATTATTACTCTAGCATAAGAGATTATATGACAAGAATTATATAAGTTGCTGTTCTAAGAATGATCATGATGCCCTCATGTCCGTATTTTATTTTTATCGACACCTCTATCTCTAAACATGTGGACATATTTTTCGATTTCGGCTTTCGCTTGAGGACAAGCGAGGTCTAAGCTTGTGGGAGTTGATACGTCCATTTTGCATCATGCTTTTATATTGATATTTATTGCATTATGGACTGTTATTACACTTTATGTCACAATACTTATGCCTATTCTCTCTTATTTTACAGGGTTTCCATAAAGAGGGAGAATGTCGGCAGCTGGGATTCTGGGCTGGAAAAGGAGCAAATATTAGAGACCTATTCTGCACAGCTCCAAAAGTCCTGAAACTCCACAGAAGGCGTTTTCCAAATATATAAAAAATACTGAGAGCAAGAACTTCACCAGGGGGCCACACCCTGCCCACGAGGGTGGGGCACGCCCTACCCCCTAGGCACGCCCCCCTACCTCGTGGGCCCCCTGGTGGCCCTCCGGTGGCCATCTTCTGCTATATGAAGTCTTTCGATGGGAAAAAATTAGAAGCCATCTTTGTCGTGGTTCTAAGTCTGACAGTAATGTAGGGGGGTAAGTATGGAGAGGCAAGGTCTTAGCTATGGAGAAGTTGTAAGCACACGAGATTTACGAGTTCAGGCCCTTCTCGGAGGAAGTAATAACCCTACGTCTCGGAGCGCGGAGGCGGTCTACTGGATTATGCGTGTATGAATTACAGGGGTGCGAACCCTTTACACTGAGGAGGGGGTGGCTTATATAGAGTTCGCCGGACCCCTCCGGCCCTCAGTTGTGTAGGGTTTTAAATACATTAAGGTCGGGCGTTACTGGTTACGCCCTTAATAAAGTGACATGATGACCATAAAAGCTACTTAATAACCGACCGTTAGCGTGCGGAGTGCCTTTAGGTCTCCTGGCCGTCAAGTGGTTTGGTCTTGGTCGAGTGATCGCTTCTTGGTCGAGTGTCTTCGAGTCTGTCGAGTGGAACACCTCCAAGTCGATTGAAAGGTGATTTCTTCTAGAGATGTCCTTGGGTAGGGCAGTTTGGACAGGTCCATGACCCTACCCTAGGTACATAGCTTCATCATTAGCCCCCGAATGGATCAAGGTTTGAGTAGGGAAGGAGTTGAGAATTTCCCCGACTCATTTTCCATGCCATGAGCATATCTGGTTTCGGATCAATGAACCTGAGTGATGACAGCAACTTCCTTTTCAGTCGCCTTGATCCATTCTTAGTTTTTTGTCGAGTGAGTTTCTTTACTTGAAAGGCTCCGAGTGACGGTGTGGAGGAGATCTTCGGTCTGACAAGTTGTTCTGCTGCCTGCAGATTTCACGGGATTCGAATTTTGGGAAGCGCGCGGGACGGGGGAGGCTGCAATAATCGGATGGGATAGGGCGGAGCCTCCTCGATCCCCGCACCACCTTTTTCGCCACATATCGCGCGCGCCATTGCTACGGGATTTGACAGGACCGCCCGGGCCTACCAGTCAGCCACTTGGAAGCGGCCTCATATAAGGCGTCGGATCGGGGTCTCTAGAACAGTGCGTCCCCATTATCTCTTCTCCTCTTCAGGCTCCTTCGTTGCGCTCGCTCTTGTCCCAGCGCCACCGCTCCGTACGCGTCTCGCCGGTGATGATGGGGAAGGAGAAGACGGCGGCTCTGGAGCGGGCGAAGAAGGTGACGGCCAAGGCGAAAGGGAAGGCGACCAGTCGGGGTGGATCTTCCTCACGAACCGGCCTGCCGAAGGGCTGGATCCAGGGCGACTGGATCCGCTCGACAATCACCCAAGAAGACCTCGACGACCTAGCCGAAGGAGGGCTGATCCCCTATGAATCGGCACGGCTTCCGGGGAAGGAATCCGAGCCGCAACCTCGGGAGGGTGAGCGCGTTCTCCTTGCCACCCACGTCGACCATGGATTTTCCTTGCCTCCTCACCCTTTCTTTCGAGGATTTCTGAACTTCTTTGGGGCACAACTCCACCACTTCACTCCCAACACAATCGTTTATCTCGCCGCTTTTGTTTCTTTGTGTGAGAATTTCCTGGGTTGTCGGCCTCACTGGGGTCTTTTCAAGCACATTTTCACTTGTCGCTCCCAGACGGTGAAAAAGGCCAATCCGAGTGATGAGAGAACTCAAGTGATTCAGATGTGTGGGGGTCTTGGTGTTCAGATGAGAGGGAAAAGTTCCTTTCCGGCCATGATTCTTCCTGACTCGGTTCGCGGATGGCAGTCGACCTGGTTTTACTACAAAGACCAGTCGACGCCAGGGCAGTCGACTAGCCTCCCTCCCTTTACCATGGACCGAGTGAGGAAACCCTCCTCTTTGAAGGTGCTCCCGGAGGAGAAGGCGCAGGTGAGGGTGTTGGTCGAGAGAGTGGTCCAGCTTATCCGTGACGGGGTCACTGGTATGGATCTCTTGAAGGTCTTCCTTTAGCGGCACATCCAGCCTCTTCAAGCCCGAGACCATCCGATGTGGATGTATTCGGGTCTTGAAGACTCCACTCGGATTCACCCAGAGGAGGTCGATGATGACACACTGGAGAAGTGGCTGTCGGGCATGACCGGAAACAAGGACAACCCCAGGGGAGCCAGGAGAGTTCCTCCATTCGACCAGTCCCAAGTACCAGAGAAGGTCCAACTCTGAGCTTTTGTTTGTAATCTGAATTCACTCGCGCAGGTGCCTATACTGCGTCAACTGACTTTGTTCTCCCTGCTTTCCTTCAGGCCATTATTGAAATGTATTCAATGCCCAACGGAGAGCAAGAGCAGGACCTGGAAGGAGAGGCGACCGGCGGCAACAATGGCGAATCGGATTCCGACGGTGGAGGGGACGAAGAAAGCGATGACCCAAGTGACGAAGAAGAAGTCGAGTCACCTCCTCGCAGGGAGAGGCAGTCCAAACTTGACCAAGAACGACCGAGCGCCTGTGAAAAGGCGATTGCTCAAGCTGGTCAGTCTTCAAAGCGTCCTCGGACCTCTTTGCCAACTCCAACTGAAAAAGTGTCAAAGCATCCCAAAGTCGCAGAGCCGAAGCTTCGGAAGGCGTTGCTGAAGATTAAGATTGACATCCCCGTCGCTTCTGCGTGAGTGTCTCCCTTTATATTCACTCGACGCCCTGTGTTGTTTGTTTTTCTTGTTTTAACCGGACGAACTTTAGAACTGGCAGCGCTGCTACTTCCGGGACCTCAGCTTACAGGGACAATGATGAGGTGATGGAGGATGCGGTCACTTCTAATATGGGTATGATTTCTGCCATTCTGTCTTTATTTTGGTCGACTCAACTGCAACGTGTACCATTGGGTGATGTGATTTTGTCTATTGAACTTTGAACAGCTCCTAACGTTATTGACCTCCCTGATGATGATGATGAAGAGCCCGAGAGGCCTTTGACGAGGAAGAATAAGCAAGCTCCTGCAAGCAAGGTGCCACAGTTGACGCCGAGGGCGGAACCAGTCGTTCAGGATGCTGGTGATGCCAATCGAAGTTCTGTTACCTTCGCCGTGCCATTGTCGAGTGCCTTGCCTTCTTCGTCGACTGCTCAGGCCCTTGTCGACCCACCTTCGGTTTTGTGACCCATCATGTCCTAGAGGACGAAGTGAATGCTGCCAAGGAAGCCATACGCCAGGCGGGCATTATGATGGAGAAGATGAAGATGATGCGGGACGCCAGTCAGGCCGCCTACGATGCCAGCTCGGCTCTCCAGAGCAACGTTCAGGTCAGTTGGTCGCCGCTTGTTCTATTAGGATATGCTATCTGAAGACTCTTTTTCCGAAAATCTTTTCATCTGTACACCCACTGGGTGCGTCGATTGAATTTTTGAACTAGTGGGGGCATGCTGAGTGCACCCACTGGGTGTAGTCCCCGAGACTACGGTGGACTGCTGGCAGTCGACTGTAGTCTTTGTATTTTGATTCTTCGCTCGATGTGATCTGGCCGCGTCGAGTGTAAACCAAACTGGTAGTTTGTCTCTTCCGCTCGGTCTGGGCGAGTGGGATCAGAACCGGTGGGGGCACGCCTAGTGCACCCACTGGGTGTAGTCCCCGAGACCGCGGTCGACTGCTGGCAGTCGACTGTGGTCTGAGTTCTTTCTCTCCCCCCCCCCTTCTTTTTTTTACTCCTTGCACTCGGCTCCAGCGGGCCGGTCGAGTGGGTCATAACCGGTGGGGGCACGCAAAGTGCACCCACTGGGTGTAGTCCCCGAGACTATGGTGGACTGCGGGCAGTTGACCGTAGTCTTAGTATTTATTGTCTTTGTCGTTTTTCACTGTAAAATAACTTCTCCTCCCTGATTACAGAAATCTTGTGATCTTGGAGCTCGCTTTTCTGATTTTGAGAAACAGTAGATCCAACTGAACCTTGACTTGGAATTGGCCAAGACAGGGCTGCAAAAGGTCAAGGACGACGCCAATGGTAAGACGAGCTTGTCGACTGGTTTGTCTTAGGCTTGAGTACCTTTCCGCTCCTTCTGAATCAAGCACCGTTTCTTCGCAGAAAAACTAAGAGAAGCTCTGGCGAAGAAGGATTAGGATTTGGCTGCTGCTTAAAAGGAAGCTGGCGACAGAACTGCTCTGGCTGAACAGAAACTGGCTTCGGTTGGCCAGTTGGAAGAAGAGAACACCAAGATGAAATATGATTTGAATGAAGCCAACAAGGAGTGCACGCGCTTGAAGAAGGACAATCTCAACCTTTACGAGAAGATGGAAAGCATCGCTCGCAGGAGGGACGATCTGGAGATCTATCTGAGGAGCCTTGCCAAGAGGTTGTTCATCAAGCTTGAAGGTATGCATTTTGTTCCGACTGATGTTTTTTGTCGACTCGGCATACGAAAATTGACTTATCCTTGGACCGTGAATGCAGAGTTTTTCCAAAACTTCGAGGAGGAGACTGGGCGGATTGAGCCAGGTTTGGACCCAATCAATTCTCCCATGAAAGATGAAACTGCCATGAATCTGCTCCGACTGGAATCCCGCATCAACGATGTTGTGGACTACTTGGCTCGACTGAAGGTCGCCACGTCACGGATCGACCCGGCACTTTGGCCAGAGGCCACGCTCCAGAATGATCTTGAGTCCCTAATGACTCGACTTAACGAGATCCCTGACCGAGTGCAGGAGTGGAAGAAATCTTCTGCCCGGTGTGGTGTCGACGTGGCTCTGTCTTTGGTTCGTGTCCACTGCAAGGAGGTGCGACAAGATAAACTGGCAGCAATCAAGGTTGCCAACACCCAGAAGCATGACTTCCGAACTTTTATGGAGACTTTCATCGCTGCAGCCACTTGGATCACCGACGGCGTCGACCTGGACGAGTTCGTCGAGCCTGCCAGCCCTCCTCCTGTGGAGTGAACAAACTTTTATGCCCCACCTTAAATTTGCCTCAGAACGCCGAGTGGTTTTTGTAACCGTTAAACTCTTTCGGGCTGAATGCCCAAGCACTTCGATCTGTGGTCCGAAACTTTTAGGATTTATCTAAACTTGGTTTATCGTTGAATATCTTCATGAATCCCCCGTCGAGTGGAACTCGTTCTTCATTCGAGACAACTTTTGTATTTGTGGCGCAGCTCCAAAGGAGAAGGAAGCAGTCAACCTGCACGTCGTCGTCCTTGCGGGTCAGCGATGGAGCGCGCATTGTATTTGTGGCGAAGCTCCCCAGGAGAAGGTGGCAGTAGACCTGCACCTCGTCGTCCTTGCGGAGTGGGATGGAGCGCACGTTGTATTTGTGGCGAAGCTCCCAAGGAGAAGGTGGCGGTCGACCTGCACCTCATTACTGCAGAGCGGGATGGAGCGCACGTTGTATTTGTGGCGAAGCTCCCAAGGAGAAGGTGGCAGTCGACCTGCACCTCGTCACTGCAAAGTGGGATGGAGCGCACGTTGTATTTGTGGCGAAGCTCCCAAGGAGAAGGTGGTAGTTGACCTGCACCTCGTCGTCCTTGAGGATTGAGATGTGTTTTGTACTTAGGCGAGTACTAGACTGCAGCTAAGCCCCCAAGTGGGAGGGTCGCTCACCACTCGGTAGGATTTTCAAATACTTAGGCGAGTACTGGACTGCAACTAAGCCCCCGAGTGGGAGGGTCACTCACCACTCGGTGGGATTTTCAAATACTTAGGCGAGTACTGGACTGCAGCTAAGCCCCCGAGTGGGAGGGTCGCTCACCACTCAGTAGGATTTTCAGATACTTAGGCGAGTACCGGACTGCAGCTAAGCCCCCGAGTGGGAGGGCCGCTCACCACTCGGTAGGATTTTCAGATACTTAGGC
>NC_041390.1:473764581-473837029 GCF_002162155.2 Triticum dicoccoides
CACCACTCGGTAGGATTTTCAAATACTTAGGCGAGTACTGGACTGCAGCTAAGCCCCCGAGTGGGAGGGTCGCTCACCACTCGGTAGGATTTTCAAATACTTAGGCGAGTACTGGACTGTAGCTAAGCCCCCCGAGTGGGAGGCTGGCTGACCACTCGGTAGGATTTCCAAATACTTAGGCGAGTATTGGACTGCAGCTAAGCCCCCGAGTGGGAGGCTGGCTCACCACTCGGTAGGATTTTCAGATACTTAGGCGAGTACTAGACTGCAGCTAAGCCCTCGAGTGGGAGGGTCGCTCACCGCTCGGTAGGATTTTCAAATACTTAGGCGAAACGGGTTCGCAGCTAAGCCCCTGAGTGGGAGGCTGGCTCACCACTCAGTAGGAAATTATTTTTACAAACTTAGGCGAAGCGGATTCGCAGCTAAGACACCCACTGGGGGATTTCTCATGCAAACAAAAACAATAACAATCACTGAGAAAATTATAACGCTCTTGTCTTTGACAAATAAACTACAGGAGTTTTTCTTATTACATCTCATCCGAGTGAGAATTCAAGTATAAAAGGGGCGGAGTAGCTCCGCATTCCAGGCTCGTGGCTCATCAATCTGGCGATCGACATTGTAGAGGTGGTACGCTCCATTGTGGAGGACTCTGGTGACTATGAAGGGGCCTTCCCAAGTAGGAGCGAGTTTGTGTGATTTCTGCTGATCCACTCGGAGGACTAAGTCTCCTTCTTGGAAGGCTCGGCTCTTCACATTTCTGGCATGGAACTGACGCAAGTCTTGCTGATAGATGGTCGATCGGATCATGGCCATTTCTGTTTCTTCTTCCAGGAGGTCGACTGTGTCCTACCGGGCTTGTTCTGCTTCGTCTTCAGAGTAGAGCTCGACTCGGGGGGCATTGTGAAGCAGGTCACTCGGCAAGACTGCTTCGGCTCCGTAGACCAGAAAGAATGGGGTTCTTCCGGTCGATCGGTTCGGGGTTGTCCTCAATCCCCAAAGAACTGATGGAAGCTCATCGACCCATGCTCCTGCTGCGTGCTTGAGATCGTGCATCAATCGAGGTTTCAGTCCTTTGAGAATTAAGCCGTTCGCTCTTTCCGCTTGTCCATTCGACTGGGGGTGAGCGACCGAAGCGTAGTCGACTCATGTGCCCTGAGAGGTGCAAAAGGCCCTGAACTTGTCGGAATCAAAGTTTGACCCATTATCAGTGATAATGCTATGCGGAACTCCATATCTGAATGTCAACTCTCTGATGAAACTGATAGCAGTGCAAGCATCAAGATTCTTGATAGGCTTAGCTTCAATCCATTTGGTGAACTTGTCGACTGCTACTAGCACATGAGTGAAGCCTCTCCTGCTTGTTCTCAGTGGTCCAACCATGTACAGCCCCCAAACGGCGAAGGGCCAGATGAGTGGAATGGTTTTCAGGGCTGACGCGGGCTTGTGCGACATATTGGAGTAATACTGACATCCTTCACATTTGTCGACTATCTCTTTCGCCATTTCATTCGCTCTTGGCCAGTAGAATCCCGCTCGGTATGCTTTAGCCACAATGGTCCGAGAGGACGCATGATGACCACAGGTCCCCGAGTGGATATCATCAAGGATCATCTGACCTTCTTCTGGTGTAATACACTTCTGACTGACTCCAGTCATGCTTTCTCTATATAACTGTCCCTTTATGACTGTAAAGGCCTTGGATCGATGGATGATCTATCGAGCCTCTTCTTCGTCTTCTGGGAGTTCTTTCCTTAGGATGTACGCGATGTACGGTATTGTCCAGTCGGGAGTGATGACCAAGACTTCCATGATCAGGTCGACCACAGCTGGAACTTCAACTTCAGTCGGATCCGTGGCACCTTTTGACTGCGGGGCCTCTTCAGTGAAGGGATCCTTCTGAACTGATGGTGTGTGGATGTGTTCCAAAAACACATTGCTGGGAATGGCTTCTCTTTTGGAACCTATTTTTGCCAAATCATCAGCTGCTTGATTTTTCAGTCGGGGTATGTGATGAAGTTCTAACCCCTCGAATTTCTTCTCCAGCTTTCTCACTGCATTGCAATAGCCAGTCATGGCTGGACTTCTTCATCACCTGATTAACCACCAAATCTGAGTCGCCATAGACCATGAGGCGACGGACGCCGAGTGAAATGGCCATGCGCAACCCATATAAAAGTGCTTCATATTATGCCTCGTTATTGGAGGAATCAAAGTGGATTTGAAGAACATATCTGAGCTTATCTCCTCGGGGGGATACCAACACCACCCCGGCACCGGAACCATTCAGCATTTTGGAACCGTCGAAGAACATGGTCCAATGCTCCGAGTGAACCTGAGTCGGCAGTTGCTGTACAATCCACTTGGCAACAAAATCTGCTATTGCCTGGGACTTGATAGCTTTCTTTGCCTCAAACTTGATATCTAGAGGAAGGAGTTCAATCGCCCATTTTGCCACTCGACCAGTTGCATCTCTGTTATGCAGGATCTCTGACAATGGAGCATCGCTGACGACTGTAATGGAATGATCAGAGAAGTAGTGAGCAACTTTCTTTGTGGTCATATAAATCCCATATACAAGCTTCTGATAATGAGGATATCTTTGCTTCGACGGGGTCAAAACTTCAGAAATATAATATATTGGGCGCTGAACTTTGAAGGCTTTTCCTTCTTCTTCCCGCTCGACCGTAAGTACCATACTGACGACTTGTCCCGTGGCTGCGATGTAAAGCAGCAAAGGCTCCTTGCTGATTGGGGCAGCAAGCACCGGCTGGGTGGAGAGCAGAGCTTTGAGCTCTGCAAATGCTGCATCAGCTTCGGGAGTCCACTCGAACTTGTCGGACTTCTTCATCAATCGGTACAGAGACAATGCCTTTTCACCGAGACGAGATATGAATCGACTTAAAGCGTCCAAGCAACCACTAAGCTTCTGGACGTCGTGCACTCACACATGACTTTTCATTCGGAGTATAGTACTGACTTTTTCTGGATTGGCGTCGATTCCCCGTTTGGAAACGAGAAAACCGAGTAATTTTCCGCCAGGAACTCCGAATGTGCACTTTGATGGATTAAGCTTGATATCATACCTCCTGAGGTTGGCAAAGGTTTCAGCAAGGTCAGTCAGCAGGTCGGAACCCTTCCGTGACTTGACCACAATGTCATCCATGTATGCTTCCACATTCCGACTGATTTGAGTGAGCAAACACTTCTGAATCATCCTCATGAATGTGGCTCCGGCATTCTTGAGGCCGAACGGCATGGTAACATAACAGAAGCACCCGAATGGAGTGATGAAAGCTGTTTTGATCTCGTCAGGTCCATACAGACGAATCTGATGGTACCCGGAATAGGCATCTAAAAAAGATAGTCGCTCACATCCCGCAGTCGAGTCGACTATCTGGTCGATGTGGGGGAGAGGAAAATGATCTTTCAGGCAGGCCCGATTGATATGTTTAAAGTCAATGCACATGCGAAGTGACTTGTCCTTCTTGGGGACCATGACAACGTTGGCGAGCCACTTGGAGTGGTAGATTTCTCGGATGAACTCCACTGCTAAGAGCCGAGCCACCTCCTCGCCAATAGCCTTTCTCTTCTAGACGGCGGACCGTCGGAGATGTTCCTTGACAGGTTTTACTTTTGAGTCGACTCTTAGGCGGTGCTCGGCCAGCTCCCTGGGAACACCCGGCATGTCAGAAGGCTTCCATGCGAAAATGTCCCAGTTCTCACGGAGGAACTGGATGAGCGCTTCTTCCTATTTAAAGTCGAGTGTTGTTGAGATATGAGTTGGAGCAGCGCTGGGATCGGTCGGGTGGATGTGAGCTGTCTTCGTTTCGCTAGACGACTGAAAAGCTGATTCCGTAGCGGGCTTCTTGGCTCGCAACAAATCACTCGGGTCTACAGTCTTCTGATATTCCTGCAGTTCCACCACTGCCATCTGAGCATCAGCGATCTTTGAACCTTTCTGAAAACATTCTTCTGCTTTCTTCCGATTGCCCGTAATAGTGATCACACCTTTGGGGCCGGGCATCTTCAATTTGAGATACACATAACATGGTCGGGCGATGAAGCGTGCATAAGCCGGCCTGCCCAAAATAGCGTGATAGGCACTCTGGAAGTCTACAACTTCAAACGTCAAATTTTCTTTGCGGTAATTCTTGCAATCACCAAAAACCATATCAAGAGCAATCTGGCCGAGTGATTCAGCCTTCTTCCCAGGAATGACTCCATGGAAACTCATGTTGCTGGTACTGAGTCTGGACATCGGAATGCCCATCCCTTTCAACGTCTCAGCATATAGTATGTTCAAACCACTGCCACCATCCATCAAGACTTTGGTCAGTCAAGTGCCTTCAACAACTGGGTCGACCACCAAAGCTTGCCTCCCAGGGGTGGCAATGTGCGTTGGATGATCGGACCGGTCGAATGTGATGGCAGTCTGAGACCACTTCAGATAACTGGGTGTCGCCGGAGCAACCATATTCACCTCTCGGATGATAACTTTCAGTCGACTTTTGCTTTCAACATCAACAAAAATCATCAGGGTGGAATTGACCTGGGGGTATCCATCGTCACTATCTTCCTTGTCCTCAACTTTGTCCGACTCCTTTTCCTTATCTTTGGGCTGCTTGCCCTGGAACTGCTGGATCAAGAGTCGACACTATCGAGTGGTATATTTCAGGTAAATGAAATTACCTTCTTCATCTTTCTTGGTGTGGACGAGGCATGGCAAATCCAACACATCATTTCCGTCCTGGTCTTTAACTTTCTTGGGGTTCCAAGGTCCTTTGGGTTTCCCCTTAAACTTTCCTTGAGTTACGGCCAAGGCTTCCCCAGGAGCAGCTGGCTCGGCTTTCCACTTCTGTTTCCGATTGGAATTTCCTCCAGTTTCTTGAGCGACTGACTTGAGCTTGCCACTCCTGAGTTGATCCTCATTTTCACCATTAGCGTACTTGGTGGCAATCTCCATCATCCGATTCAGAGACATATCTCTGGTTCGACTGAATTTCAGATTCAGTTCTCTGTACTTGACGCCTTCTTTGAAGGCACAGACTGCTTGGTGGTCAGGCACATTCTCTACCGTGTGATGTAACGTGATCCATCTCTGGATGTAATCCCTCAAAGTTTCATTCGGCTTCTGCACGCAAGACCGCATTTCTGTCAGCCCTGCCGGTCGCTTGCATGTTCCTTCAAATGTGGTGAAAAACACTCGGGCGAGATCTTCCCAAGTGTAAATGCTGTTGGGTGCTAACTGGTTCAGCCACGCTCTGGCCGAGCCCTCCAACATGAGAGGCAGGTGCTTCATGGCCACTTCATCATTGTCACCGGCAATCTGGACGGCCACTCGGTAGTCTTCAAGCCAAGTATCGGGCTTGGACTCACCAGTGAACTTACTGACTCCAGTCGCCAACCTGAAGTTGGGAGGAATCACAGTGGCCCTGATGGCTCTACTAAAGCACTTTGGCCCCGAAACATGTACTCTACTGCTGGTAGGTGCATCTCTTCTCGGCGAGCTCTATTCCTGTTGACCAAACCTTGAACAAGAATGGATCTCGCATCAAAGCCTGGCTCCCTGGGGTTGACTGGAGTCCTTCGCCCAACACTACAAGGGCGCCTGTCATCCTTCTGTCGAGGCGCATACGACCCGCTCCTCGGGGGAGGGGTGGGCACTCGACGTCGATCATCACGATCGAATCGGTGATCATATTGCTCACGGTTCCCGTACTGATTACGCCGGTCCCCACGTCCCTCACGCCTCGGGGGCGATCTTGGGCTATGAGCCGACTGGACTGTGTCTGCAGCAACGGATCTGCTATGAATCCTGTTCCGCGACTGAGAAACAGCAGAATTTTGGTCTCCTGCTGCCCAGAGTAACGCTCTGATCTGCAGCAAGCCTCTGCCAGCCTCCGACTGGGAAGGATGAATCAACTCTGCTATACGGGATGCAGCTTCTAAATTCTGAATCGGAGTTCGATATACCTGCGGGGGCGGAAAGAGCTGACGTCGACTGGATTCGGGAACCCATTGTCGCGCACACTCATCGAGTTCTCGCTGGAGGTTCTCTAGTCGAGTGCGCTCGGCCAAGTTTGCCAGGCGTGCGTCCTCCAAGGCACGAGCCTCGGGGGTTTCTCCAACGATAGGAGTGTGCAGTGCATCCATGTTCTGGCGACGAAGTTCTTCTCTCTGCAGCAACGTGAGAGGCTCGGGGAGATATTCCTCGTGAGGACGCGACGGGTCGCCTCCACCTGCGCCTCCGTCGGTGCGGGGAAAACCAGGAGGACTAGGCGGTCCATCGACCATCAGAACCTCCGCCGCCGGATCACTGCTATCGCACTCGGATGCGGTCTCTGCAGAGCCAGTCGACAGATCGAACAGGCCATAGAGGGATTCATCGGGCTCGATCACCGCGACTTGAGGGGTGGCCGACTGGCGTGCCACCGCGTGTCTCACCCACCGCTGAAGTCTCGACCGACCGGAGCACTTGCGCCGGCGGGAAACAGGGAGGGGGGACAACACAGGAGCCGACCGATAGTGGGTCGACGGTTGCCGCAAGAGGACGCCACGGACACACGCGCGAAAGTGCGTCGCCCCGCGGACAGGGAGCGCGTCCACGTCGAGCGGAGCCTCCTGAAGCCAAGCGGAGTCGTAGGCGATGAACGTGAGCGCGCCGAGACGGATCTCGCGGCCCTCCACCAAAACTCTGCCAGAAACCATGATGATTCGGATCGGAAAAGATCGCAACTCCTCCAACAAATCGCTAAAACACCGGCCCCAAGGTGGGCGCCAACTGTCATGGTTCTAAGTCTGGCAGTAATGTAGGGGGGTAAGTATGGAGAGGCAAGGTCTTAGCTATGGAGAAGTTGTAAGCACACGAGATTTACGAGTTCAGGCCCTTCTCGGAGGAAGTAATAGCCCTACGTCTCAGAGCCCGGAGGCGGTCGACTGGATTATGCGTGTATGAATTACAGGGGTGCGAGCCCTTTACACTGAGGAGGGGGGTGGCTTATATAGAGTTCGCTGGACCCCTCCGGCCCTCAGTTGTGCAGGGTTTTAAATACATTAAGGTCGGGCATTACTGGTAACGCCCTTAATAAAGTGCCATGATGACCATAAAAGCTACTTAATAACCAACCGTTAGCGTGCGGAGTGCCTTTAGGTCTACTGGCCATCGAGTGGTTTGGTCTTGGTCGAGTGATTGCTTCTTGGTCGAGTGTCTTCGAGTCTGTCGAGTGGAACACCTCCAAGTCGATTGAAAGGTGATTTCTTCTAGAGATGTCCTTGGGTAGGGCAGTTTGGATAGGTCCATGACCCTACCCTAGGTACATAGCTTCGTCAATCTTCTCGGACGAAACTCCGCCGCCACGAGGCGGAACCTTGGCGTAACCAATCTAGGGCTCCGGAAGAGTTGTTCTGTCGGGGAAACTTCCCTCCGGGAGGGGGAAATCATCGCCATCGTCATCACCAACGCTCCTCTCATCGGGAGAGGGCAATATCTATCAACATCTTCATCATAACCATCTCCTCTCAAAACCCTAGTTCATCTCTTGTATCCAATTCTTGCCTCCAAGTCCGGGGTTGGTACTATAGTAGGTTGCTAGTAGTGTTAATTACTCCTTGTAGTTGATGCTAGTTGGTTTATTTGGTGGAAGATCATATGTTCAGATCCTATATGCATATTAATACCCCTCTGATTATGAACATGAATATGCTTTGTGAGTAGTTACGTTTGTTCCCGAGGACATGGGAGAAGTCTTGCTATTAGTAGTCATGTGAATTTGGTATTCGTGCGATATTTTGATGAGATGTATGTTGTCTCTCCTCTAGTGGTGTTATGTGAACATCGACTACATAACACTTCGCCATTATTTGGGCCTAGAGGAAGGCATTGGGAAGTAATAAGTAGATGATGGGTTGCTAGAGTGATAGAAGCTTAAACCCTAGTTTATGTGTTGCTTTGTAAGGGGCTAATTTGGATCCATATGTTTCATGCTATGGTTAGGTTTACCTTAATACTTTTTTTGTAGTTGCGGATGCTTGCAATAGAGGTTAATCATAAGTGGGATGCTTGTCAAAGTAAGGGCAGTACCCAAGCACCGGTCCACCCACATACCAAATTATCAAAGTATCAAACGTGAATCATATGAGCGTGATGAAAACTAGCTTGACGATATTCCCATGTGTCCTCGGGAGCGCTTTTCTCTATATAAGAGTTTGTCCAGGCTTGTCCTCTGCTACAAAAAGGATTGGGCCATCTTGCTGCACTTTATTTACTTTTGTTACTTGTTGCTCATTACAAATTATCCTATCACAAAAACTATCTGTTACCACTTATTTCAGTACTTGCAGAGAATACCTTGCTGGAAACCGCTTATCATTTCCTTCTGCTCCTCGTTGGGTTCGACACTCTTACTTATCAAAAGGAATACGATAGATCCCCTATACTTGTGGGTCATCAGTGCGATCTATGATGTCTCTTACTGATTTACCGCTATCGTTTTGGGCTTATGCTTTAGAGATGGCTGCATTCACGTTAAATAGGGCACCATCGAAATCCGTTGAGACGACACCATATGAACTCTGGTTTGGCAAGAAACCCAAGTTGTCGTTTCTTAAAGTTTGGGGCTGCGATGCTTATGTGAAAAAGCTTCAATGTGATAAGCTCGAACCCAAATCGGAGAAATGTGTCTTCATAGGATACCCAAAGGAGATTATTGGGTACACCTTCTATCACAGATCCGAAGGCAAGATATTTGTTGCTACGAATGGATCCTTTCTAGAGAAGGAGTTTCTCTTGAAAGAAATGAGTGGGAGGAAAGTAGAACTTGATGATGTAACAGTACCTTCTCCCTTATTGAAAAGCAGTTCATGACATAAATCAGTTCCAGTGATTCCTACACCAATTAGTGAGGAAGCTAATGACGATGATCATGAAACTTCTGATCAAGTTACTACCGAACCTCATAGGTCAACCAAAGTAAGATCCGCACCAGAGTGGTAAGGTAATCCTGTTCTGGAAGTCATGTTACTTGACCATGACGAACCTACGAACTATGAGGAAGCTATGATGAGCCCAGGTTCCGCAAAATGGCTTGAGGCCATGGAATATGAGATGGGATCAATGCATGAGAACAAAGTGTAGACTTTGGTTAACTTGCCCGATGATCGGCAAGCCAAAGAGAATAAATGGATCTTCAAGAAGAAGACTGACGCTAACGGTAATGTTGAAGGAAATATGCCCTAGAGGCAATAATAAAGTTATTATTTATTTCCTTATATCATGATAAATTTTTATTATTCATGCTACAATTGTATTAACCGGAAACATAATACATGTGTGAATACATAGACAAACAGAGTGTCACTAGTATGCCTCTACTTGACTAGCTCGTTGATCAAAGATGGTTATGTTTCCTAACCATATACATGAGTTATCATTTGATTAACGGGATCACATCATTAGGAGAATGATGTGATTGACTTGACCCATTCCGTTAGCTTAGCACTTGATCGTTTAGTTTGTTGCTATTGCTTTCTTCATGACTTATACATGTTCCTATGACTATGAGATTATGCAACTCCTGTTTACCGGAGGAACACTTTGTGTGCCACCAAACATCACAACGTAACTGGGTGATCATAAAGGTGCTCTATAGGTGTCTTCGAAGGTACTTGTTGGGTTGGTGTATTTTGAGATTAGGATTTGTCACTCCGATTATCGGAGAGGTATCTCTGGGCCCTCTCGGTAATGCACATCACTTAAGCCTTGCAAGAATTGCAACTAATGAGTTAGTTGCGGGATGATGTATTACGGAACGAGTAAAGAGACTTGCTGGTAACGAGATTGAACTAGGTATTGATATACCGACGATCGAATCTCGGGCAAGTAACATACCGATGAAAAAGGGAACGGCGTATGTTGTTATGCGGTTTGACCGATAAAGATCTTCATAGAATATGTAGGAGCCAATATGAGTATCCAGGTTCCGCTATTGGTTATTGACCGGAGACATGTCTCAGTCATGTCTACATAGTTCTCGAACCCGTAGGGTCCGCACGCTTAAAGTTCGATGACGGTTATATTATGAGTTTATGTGTTTTGATGTACCGAAGGTTGTTCGGAGTCCCGGATGTGATCAAGGACATGACGAGGAGTCTCTAAATGGTCAAGACATGAAGATTGATATATTGGAAGCCTATGTTTGGATGTCGGAAGTGTTCCGGGTGAAATCGGGATTTTACCGGAGTACCGGGAGGTTACCGGAACCCCCAGGGGCTTAATGGGCCTACATGGGCCTTAGTGGAAATAGAGGGAAGCAAGGGGAGTGTGGAGCACGCCCCCCAGGCCCAAACCAAATTGGTTTAGGGCAAGGGGGCCGGCCCCCTCTTTCCTTCTTTCCCTCTCTCTTTTCCTTCTCCCGAATCCTATTCCAACTAGGAAAGGGGGGAGTCCTACTCCCGGTGGGAGTAGGACTCCTCCTGCCGCGCCCTCTCCCTGGCCGGCCGCACCCCCCTTGCTCCTTTATATACGGGGGCAGGGGGCACCCCATAGACACAACAATTGATTTGTTTGATCTTTTAGCCGTGTGTGGTGCCCCCCTCCACCATAGTCCACCTCGATAATACTGTAGCGGTGCTTAGGCGAAGCCCTGCGTCGGTAGAACATCAACATCGTCACCACGCCGTATGCTGACGAAACTCTCCCTCAACACTCGACTGGATCGGAGTACGAGGGACGTCATCGGGCTGAACGTGTGCTGAACTCGGAGGTGCCGTACGTTCGGTACTTGATCGGTCGGATCGTGAAGACGTACGACTACATCAACCGCGTTGTGCTAACGCTACCGCTTTCAGTCTATGAGGGTACGTAGACAATACTCTCCCCTCTCGTTGCTATGCATCACCATGATCTTGCGTGTGCGTAGGAAATTTTTTGAAATTACTACGTTCCCCAACAATGGCATCCGAGCCAGGTTTTATGCATTGATGTAATATGCACGAGTAGAACACAAGTGAGTTGTGGAAGATATAAGTCATACTGCTTACCAGCATGTCATACTTTGTTTCAGCGGTATTGTTGGATGAAGCGGCCCGGATCGACATTACGCGTATGCTTACGCGAGACTGGTTCTACCGACATGCTTTGCACACAGGTGGCTGGCAGGTGTCAGTTTCTCCAACTTTAGTTGAACCGAGTGTGGCTACGCCCGGTCCTTGCGAAGGTTAAAACAGCACCAACTTGACAAACTATCGTTTTGGTTTTGATGCGTAGGTAAGAACGGTTCTTGCTAAGCCCGTAGCAGCCACGTAAAATTTGCAATAACAAAGTAGAGGACGTCTAACTTGTTTTTGCAGGGCATGTTGTGATGTGATATGGTCAAGACATGATGCTAAATTTTATTGTATGAGATGATCATGTTTTGTAACCGAGTTATCGGCAACTGGCAGGAGCCATATGGTTGTCGTTTTATTGTATGCAATGCAATCGCCCTGTAATGCTTTACTTTATCACTAAGCGGTAGTGATAGTCGTAGAAGCATAAGATTGGCGAGACGACAACGATGCTACGATGGAGATCAAGGTGTCACACCGGTGACAATGGTGATCATGACGATACTTCGGAGATGGAGATCACAAGCACAAGATGATGATGGCCATATCATATCACTTATATTGCTTGCATGTGATGTTTATCTTTTATGCATCTTATCTTGCTTTGATTGACGGTAGCATTATAAGATGATCCCTCACTAAATTATCAAAGTATAAGTGTTCTCCCTGAGTATGCACCATTGCGAAAGTTCTTCGTGCTGAGACACCACGTGATGATCGGGTGTGATAGGCTCTACGTTCAAATACAACGGGTGCAAAACAGTTGCACACGCGGAATACTCAGGTTAAACTTGACGAGCCTAGCATATAACAGATATGGCCTCGGAACACGAAGACCGAAAGGTCGAGCGTGAATCATATAGTAGATATGATCAACATAGTGATGTTCACCATTGAAACTACTCCATCTCACGTGATGATCGTACATGGTTTAGTTGATATGGATCACGTGATCACTTAGAGGATTAGAGGGATGTCTATCTAAGTGGGAGTTCTTAAGTAATATGATTAATTGAACTTAAATTTATCATGAACTTAGTCCTAGTAGTATTAGCATATCTATGTTGTAGATCAATAGCTCGCGTTTAGCTCCCCTGTTTTATTTTTGATATGTTCCTGTAGCGACCAGACCTCAAACAGTCTGATCTCTGTGCTCCGGTGTCATCCCTGGATCAGTAATGCTGACACCACACAGTACTCGGAGGATTTATAGCAGAGTAGCAATCACACACTTATTACATCGAGTGTCTCAAAAGAGAACTTATTACAATAAATATTGCTTAAGGCCATCTAGTGACGATAACATCGGAAGGCTTGGAAGATAAGTGAGTCCATCAACTCCAACGGCATCACTGAGTATAGGACCACGACCTAAAAACTCCTTAATCGTCGTCTGAAAAGTCTGCAACATTAACGTTGCAGCCCGAAAACGGGTCAGCACATGGAATATGCTGGCAAGGTAACACATAGAGAATAATGGAATGCAACAGCTATACTATATGCATATTTGGCTGGTGGAAAGCTCTATGGTTACAGTTTTTGCGTAAAGCCAATTTTTCACTACTTCAAAGGAATAAAATTTATTACTATCATGGTGGTTGTTAAACATTGAGAATGGTTGATAGCATTCTCAATCCCAATTAAAGTAGCATCATTAAAACCCATCAAAATTAATTTAGAGTAACATGTTGAGATTCACATGAAAATCCAGGTACTAGATACTCAAGATGTCCATAACCGGGGACACGGCTAACCATGATTAGTTTGTTACACTCTACAGAGGTTTGCGCACTTTTCCCCACAAGACTCGATCGCCTCCGTTTGGTTTCTCGCACTACATGGTGTTTGAGAAGACGGATGACCAAGACATAGTCTTTCAGAAGCGCTAGCACCTTACGATCAGGTAGACCGTACCACCTACATCCCCTACATCTGCTAGTCTACCACTGTAAGAGTTCGCACAACTTAGTCAACTATGCTAGAGCCCATAATGGCTTGTGGCTGCACACGGAAGTTTCTAGTATGAAAAATCTCATGATCCCTTTGAGCCTGGGTGGCGGTCCAAAGAAAACAGGCAAGTCCTGGAAACCCCAGGTGCCTCAATCCACCCAGATGTGTGTTGTGTTGCCACCTTAGATAAACCATTAAATTAACAATCTCACGTCTGTCATGGATATCACTCACCCAATCCACGTCTACTAGCATAGCATGGCACAATAAGCAAACGTAGAAGTAACTCCCAAAGGTTTGATAATAAACAGGTAATAGGTACTACCTCATATACTTCCCATCCCACAATTTAATTAGATCCTAATCATGCAATGTGTGAGGATTGATCTAATGCAATAAAACTGGGTTGTAGAAAAGGTATGATCAAAGTGTTACTTGCCTTGCTGATGATCCGCGTAACCTAGAGATTCAACGTAACAGGCGGCGCACTCTGGGTATTCTATCGCAGACAAACAACAAGCATACAATAAGTACTCATCTAATGCACAGGTAAAACTCAAATAGCAGATCTAACCAGAAAGTTCAACTTAAGAACCCTGGTTGGCAAAAAGAATCAAATCGAACGAAACAAAAGAAATCAAACGGCGAAAGAAAACAACTTCGTTCTAGTAATCTGAATCTAGGGCAAATTTTACAGTAGCAAAAACTTGTTTAAGTTGGTTATTCAGAAAGAGGGTTTCGAGACGAAACTCCAGGCGCTTGAATCGCCTGATTCCGATAAACGAGCGAAAAGTTATACTAAAACGAAAATCGGATCAGAAATCGCGATCAGAAAATAACTGCGGAAAATCCGACGGAAAAAAACGACGAACAGAATTTTTTTAAAAAAAACTGCACGGAAAACAAGGCGGCGGCGAACCTCGAAAGTCGCGCGGCTCCGGCGGCGGGCGGCGGCGGCGGCGGCGGCGGGCGGCGGCGGCGGCGGCGGGGCTGGGGCTAGGGTTAGGGTTTAGGCGGCGGCGGCGGGCTCTCTCTCGCGGGCCTCGGGCGCTATTTAAAGGCCTCGGCCGGCGGAGTCCAGGCCGAATACGGCCTGTAGTCGGTTCGCGTTTTTTTTTATAATTCCGCTCGGAAGAAAAATAAAAAGAAATACTAAATGGACTCCAAAAATCATGTAATAAATTTTGCCGGCTTCCTAAAATCAAGCCCGATAAAGTGAACATTTATCTGGGCCCAAACTACAACTTTGAAAAACGCGCATTTTTCCTAAATTCAAATAAAAATACCGAAAAACTCTGAAATAAAACTTATTTGATTTTTTTTATTAAATCCTCAATATTTCTATATTTTGGGAAAGTCATTTTATTCCCTCTCTCATATTTTTGTAATAGAAATAATTGATGATAAAATAAATAAAATCAAATGATCCTGTTTACATAATTTGAGAAAACTCAAATGTGTGAATAACGAAATCCCCAACTCTCTCCGTGGGTCCTTGAGTTGCTTAGGATTTTCTAGGATCAAAACCAAAAGCAAAATAAAATATGATATGCATGATGACCTAATGTATAACATTCCAAATTGGAAATTTGGGATGTTACAGTTCCTAGAGAAAACTAAGTTGAAAGATGTTAGTAGCAATGATGCGGATTGGATCCGTGATCTGAGGTTTATCCTCATTGCTGCACAGAATAATTATGTCGTTGATGCACCGCTAGGTGACAGGCCTATTGCAGGAGCAGATGCAGATGTTATGAACGTTCGGCTAGCTCAATATGATGACTACTTGATAGTTTAGTGCACCATGCTTAACAACTTAGAATCGGGACTTCAAAGATGTTTTGAACGGCATGGATCATATGAGATGTTCCAGGAGTTGAAGTTAATATTTCAAGCAAATACCCGAGTTGAGAGATATGGAGTCTCCAACAAGTTCTATAGCTAAAAGATGGAGGAGAATAGCTCAAGTAGTGAGCATGTGCTCAGATTGTCTGGGTACTACAATCGCTTGAATCAAGTGGGAGTTAATCTTCCAGATAAAATAGTGATTAACAGAATTCTCTAGTCACCATCACCAAGTTAGTAGAACTTCGTGATGAACTATAGTATGCAAGGGATGACAAAAACGATTCCCGAGCTTTTCATGATGATGAAAGCGATGAAGGTAGAAATCAAGAAAGATCATCAAGTGTTGATGATTAACAAGACCACTAGTTTCAAGAAAAGGGCAAAGGGAAAGAAAGGAAACTTCAAGAAGAATGGCAAGAAAGTTGCTGCTCAAGTGAAAAGCCCAAGTCTGGACCTAAGCCTGAGACTAAGTGCTTATACTGCAAAGGGACTGGTCACTGGAAGCAGAACTGCCCCAAGTATTTGGCAGATAAGAAGGATGGCAAAGTGAAAAAATGCCATATTTGATAGACATGTTATTGATGTGTACTTTACTAGTGTTTATAGCAACCCCTCGGTATTTGATACTGGTTCAGTTGCTAAGAGTAGTAACTCGAAACGGGAGTTGCAGAATGAATAGAGACTAGTTAAGGATGAAGTGACGATGTGTATTGGAAATGGTTCCAAGATTGATATGATCATCATCTCACACTCCCTATACTTTCGGGATTAGTGTTAAACCTAAAATAAATGTTATTTAGTGTTTTCATTGAGCATGGATATGATTGGATCATGTTTATTGCAATACGGTTATTCATGTAAGTTAGAGAATAATTGTTGTTCTGTTTACATGAATTAAACCTTCTATGGTCACACACCCAATGAAAATGGTTTGTTGGATCTCGATCGTGGTGATACACATTTTTATAATATTGAAGCCAAAAGATGCAAAGTTAATAATGATAGTGCAACTTATTTGTGGCACTGCCAGTTAGGTCATATTGGTGTAAAGCGCATGAAGAAAATCCATGCTGATGGGCTTTTGGAATCACTTGATTATGAATAAGTTGATGCTTGCGAATCATGCCTCATGGGCAAGATGACTAAGACTCCGTTCTCTGGAACAATGGAGCGAGCAACAGATTTGTTGGAAATCATACATACTGATGTATGTGGTCCGATGAACATTGAGGCTCACGGCAGGTATCATTATTTTCTGATCTTCACAGATGATTTGAGCAGATATGAGTATATCTACTTGATGAAACACAAGTCTGAAACATTTGAAAAGTTCAAAGAATTTCAGAGTGAAGTGGAGAATTATCGTAACAAAAATAAAAGTTTCTACGATATGATCACAGAAGTAAAATATTTGAGTTACGAGTTTGGCCTTCAGTTAAAACAATGTGAAATAGTTTCACTACTCATGCCACCTGGAACACCACAGTGTAATGGTGTGTCCGAACGTCGTAACCATACTTTATTAGATATGGTGCGATCTATGATATCTCTTACCGATTTACCACTATCGTTTTGGGGTTATGCATTAGAGACAGCTACATTCACATTAAATAGGGCACCATCTAAATCCGTTGAGACGACACCGTATGAACTATGGTTTGGCAAGAAACCTAAGTTGTCGTTTCTTAAAGTTTGAGGTTGCAATGCTTATGTGAAAAAGTTTCAACCTGATAATCTCAAACCCAAATCAGAGAAGTGCATCTTCATAGGATACCCAAAAGAAAATGTTGGGTACACCTTCTATCACAGATTCGAAGGCAAGATATTCATTGCCGAGAATGGATCTTTTCTAGAGAAGGAGTTTCTCTCGAAAGAAGTGAGTGGGAGGAAAGTAGAACTTGATGGGGTAACTGTACCTGCTCCCTTATTAGAAAGTAGTTCATCATAGAAATCTGTTCCTGTGACTACTACACCAATTAGTGAGGAAGCTAATGATGATGTAACTTCAGATCAAGTTACTACCGAACCTCGTAGGTAAACCAGAGTGAGATCCGCACCAAAGTGGTATGGTAATCCTGTTCTGGAGGTCATGTTACTTGACCATGACAAACCTACGAACTATGAGGAAGCGATGATGAGCCCAGATTCCACGAAATGGCTTGAGGCCATGAAATCTGAGATGAGATCCATGTATAAGAACAAAGTATGGACTTTGATTGACTTGCCCAAAGATCGGCGAGCCATTGAGATTAAATGGATCTTCAAGAGGAAGACGAATGGTGATAGTAGTGTTACTATCTACAAAGCTAGCATTGTCGCAAAAAGGTTTTTGACAAGTTCAAGGTGTTGACTACGATGAGAGTTTCTCACTCGTATCTATGCTTAAGTCTGTCCGAATCATGTTAGCAATTGCCACATTTTATGAAATATGGCAAATGGATAAACAAAACTACATTCCTTAATGGATTTATTAAAGAAGAGTTGTATATGATGCAACAAGAAAGTTTTGTCAATCCTAAAGGTGCTAACAAAATATGCAAGCTCCAGCGATCCATCTATGGACTGATGCAAGCATCTCGGAGTTGGAATATACGCTTCAATAAGTTGATCAAAGCATATAGTTTTATACAGACTTGCGGTGAAGCCTGTATTTACAAGAAAGTGAGTGGGAGCACTACAGTATTTCTGATAAGTATATGTGAATGACATATTGTTGATCGGAGATAATGTAGAATTATTCCGCAAAGCATAAAGGAGTGTTTGAAAGGAGTTTTTCAAAGAAAGACCTCGGTGAAGCTGCTTACATATTGAGCATCAAGATCTATAGAGATAGATTAAGACGCTTAATAAGTTTTTCAATGAGTACATACCTTGACAAGATTTTGAAGTAGTTCAAAATGGAACAGTGAAAGAAAGAGTTCTTGCCTGTGTTACAACGTGTGAAACTGAGTAAGACTCAAAGCCCGACCACAGCAGAAGCTAGAAAGAGAATGAAAGTCATTCCCTATGCCTTGGCCATAGGTTCTATAAAATATGCCATGTTGTGTACCAGATCTATTATATACCCTACACTAATTTTGGCAAGGGGTACAATAGTGATCTAGGAGTAGATCACTGGACATCAGTCAAAATTATCCTTAGTGGAATAAGGATATGTTTCTCGATTATGGAGGTGACAAAAAGGTTCATCGTAATGGGTTACGTTGATGCAAATTTTGACACTGATCCAGATGACTCTAAATCTCAATCTGGATACATATTGAAAGTGGGACCAATTAGCTAGAGTAGCTCCATGCAGAGCATTGTTGACATAGAAATTTGCAAAATACTTACGGATCTGAATGTGGCAGACCCGTTAACTAAACTTCTCTCACAAGCAAAACATGATCACACCTTAGTACTCTTTGGGTGTTAATCACATAGCGATGTGAACTAGATTATTGACTCTAGTAAACCCTTTGGGTGTTGGTCACTGTTGGGTTTCGTAGTAATTTCAAAAAAAAATCCTACGCACACGCAAGATCATGTGATGCATAGCAACGAGAGGGGAGAGTATGATCTACATACCTAGTAGATCGACAACGGAAGCGTTTGGTTGATGTAGTCGTACGTCTTCACGATCCGACCGATCAAGCACTGAAACTACGGCACCTCCGAGTTCTAGCACACGTTCAGCTCGATGACGATCCCCGGACTCCGATCCAGCAAAGTGTCGGGGAAGAGTTCTGTCAGCACGACAGCGTGGTGAGAATCTTGACGTGCTACTGCTGCAGGGCTTCGCCTAAACACCGCTACAATATTATCGAGGACTATGATGGCTGGGGGCGCCGCACACGGCTAAGGAATAGATCAGGTGGATCAACTTGTGTGTCTCTGGGGTGCCCTGCCTCCGTATATAAAGGACTAAGGGGGGAGGCTGGCCGGCCAAGGAGGGTGCGCCAGGAGAGTCCTACTCCCTCTGGGAGTAGGATTCCCCCCCCCCCAATCCTAGTTGGAATAGGATTCGCGGAGGGGGAAAAGAGAGAGGGGGGCCGGCCACCTCTCCTTGTCCTAATAGGACTAGGGGAGGGGGGAGGCGCGCGGCCCATCTTGGGCTGCCCCTTCTCTTTTCCACTAAAGCCCACTAAGGCCCATATAGCTCCCGGGGGGTTCCGGTAACCTCCCGGTACTCCGGTAAAATCCCGATTTCACCCGGAACACTTCCGATATCCAAACATAGGCTTCCAGTATATCAATCTTTATGTCTCGACCATTTTGAGACTCCTCGTCATGTCCGTGATCACATCCGGGACTCCGAACAACCTTCGGTACATCAAAATGCATAAACTCATAATATAATTGTCATCATAACCTTAAGCGTGCGGACCCTACGGGTTCGAGAACAATGTAGACATGACCGAGACACGTCTCCAGTCAATAACCAATAGCGGGACCTGGATGCCCATATTGGCTCCTACATATTCTACGAAGATTTTTATCGGTCAGACCGCATAACAACATACGTCGTTCCCTTTGTCATCGGTATGTTACTTGCCCGAGATTCGATCATCGGTATTCCAAATACCTAGTTCAATATCGTTACCGGCAAGTCTCTTTACTCGTTCTGTAATACATCATCCCGCAACTAACTTATTAGTTGCAATGCTTGCAAGGCTTAAGTGATGTGTATTACCGAGAGGGCCCAGAGATACATCTCCGACAATCGGAGTGACAAATCCTAATCTCGAAATACGCCAACCCAACATGTACCTTTGGAGACACCTATAGTACTCCTTTATAATCACCCAGTTACGTTGTGACGTTTGGTAGCACCCAAAGTGTTCCTCCGGCAAACGGGAGTTGCATAATCTCATAGTTATAGGAACATGTATAAGTCATGAAGAAAGCAATAGCAACATACTAAACGATCGGGTGCTAAGCTAATGGAATGGGTCATGTCAATCAGATCATTCACTTAATGATGTGATCCCGTTAATCAAATAACAACTCATTGTTCATGGTTAGGAAACATAACCATCTTTGGTTAACGAGCTAGTCAAGTAGAGGCATACTAGTGACACTTTGTTTGTCTATGTATTCACACATGTATTATGTTTCCGGTTAATACAATTCTAGCATGAATAATAAACATTTATCATGATATAAGGAAATAAATAATAACTTTATTATTGCCTCTAGGGCATATTTCCTTCAGTCACATGTCGATGTGAACTATGGGTGTTAATCACATGGTGATGTGAACTATTGGTATTAAATCACATGGCGATGTGAACTAGATTATTGACTCTAGTGCAAGTGGGAGACTGAAGGAAATATGCCCTAGAGGCAATAATAAAGTTATTATTTATTTCCTTATATCATGATAAATGTTTATTATTCATGCTAGAATTGTATGAACCGGAAACATAATACATGTGCGAATACATAGACAAACAGAGTGTCACTAGTATGCCTCTACTTGATTTGCTCGTTGATCAAAGATGGTTATGTTTCCTAACCATAGACATGAGTTGTCATTTGATTAACAGGATCACATCATTAGGAGAATGATGTGATTGACTTGACCCATTCCGTTAGCTTAGCACTTGATCGTTTAGTTTGTTGCTATTGCTTTCTTCATGACTTATACATGTTCCTATGACTATGAGATTATGCAACTTCCGTTTACCGGAGGAACACTTTGTGTGCCACCAAACGTCACAACGTAACTGGGTGATTATAAAGGTGCTCTACATGTGTCTTCGAAGGTACTTGTTGGGTTGGCGTATTTCGAGATTAGGATTTGTCACTCCGATTGTCGAAGAGGTATCTCTGGGCCCTCTCGGTAATGCACATCACTTAAGCCTTGCAAGCATTGCAACTAATGAGTTAGTTGCGGGATGATGTATTACGGAACGAGTAAAGAGACTTGCCGGTAACGAGATTGAACTAGGTATTGAGATACCGACGATCGAATCTCGGGCAAGTAACATACCGATGACAAAGGGAACAACGTATATTGTTATGCGGTTTGACCAATAAAGATCTTTGTTGAATATGTAGGAGCCAATATGAGCATCCAGGTTCCGCTATTGGTTATTGACCGGAGACGTGTCTCGGTCATGTCTACATAGTTCTCGAACTCGTAGGGTCCGCATGCTTAAAGTTCGATGACAGCTATATTATGAGTTTATGTGTTTTGATGTACCGAAGGTTGTTCGGTGTCCCGGATGTGATCAAGGACATGACGAGGAGTCTCGAAATGGTCGAGACATGAAGATTGATATATTGGAAGCCTATGTTTGGATGTCGGAAGTGTTCCGGGTGAAATCGGGATTTTACGAGTACCGGGAGGTTACCGGAACCCCCCCCCAGGGGCTTAATGGGCCTACATGGGCCTTAGTGAAAATAGAGGGAAGCAAGGCGAGTGTGGGGCGCGCCCCCCCAAGGCCCAAACCGAATTGGTTTAGAGCAAGGGGGTCGGGCCCCTCTTTCCTTCTTTCCCTCTCTCTTTTCCTTCTCCCGAATCCTATTCCAACTAGGAAAGGGGGGAGTCCTACTCCCGGTGGGAGTAGGACTCCTCCTGGCACGCCCTCTCCCTGGCCGGCTGCACCCCCCCCCTTGTTCCTTTATATACGGGGGCAGGGGGCACCCCATAGACACAACAATTGATCTGTTTGATCTTTTAGCCATGTGCGGTGCCCCCTCCACCATAGTCCACCTCGATAATACTGTAGCGGTGCTTAGGCAAAGCCCTGCGTCGGTAGAACATCAACATTGTCACCACGCCGTCGTGCTGACGAAACCCTCCCTCAACACTCGGCTGGATCGGAGTTCGAGGGACGTCATCGGGCTGAACGTGTGCTGAACTCGGAGGTGCCGTACGTTCGATACTTGATCGGTCGGATCGTGAAGACGTACGACTACATCAACCGCGTTGTGCTAACGCTTCCGCTTTCGGTCTACGAGGGTACGTAGACCATACTCTCCCCTCTCGTTGCTATGCATCACCATGATCTTGCGTGTGCATACGAATTTTTTTGAAATTACTACGTTCCCTAACAAATGTTACTGTCTACAAAGCTCGACTTGTTGCGAAAGGTTTTCGACAAGTTCAGGGAGTTGACTATGATGAGACCTTCTCACCCATAGCGATGCTTACGTTCGTCCGAATCATGTTAGCAATTGCCGCATTTTATGATTATACAATTTGGCAAATGGATGTCAAAACTGCATTCCTTAATGGATATCTTAAAGAAGAGTTGTATATGATGCAACCAGAAGGTTTTGTCGATCCAAAACGTGCTAACAAAGTGTGTAAGCTCTAGCGATCCATTTATGGACTGGTGCAAGCATCTCGGAGTTGGAATATACGCTTTGATAGTGTGATCAAAGCATATGGTTTTATACAGACTTTCAGAGAAGCCTGTATTTACAAGAAAGTGAGTGGGAGCTCCGCAGCATTTCTGATATTATATGTGGATGACGTATTGTTGATTGGAAATGATACTGAATTTATGAATAGCATAAAAGGATACTTGACTAAGAATTTTTCAATGAAAGACCTCGGTGAAGCTCTGTAACATCCCAAATTTTCAATTTGGAATTTTATACACTAGATCATCATTGCATATCATAATTTTTGCATTTCGGTTGATCCTAGAAATTTCACATAACTCAAGGACCCTCGAAGAGAGTTGGGGATTTCGTTATTTTCATATTTGAGTTGCCTCAAATTTTGAAAATAGGATCATTTGATTTTATTTATTTTATCTTCAATTATTTCTATTATAAAAATTATGAGAGAGGGAATAAAATGACTTTCCCAAAATAAAGAAATATTGAGGATTTAATGAAAAAAATCAAATAAGATTTTATTGGGTTTTATTTGCTATTTTATTTGAATTTAGGAAAAATGTGCGTTTTTCAAAACTGCATTTAGGCCCCAAATAAATGTTCATCATGTGCGGCTTGATTTTAAAAGCCGGGGAAATTTATTTCGGGATTTTTGGAGTCCGTTTAGTAGTCCTTTTGTTTTTTTTCTGAGCGTAACTATTTAAAAAAACGCGCAACCGACCTACGGGCCGTGTCCGACCCGGACACTAAGGCCCGTCCGGCTTTAAAAGCCGGGGAGGCCCAGCCGGAAGCCCCCCAAACCCTAGCCGCATCGCGCCGCCTTCCCCGCTGCCACCGCCTTCGCCCCGCGCCGCCGCTGCCGCCAGAGCCGCCCCGCGCCGCCGCCGTCGCCGGAGCCGCCGCCGAGGTTTACCTCGATCCCGCCGCCGTTTTTTTAAACCGTTCAGTTTTCCGACGGTTTTGTCGTTTTTTTAGTTTCGGTTTTCCGGTTTATTTAAATAGTGAGCATTCGTCCATTCATTCGTTTTAACGAACGTTCGTCGTTTTTCTTTTTCTCGGATTAAATCCGCGATTTTTCTGATCGTGATTTCTGATCCGATTTTCGTTTTAGTATAACTTTTCACTCGTTTATCGGAATCAGGTGATTCAAGCGCCTGGAGTTTCGTCTCTAAACCCTCTTTCCGTTTAACCAACTTAAACAAGTTTTTGCCACTGTAAAAATTGCCTTAGATCCAGAATAGTAAATGAAGCATGTTTCTTTTGCCGTTTGTTTTTCGTTGCTTCGTTCGATTTGATTCTTTTTGCCAACCGGAGTTCTTAAGTTGAACTTTCTGGTTAGATCTCTTATTTGAGTTTTACCTGTGCATTAGATGAGTACTTATTGTGTGCTTGTTTGTTTGTGTTAGAGTACCCGGAGTGCGCCGCTTGTTACTTCGAATCGCTAGGTTTCCCGGATCATCAGCAAGGCAAGTAACACTTTGATCATACCTCCTACTACCCAGTTTTATTGCATTAGCTCAATCCTCACACCTTGCATGTTTTAGGATCTAATTAAATTGTGGGTTTGGGGAGTAGTTGAGGTAGAACCTATTACCTGATCATTATCCAACCTTTGGGAGTTACTCTACGTTTTCTTATTATTGCTATGCTATGCTAGTAGACGTGGATTGGGTGAGTGTATCCATGACAGATGTGAGATTGTTAATTAATGGTTTATTTAAGGTGGCAACTTAAACACACATCTGGGTGGATTGAGGCACCTGGGTATTCCAGGATTTGCATGTTTTCTTTTGGACCGCCACCCAGGCTCAAAGGGATCATGAGATTATTCATGCTAGAAACTTCTGTGTGCAGCCACAAGCTATTATGGGCTCTAGCATAGTTAACTAAGTCGTGCGAACTCTTACAGTGGTAGACTAGCAGATGTAGGGGATGTAGGTGGTACGGTCTATCCATCGTAAGGTGCTAGTGCTTCTGAAAGACTATGTCTCGGTCATCCGTTTCTCAAACACCATGTAGTGCGAGAAATCCAACGGAGGAGATCGAGTCTTGTGGAGAAAAGTGCACAAACCTCTGCAGAGTGTATAAACTAATCATGGTTAGCCGTGTCCCCGGTTATGGACATCTTGAGTATCTAGTACCTGGATTATCATGTGAATCTCAACATGTTACTCAAAAATTAATTTTGTTGGGTTTGTTTAATGATGATGTTTAATTGGGATTGAGAATGCTGTCAACCATTCTCAATGTTTGACAACCACCATGATAGTTAAATAAATTTTATTCCTTTGCAGTAGAGAAAAATTGGCTTTACGCAAAACTGTAACCATAGAGCTTTCCACCAGCCAAATATGCATATAGAATAGCTGTTTCATTCCATTACTCTTTATGTGTTACATTGCCAGCATATTCCATGTGCTGACCCGTTTTCGGGCTGCAACGTTAATGTTGCAGACTTTTCAGATGATGATTAAGGAGTTTTAGGTCGTGGTTCTATACTCAGTGATGCCGTTGGAGTTGATGGACTCACTTATCTTCCAAGCCTTCCGATGTTATCGTTATTAGATGGCCTTAAGCCATATTTATTGTAATAAGTTCTCTTTTAAGACACTCGATGTAATAAGTGTGTGATTGCTACTCTGCTATAAGTCCTTCAAGTACTGTGTGGTGTTAGCATTACTAATCCAGGGATGACACCAGAGCACAGAGATTGGACCGTTTGAGGTCTGGTCGCTACAAGATGGTATCAGAGCACACGCTGACTGTAGGACACGACCACTAAGCTAAAGACCTAGATCACTATTCACTCTCTTCTCTTCTGACCTCTCATCTTTTCTACTCTTTTAGGATGGCGGATGCAAGAAACAAGTTCACTCAATCGGATGAAGATACACCCTTTGGACGTCACTTGAAGGAAGTCACTAGATACCTGAACATAGGAGTACCAAGCTTCACCGGAACCTACAACGCCACTCTACCTGAAGAAGAACGCTGGATGATTCAAGTTCAAGTTCCAGGAAGGACGTTCATGCCAGTCACTGAGCCCATAGAGTTTTCTTTCGATGCACCAACTTGGAATCTAGAAAAGAGCATGGCAGCTCACATCACTATGGGACGCATTGGAGAAGTCTACCGCAATGATCTCAAGGATACTATCTACCAGATTTGTGGGCGCCGAGATGAGCACTGGGAGATGATCAACACCAGAAAGGATAGATCCATTGCAGCTTTTATCCAGGAGTTAAACCAGCACATTCGATGTCAGGAGAACCAGACGTGCGCCGACATGATAGACCTGAAGAAGGCAAAGACAAGAATCAAGGAACTGGAGGAAGAACTCAAGGCTACACGTGAAGATTTTGAAGAAGAAATTGAAGTATTAGTGGAAAAGAATGACGATCTGATCAAGAAGATTAGAATATTTATGGGAGGCCCTACACCAGTAGAAGAAGACGAAGAACCCAAGGAGATTTTCCCAGAAGACTACATCATCATCGACGACACCGACTCGGATCCAGATGATAGCGATGATGACTATGTTGATGAAGCTGGAGCAGATATCATGGAGTCTGCAACCGAAGAACATTTCTAGTAGACCACCCCAACACTAGTAGTAGTCCACTATGTAAATATAGTAGTCCGAGCACTTTTGCGATAGTTAGATCGATTGTATGCCCTTGTTTGATTGATTGAATGAAGTGAATTGTTTGCTTTTGCCTCATGTGCATATGGGTAGTGTTTTCTCTTTAGACCCCCCTCTATTCTTAAATCTCATCTTTTCTAAACCCTCAGATGCCTCCGAGACGAGACCCCGGATTTACCTTTCCACCGGAGCTCACCCAGTTGATCCAGCAGCAGAACACATTGATGCAGTTACTAGTCCAGAATCAGAACCAGGGGAACAACAACAGCAACAACCCACCACCACCACCACCTGTTGATCACTTAGCCCATTTTCTTAGGCTGAATCCGCCGGTGTTTTCCAGTAGCACCGAGCCGATAGTAGCAGATGATTGGCTCCGCAAGACAGCTAGAGAGTTGACCACAGCAGGATGCACGGATGCGGAGAAGGTGAAGTTTGCCGCACATCAGCTTGAAGGACCCGCAGCCTCATGGTGGGAAAATTTCACAGCCACTTTCCCTGTCGATACTATCACATGGGACCAGTTTCAGCAGGCTTTTCGTACTGCCCATGTCTCAGCAGGAGCTATGGCCATGAAGAAGCGAGAGTTTCGTAACTTGCGCTAAGGAGGACGGACAGTTGGCCAGTATGTGGAGGACTTTAGTAAATTAGCATGTTATGCCCCAGATGACGTTGCTACGGATGCAGCAAAGCAAGAGAAGTTTCTGGAATGACTGAATGATGAGTTGAGCATGCAGTTGATGGTAGCAACCTTCAACAACTACCAGGAGTTGGTAGATCGTGCTCTTATGATTGAAGGGAAACAGTAGCAAATTGAGAATCGCAAGAGGAAGTATGCACAAGGAAAGTACAATTCAGGAGCTCAGCAGAAGCCACGATTTACCCCTAGGCCGGGAGGACATTTTCAGCATACCCATGGAGGAGGAAGCTCGCACAATCACAATGGCCCCAGGAATGGTAATGGGAATGGAGGAAGCAACGGCCAGAACCGCACCAACCCATCAACCCCAGCCAAGAAAGACCTAAGCCAAGTCACTTGTTTTAAGTGCTAGAAGACCGGACATTATGCCAATGAATGTCTTGAATCCCAGAATGGAAATGGCAATGGAAGCTCTGGGAAGAAGCCGAACCCTTTCAACAGGGGACAGGTGAACCACGTTAACGTGGAGGAGGTTGAAGAGCAGCCGGATGCAGTAATCGGTAAGTTTTTGGTTAAGTCATTTACTGCACTCGTTCTTTTCGATACTGGTGCATCGCATTCATACATATCAAGGGGATTTGTGGATAAGTATAAACTGCCAACCCAAGCCCTTAGGTCACCCATGTTAGTAACTTCGCCTGGAGCAGAATATATGGCTAATCTATGGTGTGATCGGTTACCATTAAGAATTGGTAACTATGTTTTTCCCTCAGACCTAATAGTGTTGGAATCCGAAGGATTGGATGTAATATTAGGCATGGATTGGTTGTCAAAGTATGAAGGGAATATTGAATGTGCCAGTAAGTCAATTTTACTTACCACCCCAGAAGGGAGAAGGATCAAGTATGTATCCCGACATGTGCCAAAGAGGACTCAAGTAAATTGTTTAACCGGAGTTGTGTAGGAGGAAGTACCAGTAGTGAAGGATTTCCCCAAAGTATTTCCAGAAGAGTTGCCAGGCATGCCACCGGATAGAGATATTGAGTTTTTGATTGAGCTTTTGCCAGGCACATGGCCAATATCAAAGAGACCATATAGGATGCCTGCAAAGGATTTGGTGGAAATTAAGAAGCAGATTAAGGAGTTACTGGATAAAGGATATATTCGCCCAAGTTCATCGCCTTGGGGATCGCCAGTACTTCTAGTAGAGAAGAAGGATGGATCGTTAAGGATGGTTGTCGATTATCGAGGATTAAATGAAGTAACCATCAAGAACAAGTACCCACTACCGATGATCAATGATCTGTTTGATCGATTGCAAGGAGCTAAGGTATTTTCCAAGATCGATCTGCGATCAGGATACCGCCAGTTGAAGATTCGAGAACAGGATATATCCAAGACGGCTTTTACCACCAGGTATGGGCTGTACGAGTATACCATTATGTCATTTGGCCTGACTAACGCACCTGCATATTTTATGAACATGATGAACAAGGTGTTTATGGAGTTCTTGGATAAGTTTGTTGTAGTGTTCATTCATGATATCCTAGTTTACTCGAAGAACGAAGAGGAGCATAAGGAACATTTGCGTTTGGTTCTTGGAAAGCTCAGAGAACATCAATTATATGCCAAGTTTAGCAAATGTGAGTTTTGGTTGAAGGAAGTTGGATTTCTCGGATACGTTATATCCGGAGAAGGTATAGCAGTAGATCCCACTAAAGTTGATATCGT
This sequence comes from Triticum dicoccoides, assembly GCF_002162155.2. Lineage (NCBI taxonomy): Eukaryota > Viridiplantae > Streptophyta > Magnoliopsida > Poales > Poaceae > Triticum > Triticum dicoccoides. The sequence continues at coordinate 473,792,835 of NC_041390.1, forward strand.
GACCAAGTGGGAAGCACCAACCATAGTTGGAGAGATCCGGAGTTTTCTTGGACTCGCAGGATACTACCGGAGGTTTATTGAGAATTTCTCAAAGATTGCGAAGCCTATGACGGAGTTGTTGAAGAAGGATACCAAGTTCATATGGACGGAGGAATGTGAGGCTAGTTTTCAGGAGTTGAAGAAATGTTTGGTTACCTCACACGTGTTGATTTACTGGATCAGACCAAGGATTATGAGGTGTATTGTGACGCTTCACGTCAAGGACTTGGAGCAGTGCTTATGCAGGAAGGAAGAGTTGTTTCATATGCCTCACGATAGCTTAAGCCTCATGAGCTGAATTATGCTACGCATGATTTGGAGTTAGCAGTCGTAGTGCATGCACTGAAGACTTGGAGACATTTTCTGATTGGAAACCATTGCGAGGTGTGCATGGATCACAAGAGTTTGAAGTATATTTTCACACAGAAGGAGTTGAACCTCAGACAAAGGAGATGGTTGGAGCTCATCAAGGATTATGATATGAAATTGCATTATCACCCCGGAAAGGCTAACGTAGTAGCTGACGCATTAAGCCATAAGAGCCATGTCAACACCCTAATGACGGGAGATTTACCAGGGGAGTTAGCTGAAAATCTACGAGAGCTACGTTTGGAAATAGTTCCAAGAGGCTATGTAGCAGCATTGGAGATTCAGTCTACTTTGATGGATAAGATCAGAAAAGCTCAAAGGACTGACAAGGAAATTGCTTCTATTAAGGAGAAAATGAGCAAAGGAAAAGCTAAGGGATTTCGTGAGGATGAGCACGATACCTTATGGTTTGAAGACCGTGTCTATGTACCAAATGATCCAGAGATTAGGAAGCTAATTCTGCAAGAGGCCCATGACTCACCATACTCGATTCATCCAGGAAATACCAAGATGTATTTGGATTTGAAGGATATTTTCTGGTGGACCGGAATGAAGAAGGATATTGCGGAATATGTAGCAGTTTGTGATGTATGTCAGAGAGTGAAGGCAGAGCATCAGAAGCCAGCAGGATTGCTACAACCATTGCCGATACCCGAATGGAAGTGGGATAAGCTAGGCATGGATTTTATTATAGGATTGCCCAGAACACGTTCAGGCTATGACTCAATATGGGTTATAGTCAATCGTTTGACAAAGGTAGCTCATTTCATTCCAGTGAAGACTACCTATACCAGTGCAAAGTTGGCAAAGATATACATGACTAGGATCGTATGTCTGCATGGAGTTCCAGGGAGCATTGTATCAGATAGAGGAACCCAGTTTACCTCAAAGTTCTGGAATCAGTTGCATGAGACTTTGGGAACTAGACTGGAGTTTAGCACAGCTTTCCACCCACAGACAGATGGACAGACCGAGAGAGTCAATCAGATTTTGGAGGATATGCTAAGAGCTTGTGCGCTATATTATGGATCTAGTTGGGATGAGAATTTGCCATATGCAGAGTTCTCTTACAACAACACTATCAAAGCAGTTTGAAGATGGCCCCTTTCGAAGCCTTGTACGGAAGAAGGTGCAGGATCTCATTGTCTTGGGATGAAGTTGAAGATCGCCAGTTGTTTGGACCAAATCTGATAAAGGAGTCTGAACAGAAAATGAAATTGATTCGCGATAGGCTGAAGGTAGCTCAGTCCAGGCAAAAGAGTTATGCAGATTCTAAATGCAAGGAGACAATTTACAAAGTAGGAGACCGAGTTTATTTTCGAGTATCTCCACTTCGAGGAGTTAAGCGCTTTGGAGTTAAGGGAAAACTAGCGCCACGTTTTGTAGGCCCATACAAAGTTTTGGAGCATATGGGAGAAGTAGCCTACAAGTTGGAATTACCTGAAGGACTGCCAGGAGTTCACGACGTGTTTCATGTATCCCAGTTGAAGAAGTGCCACGCAAAAATGGCTAACATACCGCTGAGGGATACGGTACCACTAGAAGCAATTCAGTTGGACAGTGATTTGACCTATGAGGAGAAACCAGTTAAGATTCTAGAATATGCCAATCGAGTCACCCGCAGCAAGGTTATCAAGTTTTGCAAGGTTCAGTGGAGCCACCACACGGAGGATGAAGCCACCTGGGAACGAGAGGAAGATTTGCTGAAAGACCACCCTCACCTATTTTCTAGCCAACCTAAATCGCGAGGGCGAGATTCATCTTAAGGGGGGTAGGTTTGTAACATCCCAAATTTTCAATTTGGAATGTTATACACTAGATCATCATTGCATATCATAATTTTTGCATTTCGGTTGATCCTAGAAATTTCACATAACTCAAGGACCCTCGGAGAGAGTTGGGGATTTCGTTATTTTCATATTTGAGTTGCCTCAAATTTTGAAAATAGGATCATTTGATTTTATTTATTTTATCTTCAATTATTTCTATTATAAAAATTATGAGAGAGGGAATAAAATGACTTTCCCAAAATAAAGAAATATTGAGGATTTAATGAAAAAAATCAAATAATATTTTATTGGGTTTTATTTGCTATTTTATTTGAATTTAGGAAAAATGTGTGTTTTTCAAAATTGCATTTAGGCCCCAAATAAATGTTCATCCTGTGCGGCTTGATTTTAGAAGCCAGGGAAAATTTATTTCGGGATTTTTGGAGTCCGTTTCGTAGTTCTTTTGTTTTTTGTCTGAGCGTAACTATTTAAAAAAACGCGCAACCGACCTACGGGCCATGTCCGACCCGGACACTAAGGCCCGTCCGGCTTTAAAAGCCGGGGAGGCCCAGCCGGAAGCCCCCCCAAACCCTAGCCGCGCCGCGCCGCCTTGCCGCGCCGCCTTCGCCCCGCGCCGCTGCCGCCGTCGCCGCCCGCCCCGCCGCCCCGTGTCGGAGCCGCCGCCGGACCCGCCGCCGAGGTTTACCTCGATCCCGCCGCCATTTTTTTTAAAAAAACCGTTCGGTCTTCTGACGGTTTTGTCATTTTTTTAGTTTCATTTTTTTAAATAGATCGGTTTTACGGTTTATTTAAACAGTGAGCGTTCGTCCGTTCGTTCATTTTAACGAACGTTCGTCGTTTTTTTTCTCGGATTAAATCCGCGATTTCTCTGATCGCGATTTCTGATCTGATTTTCGTTTTAGTATAACTTTTTTCTCATTTATCGGAATCAGGCGATTCAAGCGCCTGGAGTTTCGTCTCGAAACCCTCTTTCCGTTTAACCAACTTAAACAAGTTTTTGCCACTGTAAAAATTGCCTTAGATCCAGAGTAGTAAACGAAGCCTGTTTCTTTTGTCGTTTGTTTTTCGTTGCTTCGTTCAATTTGATTCTTTTTGCCAACCGGAGTTCTTAAGTTGAACTTTTTGGTTAGATATCTTATTTAAGTTTTACCTGTGCATTAGATGAGTACTTATTGTGTGCTTGTTTGTTTGCGATAGAGTACCCGGAGTGCGCCGCTTGTTACTTCGAATCGCTAGGTTTCCCGGATCATCAGCAAGGCAAGTAACACTTTGATCATACCTCCTACTACCCAGTTTTATTGCATTAGATCAATCCTCACACCTTGCATGTTTTAGGATCTAATTAAATTGTGGGTTTGGGGAGTAGTTGAGGTAGAACCTATTACCTGATCATTATCCAACCTTTGGGAGTTACTCTACGTTTGCTTATTATTGCTATGCTATGCTAGTAGACGTGGATTGGGTGAGTCTATCCATGACAGATGTGAGATTGTTAATTAATGGTTTATTTAAGGTGGCAACTTAAACACACATCTGGGTTGATTGAGGCACCTGGGTATTCCAGGATTTGCCTGTTTTCTTTTGGACCGCCACCCAGGCTCAAAGGGATCATGAGATTATTCATGCTAGAAACTTCTGTGTGCAGCCACAAGCTATTATGGGCTCTAGCATAGTTGACTAAGTCGTGCGAACTCTTACAGTGGTAGACTAGCAGATGTAGGGGATGTATGTGGTACGGTCTACCCATCGTAAGGTGCTAGTGCTTCTGAAAGACTATGTCTCGGTCATCCGTTTCTCAAACACCATGTAGTGCGAGAAATCCAACGGAGGAGATCGATTCTTGTGGAGAAAAGTGCACAAACCTCTGCAGAGTGTATAAACTAATCATGGTTAGCCGTGTCCCCGGTTATGGACATCTTGAGTATCTAGTACCTGGATTATCATGTGAATCTCAACATGTTACTCAAAAATTAATTTTACTGGGTTTGTTTAATGATGATGTTTAATTGGGATTGAGAATGCTATCAACCATTCTCAATGTTTAACAACCACCATGATAGTTAAATAAATTTTATTCCTTTGTAGTAGGGAAAAATTGGCTTTACACAAAACTGTAACCATAGAGCTTTCCACCAGCCAAATATGCATATAGAATAGTTGTTTCATTCCATTACTCTCTATGTGTTACATTGCCAGCATATTCCATGTGCTGACCCGTTTTCGGGCTACAAAGTTAATGTTGCAGACTTTTCAGACGATGATTAAGGAGTTTTAGGTCGTGGTTCTATACTCAGTGATGCCGTTGGAGTTGATGGACTCACTTATCTTCCAAGCCTTCCGCTGTTATCGTTATTAGATGGCCTTAAGCCATATTTATTGTAATAAGTTCTCTTTTGAGACACTCAATGTAATAAGTGTGTGATTGCTACTCTGCTATAAATCCTTCAAGTACTGTGTGGTGTCAGCATTACTGATCCAGGGATGACACCGGAGCACAGAGATTGGACCGTTTGAGGTATGGTCGCTACAAGCTGCTTACATATTTGGCATCAATCTCTATAGAGATAGATCAAGACGCTTAATTGGACTTTCAAAAAGCACATACCATGATAAAGTTTTGAAGAAGTTCAAAATGGATCAAGCAAATAAAGGGTTCTTGCTTGTGTTACAAGGTGTGAAATTGAGTCAGACTCAATGCCCGACCACCGCAGAAGATAGAGAGAAAATGAAGGTCATTCCCTATGCTTCAGCCATAGGTTCTATCATGTATGCAATGTTGTGTACCAGACCTGATGTGTGACTTGCTATTAGTTTAGCAGGGAGGTACCAAAGTAATCCAGGATTTGATCACTGGAAAACGGTCAAGAACATCCTGAAATACCTGAAAAGGACTAAGGATATGTTTCTCGTTTATGGAGGTGACAAAGAGCTCGTCGTAAACGGTTACGTCGATGCAAGCTTTGACACTGATCCGGGTGACCCTAAGTCACAAACCGGATACGTATTTTTATTGAATGGTGGAGCTGTTAGTTGGTGCAGTTCTAAGCAGAGCGTCGTGGTAGGATCTACGTGTGAAGCGGAATACATAGCTGCTTCGGAATCAGCAAATGAAGGAGTCTGGATGAAGGAGTTCATATCCTATCTAGGTGTAATACCTAGTGCATCGGGTCCAATGAAAATCTTTTGTGACAATACTGGTGCAATTGCCTTGGCAAAGGAATCCAAATTTCACAAGAGAACCAAGCACATCAAGAGACACTTCAATTCCATCCGCAATCAAGTCAAGGAGGGAGACATAGAGATTTGCAAGATACATATGGATCTGAATGTTGCAGACCCATTGACTAAGCCTCTCTCACGAGCAAAACATGATCAGCACCAAGATCCATGGGTGTTAGAATCATTACCGTGTAATCTAGATTATTGACTCTAGTGCAAGTGGGAAACTCAAGGAAATATGCTCTAGAGGAAATAATAAAGTTGTTATTTATATTTCCTTATATCATGATAAATGTTTATTATTCATGCTAGAATTGTATTAACCAGAAACTTAGTACATGTGTGAATACATAGACAAACAGAGTGTCCCTAGTATGCCTCTATTAGACTAGCTCGTTAATCAAAGATGGTTAAGTTTCCTAGCCATAGACATGAGTTGTCATTTGATGAACGGGATCACATCATTAGAGAATAATGTGATGGACTAGATCCATCCATTAGCTTAGCACTATGATGGTTTAGTTTATTGCTATTTCATTCTCCATAACTTATACATGTTCCTATGACTATGAGATTATGCAACTCCCGAATACCGGAGGAACACTTAATGTGCTATCAAACGTCACAACATAACTGGGTGATTATAAAGATGCTCTACAGGTGTCTGCGATGGTGTTTTTTGAGTTGGCATAGATTGAGATTAGGATTTGTCACTCCAATTGTTGGAGAGGTATCTCTGTGCCCTCTCAGTAATGCACATCACTATAAGCCTTGCAAGCAATGTGACTAATGATTTAGTTGCGGGATGATGCATTACGAAATGAGTAAAGAGACTTGCCCGTAACGAGATTGAACTAGGTATGATGATACCGATGATAGAATCTCGGGCAAGTAACATACCGATGACAAAGGGAACAACGTATGCTGTTATGCGGTTCAACCGATAAAGATATTCATAGAATATGTAGGAACACTTATGAGCATCTAGGTTCCGCCATTGGTTATTGACCGGAGATGAGTCTTAGTCATGTCTACATAGTTCTCGAACCCGTAGGGTCCGCATGCTTAACGTTCGATGATGATATGTATTATGAGTTATGTGATTTGATGTACCAAAGGTTGTTAGGAGTCTCGGATGTGATCACGGACATGACTAGGAGTCTCAAAATGGTTGAGACATATAGATTGATATATTGGACCATGTTATTCGGACACCGGAAGTGTTTCGGAGAGTTTCAGATAAAACCGGAGTGCCAGGGGGTTATCGAAACCCCCCCGGAAGTTAATGGGCCACCATGGGCCTTAGAGGAGAGAGGGTCGGCCATGAGGTGGCGCGCGCCCCCAGTCCGAATTGGACAAGGGGTGGGGGTGGCGCCCCCACCTTCCTTCTCTCCCCTTCTTCCTTCCTTCCCCTCCTTGTTGGACTAGGAAATGGGGGAACCTACTCCTAGTAGGCAAAGCCCTGCCCCTTGAGGCCGACCGGCCGGCCCCCTCCTCCCCTCCTTTATATATGGGGGAACGGGCACCCCATAGACACAAGTTGATTTCTTAGCCGTGTGCGGTGCCCCCCTCCACAGATTTCCACCTGGGTCATATTGTCGTAGTGCTTAGGCGAAGCCCTGCGTCGGTAACTTCATCATCACCATCAACACGTCGTCGTGCTAACAAAACTCTCCCTCGGCCTCAGTTGGATCTAGAGTTCGAGAGACGTCACCGAGCTGAACGTGTGTAGATCACGGAGGTGGCGTGCGTTCGGTACTTGACCGGTTGGATCGCGAAGACGTTCGACTACATCAACCGCGTTACTCAACGCTTCCGCTTTCGGTCTACGAGGGTACATAGACACACTCTCTCCTCTCGTTGCTATGCATCTCCTAGATAGATCTTGCGTGTTCGTAGGAATTTCTTTGAAATACTGTGTTCCCCAATAGAGTTAAGCTTGGAGGAGTTGCTACGTCTCTAACGTATCTAATTTTCCAAATACTTTTGCTCTTTTTTTGGACTCTAATTTGCATGATTTGAATGAAACTAACCCTGACTAACATTGTTTTCAGCAGAACTATCTTGGTTTTATTTTTGTGCAGAAATAGAAGTTCTTGGAATTGGACAAAAAATTACTGAGATTTTTTCTGGAATATATAAGAAATACTAGCGCAAAGAACTACCAGAGTGGGTCACCAGGGAGACACAAGCTCAGGGGGCGCGCCGAACCCCCAGGGAACGGCATGTGAGCTTGTGAATTCCATGAGCCTTCGCTTGACCTAATTCCAAGCCAATATATACCGTCGCCCCACGAAAAAAATTAGAGAGAAAGTTTTATTGCGTTTTACGATACAGAGGAGTCACCACTTCACGTTCTTCGTCGGGAGGCCTGATCTGGAGTCCGTTCAGGGCTCCAGAGAGGGGAAATCGCCGTCGTCGTCATTGACAACACTTCTTCATCAACAACCTCATGATGCTCACCATCGGGAGTGAGTAATTCCATCGTAGGCATACTGGAGGTAGATGGAGATGGATGAGATTCATCATGTAACTGTGTCAATTTGTTAGGGTTTGATCCCTAGAATCCACTATGTTCTGAAATTGATGTTGCTATGACTTGCTATGCTCAATGCTTGTCACAAGGGTCAGAGTGCCATGATTTCAAATCTGAACCTATTTTTTTCTTCCAATTATATCGGAGTTCATGATCTTATCTGCTAGTTATATGCACCTATTAATGTTATGAACTGTAGACCCTAAGGTGACAACAATTGGGATACTCTACGGGGATGATGGTAGTTTGAGAAGTTCATGTATTCAGTGTCTGCTAATGCTTTTTCGGTTCTCTATTAAAAGGGGCACCTTATTTACCCATAGTTTCCATTAGGACCCTACTGCCATGGGAGGGTAGGACAAAAGATGTCATGCAAGTTCTTACCGCAAGCATTTATGACTATATATGGAATATATGCCTACATATGGTTGATGAATTGTAGCTATTATGTATCGCTCTAGGTTGTGATAGTTACTTGATGAATATCATCCAAATATCCATCATTAATCCATGCCTACACTTTTATAATATTGTCTTTGCTCAAGTTACTATCGTTGTTGCTACTACAGTTGCCACAAAACTGCTAGTTACTAGTGCTACTACTATTTCCACTGCTATCATATTACTCTGCTACTAATAAATTATTGCAAGGAAGTGACTTCTCAGGTGTGATTGAATTGACAACTCAACTGCTAAGGCTTACACATATTCTTTGGCTCCCCTTGTGTCGAATCAATAAATTTGGGTGAAATACATACTACCCTCGAAGACTATTGCAATCCCCTATACTTGTGGGGTCATCATACCTGGGTAGGTCTTTGGATCATGTTTCCCGAGCCCTTAAATTGGAAAACTTGCATTACGCTCACCACAAATAAGCATCTTACTAAATAATTGTAAAACTATAACCACAATTGATGATATATAGAATCGGCTCAAATGAATATGACCAATCACCTACAACTCCCACGCATAGCGGGAGAACTGGTACGTCTCAAACGCATTTATAATTTTTGATTGTTTCATGCTATTAATCACTTTTAGATACTTTTTATAGCCATTTTTTGGACTAAACTATTAATTCAATGCCCAAAGCCAGTTGTTTTCTGCATGTTTTTGTCTTTTCCAAAAAATCCATATCTACGCAGGTCAAAAAAAAACTCTAGGGATTTAATATGATTTTATTTCCAAGACATGAGGAATCCAGGAAGTGTCGGATGCTGTTGAGGGCCATCCAAGGGCCCCCACGTGCTCAGGGGGCACCCACGTGGCTAGGTGATATATGTCTCCAACGTATCTATAAATTTTGATTGTTTCATGCTATTATATTATCAATCTTGGATGTTTTATATACACTTTCAAGCAATTATATATCATTTTTTAGGGACTAACCTATTAACTTAGTGCCCAGTGCCAGTTGCTTTTTTTGCTTGTTTTTTGTTTCGCAGAATATCAGTACCAAACGAAGTCCAAATGCCACGAAACTTTTTGGAGATTTTTTCTGGACAAAAGAGACAGTAGAAGCTTTGGGAGAAGATCAGATGATGAAGCATGGGCCCACGAGGCACCAGGGCGCGCCTGGTGGCTTATGGGGCCCACATGGCTCCGTTTGACCTAACTCCGCCTCTATAATTTTTTTAAAATCGTGAAACCAACAGGGAATTCCACGAAATACTTTTTTCGTTGCCGCAAGTTTTAGAACCACGAGATTCCATCTGGAGGCCTTTTACGACACTCTGTCAAAGGGGGATTCGATCACGGATGGGGCTCTACATCATCCTTGCTGCCCTCTGATGATGTGTGAGTAGTTTACCACAGACCTATGGGTCCGTAGTTAGTAGCTAGATGGCTTCTTCTCTCTATTTGGTCTTCAACACAATGTTATTCTCAGTGTTCTTGGAGATCTATTCGATGTAATGACTTTTTGCGGTGTGTTTGCTGGGATCCGATGAATTGTGAGTTTATGATTAGATCTATCCATGAATATTATTTGAGTTTCTCTAAACTCTTTTATGCATGACTGTTATAGCCTCGTATTTCTTCTCTGATTTATTGGTTTGGTTTGGCCAACTAGATTAATTTATCTTGTAATGGGAAGAGGTGCTTTGTAATGGGTTTGATCTTACGGTGCTCAATCCCAGTGATAGAAAGGTACATGTCACATTTGTATCGTTGCTATTAAGGGTTAAAAGTTGGGATTTATTTCATACGCGAGTTTATCTTGTCTACACACTACATGAATCAGCTTATTTGTCGCCCGCCATGGCAGACGGCAAAGGCACCAAAAGCGGACGACAAACCTGCCCGGCAAAGAGAGTGACGGTAAACATGTTCTTTGTCGTCTGCTTCCTCAAAGCGGACGGCAAAGGCCCTTTGCCATCGGTGGTGGACGGCAAAGAACACGGACGACAAAAACCATGCGTTAGCCCCGTTAGGTGGCTAACGGGAGGCTTTGCCGTCTTCCACCGGCGGCAAAGAACTGAGTCGTCAGCACATACGTCAGCTCCCGGACGTCATCACACACGTCGTGCGGCTCGCCCGTACGTCTCCCGACGCGCCATTAAGGTCGTCGTTACTCCGGTGGGTCGCTGCCTACCTACCCCGCCGCCCGTCCGCCTATATAGGCCCTCGTCGGCCTCCCTCCTCCACACCGTCGCCCTTCACTCCACCCCCCGGCGCCCTTCCCTCTCTTGTCACCCTCCTCCACCCCGATGCCCTTTCCTCTCTCGGCAGCGACCATGGCGTCCGGCGGCAGCGGCGGTCCTTCGAGGGGTGTCTCGTGGCCGTCGAGCATCGGGACACCGGAGACCGACGAGCTCATCGACGTGGGGCTAATGGTGCCGCCGGGCTACCGTCTGCGGCGTGAGTTCCACATCACCGCCGACGGCTACCCGACGAGGGGCCCCGGTGCAACGCCGAACGAACTTCGTAGCCACCGCGGCGGCCGTTGGAACATCGCCGGCTGCCACAACTTTTGGGATGGAAAGGATTATTGAGCGGTCGTCGGCGAGCTCTGGCGGGAGGCGGGCGGCTCCTGAACTGCCCCGCTCCGCGATGGCCACTCCCGCCGTCGCCCTCCGGCCGTCACGTCGGCCCGCCGTCTGGCACCCGCGATCGTCGGACCCTCCGCTCCTCCCGCCGTTGAGATCCCACCGGATCTAGTCGCACTGCGCAAGGAAGGGGACCCCGACGACAGCCCCGGCTACCTCCTCGCCTTGCGGGCGTCGCAGGTAGAGGCGGCAGACGGGGAGAAACCCTAGATCGGGGCGGCGGCGGGGTGTGGCCGGGGGCAGACAGGAAGAAACCCTAGATCGAGAGAGAGAGAGAGAGAGAGAGAGAGAAGTGAGAGAGGAGGAGGGGTGGGCCGTTAGATAGAACACCTTTGCCGTCTGCTAGCGGACGACAAAGACACTTTGTCGTCAGCCAGCGGATGACAAAGAGGTGGGTGAGGTCAAGTGGAGGCAGCTTAATGCAACGGCCCACCCCCACCTCTTTGCCATCCGCTAACTGACGACAAACAACTAGCTCACGACAAATAGTGTCAGCCGTCAGCCAGTTCGTTGCCGTCAGCTAACGGCAAAGAACGTCTTTGCCGTCAGCTAGCGGACGGCAAAAAAACGACTGATGGCAAATAGTCTGATTCCAGTAGCGACATCATGTCATCTCGCTTAAGGCGTTATTCCGTTTTCCCATGAACTTAATACACTGGATGCATGCTGGATAGAGGTCGATGTGTAAAATAACAGTAGTAGATGAAGAATCGTTTCGGTCTACTTGTCTCGGACGTGATGCTTATATACATGATCATTGCCTTGGATATCGTCATAATTATTTACTTTTCTATCAATTGCCCAACAGTAATTTGTTTACCCATCATATGCTATTTTCAAGAGAGAAGCCTCTAGTAAAAACTATGGCCCCCGGGTCTATCTTTTATCATATATTAAAACCAAAAATACCTTGTTGAAATTTTCTTTTATTTCTTTTATTTTGCATTTTTTCGATCTATCAATAAAAAACTATACAGTTTAATCTTGCTTGTAACCGTCAAGGGATTGACAACCCCTTGTTCGCGTTGGGTTGCAAATATTTGTTGTTTGTGTGCATGTGCTATTAACGAGTCGTTGTTTGGTTCTCTTACTGAGGATTGATAACCTTGGTTTCATAACTGAGGAAAATACTTGCCTCTACTATACCGCATCATCCTCTCCTCTTTGAAGAAATCGCAACACAACTCACAAGTAGCACTAGGCCGCATGGGACCCTTATGCACCACCTTACGCCCATTCTATCACATATAAATCCCATTAATCGAGAAACCCTCAGTATCATTTTTCTTTGATTTTTTCCGCCTCTGGAAGTTTCTGTTCTGAGGATATCCGATCTAGAGGGTTGTTCCGGGACCCTGCTGGAGGGGGAATCCATCACCAGAACCATCGTCATCAATCTTGCTTCCTCAATGGTCATGTGTGAGTAGTTTTCTTAGGACATATCAGTAGCTAGATAGCATCGTCTTTCCCTTGTGATTCAATACAAAGTTCCCGTGAGCTGTCTCACATGCTTGGGATCAATATGATGTAATAGGTGGTTATGTTTGTTGGGGTATGATGAATTGTCACTTTATGATCAGATTGTTCATTGAATTATATTATATCTTTAGAAGTTTCTCTAATGTATAATTAAGTGGCTATGTATGCTTTCCGATCTATTTGTCGTCTCTGGCCAAGATTGCTAGGTAGTTCTTGAAAGGAAGTGGTGCATAGTAGTGGATTCAATCTCACAGTGAATTTGATCCCAGTGGCATTAGGGGATTGGACACGTATTACATTGTTTCCACTAAGGATAAAATGATGGTTTCTTTATCACACTTAGATAATAGTTTTACTGTTTACATTATGCCATCATGCTTATTGCAATGCTCTGTTGGTCATGAACTTAATACTTCGAGATGCATGTTGGATAGCGGTCTTGGGGTGAAGTATTGGTTGTAGATGCAACTGGATAACAGTTTACATATCACAGACGTAATGCCCGTACAAGATTATACCATGGATGATCATATCCATAAGTAGAAATATTATAATTTAGTTGCCGCCCAACTGTAATTTGGTCACCCCACCACACTTATCTGCTTGGAGAAATGCTACTAGCCGACCTATGGCCCCAGGGGTCTATTTTCCATTACTGAAAACATCTACAAAATATTATTCTTTGCCATATTATTTATTTTATTTTATATACCTACCAATTCCTACCACACCGTGCAATTTACCCTTCTAACTAGTAGGACAAGGAGCTTGACATCCTTCTTAAAATGTTAGGGGCAAGAGTGTGTTGTATTTTGTGTGCAAGTAACCATGACTTTGTTTGCTGAAAGAACTCCTTGTGGTTTGATAAACCTTGGTTCTCAAATGAGGAAAATACTTATTGCTAGGTTACTTCATCCGTACACTTGGGGGTTACCCAACCACTCTTACGAGAGAGTAAGCAAGAATCACCAAACATCTCATAGAGTAATTTAAGAGAAATCATATCGACAATATCGTGAAAATTCACAATAGGATGAACAATTAAACAAGTCTTAGTCTCAAGATGAATACAAATAAAGTTATAAACCCTAGTCTTACAACTTGGAATTGCTCTCCCTATGGCTTTGATGCGCTGAAAGGGAATAAAGATGGAGAAACAAGAAGAAAATGATCTCGTGGGTTTCTTCTTCTTCGGGTCTCTTCTTTCTCTGTTCTGGATGGTGTGGCGGCGACTGTGTCCCTATGATGCTATCTGCTCCTTCACGAAAGTTGTTTCCGTAGATGAGAGGGAGCTGACGGCGCCTGGTATGATCCTGGGTACAAGCGTACCACGGGTCGTCTTGCACTCTGGGTGTGCTGGTGCAAATCTGCTCAATGTGAAAGTTGCTCCATTTGGCTTCATTTATAAGATTTTAATTGGTTTTCTTTCAAAAGTATATTTTCTGCATAACAAAAAAAAATTCTTCTTTGTTGAAGGGTTAATGTTAAAAAGATGCGAGAAATAACAAAACTCCGATGAAGGTCGTATCAAATCTCTGTACTAAAACTGGTAAAATCTCGAGCCATCACGCACCAGGGGCGGATCAAACGGCTATCAAGCCGACCGATCCACAAGCGGATCAGCCGGTTGATGCCTAACACAACCCTTAGAAGAATTGTGTAACCACGTATTTTATATAGGGAACTATACAGAATGAAAGTCCTGTTAGTAAACTCTGGCGCGACATAGTACGAACAACCGATTTTTTTGTTGGTTGTGTTGTGATGATGAGTGAGTGATGGGTGCATGGTGATGTGAAATCACACAAAGGGGTCACATGTTTATTATGTACGCACTTGCATTCACCTGGTAATCTAAGGCGATATTTTGTGCCCACGAGTTCTAATTTAGTGGTTTTATAAAAGAACTTTGCATCCAAATACAGCCTAAATTTGTACGGTTCCTGCGTCCCAGGATGACGATCCGACGGCTGAGATAGCGAAGGCTATCCTTGCTAGTCGGAGAAGGGATCCACTGCCGGCCGTGCTCGTTAGGACTACCTTGCCTCTGCTCGCCCGCCTCCTCCTCCTCCTCCTCCTCCTCGCGTTCCTCTTTATTTCCCACCCCTGAATCCCAAGCCCAATTCCCACACCCCTTCCGCCGAAACCCCCGAATCAGGAGCCCCATCCACGCCGCGGCGTCTCTCCGACTCTGAGGCCCGACCCTCCATGGCCTCCTCCAACCCCAGCTCCAGCGCCGGCGCCGCCGCCGCGGACGACCTCGACCAGCTCCTCGACAGCGCCCTCGACGACTTCACCAGCCTCGATCTCGCCGCCGCCCCCAAAAGGTCCACCTCTAGTACCCGCCGAGTCAAAACTATTTCGCGAGGATTTTGACTGAATCTGTGACGATGTCCCTTCTCTGCAGCAGCGGCGAGGCATCGGCATCGTCGTCGTCCGGGAGCGCGAGGCCGGTGAGGGGCCTGGGGATGTCGCTGCCTGACCCCAGGGCGCCAAGGAGGCGCGCGGCGAGGCAACCCCAGCCGCCGCCGAGGGGCGCGCACGCGTCGGAGGCGCTCGAGAAGCTGACGCGCGAGACGCGGGAGGCGGTCCGGGGGCTCGAGACGGCCACCGGGGGGATCGCAGGCCTGGATGACGAGGCGATGATGGAGGACTTTGTGAAGCAGTTCGAGGAGTTCGCTGGCGGGCAGGTATGATTGGTGTACGATGCATGTTCATTTGAACTTAGAAAAGAGTCCGGATGACTTCGGGGACTGCTCAATCAACGCTGTTAAAAGATGTGATATGCTAAAAACGGTCGAAATTGCTGGGATGGATGCAACGGTGTATTGGCATTTTATTAGGGATATTCATTAGCTTAAGAATCTTTGCTCGAGAAAGCTAATGTACTTTTTCCTTTTTTGCGAGTAGAAAGCTAATTTAGTTGCCTGCAATGAGGAAGCCATTGATGTAATTTGATTTTTACTCTGCATACTCCCTTAATTTATAGCTACTCAGGTGATGTCGTATGTTAGCTCCAATTCCTATATTGTCAATTTTGGATATGCCTGGCTATTACTAAAATGTTTTAAAGAGAAAACATGTTGAGTGCAGGTATGCTTCATTTACAATGCATGTTCATGCAATTTAGGTTCTACTTTTCCCTATTTTAGTGTTTGTTTTACCCCGCAAACTGAGCCTTAGAATACGGAGATATCAGAGGGTTTTACAGAATAGGCTGCTTAATATATGTTGGTCAAAGATGTGACATGCTTAAAACCATTGGGTGAACCAGCACTTCGTGGGGATACAGAATTAGGATGTAATGGTGTACTGGCATACGGATTTTTGTTAGTTTATTTGAGAGTCTTTGCCTGAGAAAGCTAAATGAACTCATCGGCATAGGGGTGAAGGAATCCATTGATGTAAATCTGGTTTTGGAAGGCATACTCCTTAAATTGAATAGCAGTTTGGATGGTGTAATAAGTTCGCTCCAATCCTAGAACATGTGAATGTGATGTCTTCAGTTGTAATGGAATCGCAAATTTTGGGCATGCATGGATACTGCTAAGAAGTTTTTAAGACAACACATATTACAGGAGTATGTATCTTACCAATATTTCTTTTCTAGGCATGGGATTTGAAAATATCAGACTCCCTAGTAAACTACGGCACCATCATTGGCATATTGTTGGTTTATTTGGGAAGAAGTCGTATATATTATTGGTTATTTACTAGTTGTATGGCTCAACCATGGGAATTTGAGAATTTCATGCAAAGAAGCTGTTAATTTAGTGTTTGTCGTTAGAAAGTTACAAAACAGAATGTTTGATGATAAAGTGCGGTTAACTTATGTTGTATTCATACAACTGTGAATCAATTGCTTTACTTTGCTCATCTTCTGCAGGATATGGACTCTATTGTTGAAACAATGATGAAACAACTTCTTTCCAAGGAGATTCTTTACGAACCCATGAAGGACATTGTAGAGAAGTACCCAAAATGGCTGGAGGATAACAAAAGCAAGATAAGCAAAGAAGAATATGAGCGTTACAGCAATCAGCTTGAACTCATGCTGAAACTTAATGAGGTCTATGAACATGAGCCTGAGAATATGTCTAAGGTTTTTGAGATCATGCAAAACATGCAAGAATGTGGTCAGCCCCCCAGTGATCTTGTTCAAGATATTGTTCCGGATCTGGATCTGAGCAAGTTGGGACAACTGTAAGTCTTGCAGTCATTTCCATTTTAAACCAGAACGCTGTCATTACTGCTTTTATTTGCACGTCCTCTGAACTGAAGTTTATATGCTTGTGGGCTACTCGTATCTTTATTTTGTTTTATGTGATATAGTATCTCTAGATAATAATTTATTTATTACTTGTATCTTGTGATGAACAATGGTAAACTTTATTACTGAAGATCATGTAATCTTCTTTTAATGGTGTGAGTTGTAAAAAGTCTTATTGAACACTGACAGGCGGAATGATGTATTGTTGATCTTGTTCTTTTGTAATGGTCATTTATCTTCTATTTGTTGGGAAACAGAACGTCTTTGCTTCTGGATTCGAATTGCAAGACAATAGGCTGCCTGAATTAGCATTAATTTTGTGACAGTGTTAAGTAGAGAATTTTCTAATAAAAAACTTAATACTACCGAGTGCACATCTGTGATTGTAAATACCACTTCTTATTGTGTTTACTCAAAAATGGAGGTTATTATTTGCCAATTTCCTTAATCTTTTAGCTCAATTTCAATTGTGCTAACATGCTATTAGGCCTTTCCATAATGATAGTCCTTCGTATGAGCATACTGTAGGCAGAACACATGTGCACATGGTAAATTGGTGATCAACTGATTATGGAATGAAATTAGTAAATCAATGTTAAAGAAGTTGTCTTGTGATTTAATTAGCCTGTCTGTTTAATTATAGAGTATGCTAGTAGTACTTTACTTTTTGATGCACATCGTATTGTTGTTGGCAAACCAAAGGATGCTAGTAGTACTTTACTTTTTGATGCACACCCTTATTTACACTGAAGTACTGATTAACTGGGGATTTTTACTGTATTGCAGATCTCCTGAGATGCTTGAATCAACAGAAAATTGCTGCATAATGTGATGAGCAAAGCATTTCCATCTTGGGTGCAAATTCCATGTAGTAGCGACAATCCCTGTAACCAGTTGAAAGTTCTTTTCGTTGGATTATTTGTAAAGCTCTGCAGATATAAAACGTACTCAGTTTTTCTTATTCTTGGATGAATGTCATATTCGGTTCAGTTGATGTACTATAATAATGAGCAAAGTAAGTCTGTTTGGATATGCGCAATTCTTCAGAGATGAATTATATCTGCAGATATAGAACGGATTCAGTTTTCTTATTCATGAATGAATGCCATATTTGGTTCAGTTGGTGTACTATAATAATGAGCAAAGTAGTCTGTTTGGATATGCGCAATTCTTCAGAGATGAATTATATCCGAATGTCATATTTGGTCTGCATTCATCTTCGTGCTTTTCCTGATAAGTGAAAGACATTGCATATGTATAGCTGGAAAGATTTTGTGTTAAGGGCTCATTGGGTTTGGAGGAAATCAAAACGTAGGAATTAGGAGTAGTATAGAAATTTGATAGGATGGCACTTGCCATCCTAAGAATTTGACTTGCCTCATTCCTACGCGCAAAATGAGCTTTGAGTGAATGTGTAGTTTCCTTCAAAAACACAGGAAATGAGTAGTATTCTTATGAAATTCCTGTACGCATTTCCTACAAATCAAATGCATATATAGAAATTTTTTCTCCGGAATCTTTGTTTCTATGTTTTTTCTAAAAAAATCCTTCAAACCGAACGAGGCCTAAGCACCGGACATGGTGGGAACAAAAACAATGCTTGAAGGTCTGAAGAATCAACTCAGGGAACTAACATATGCTCGAAGTCTGAGAATGACAATGTTAGCCAATAATTAAGCCTCTAAAATGGATTCGGCACGCTCAAAATAAAAAGTAAACTTGACCATGTTCCATAAGACATTGATGGATGAATGATATATCATGTCCATGAAATCTCCTCGCGTTGCCCGCTTCAGTTTCAACGGGCATACAGTGGGTTGTCAAATTGTCATTGCTCACATTGAACACTCAATACGGGCACACACTTCATTCTCCAGGGCAGCCGTCGTGTTCGAGTTTCCACGGCTTTTGACATCCATAGCAGAACTCAAAGCCGCACCTGTCATGGGATCAAGCAAAGTTCTAAATAGCAGACCATGTAGCAGTTTGTTTTAGTGTTTTTTCATAAATCATGAAAACATGAAAAAAAAAACATACAATCAGGCACATACTCCCTTCGTCCGGAAATACTTGTCATCAAAACGGATAAAAGGGGATGTATCTAGACGTTTTTTAGTTTGAGATACATCTCCCTTTATTCATTTTGATGATAAGTATTTTCGGACGAAGAAAGTATAATATATCACATATACATGTTCAGCCATAAAAAAGTCAAACACTGATCAGGCATCATAAAGAAAAAGAAACTGCTTGTACGAATCTTAGTGATAACATAGGACTTAGATATATGATACTTAGAGCACATCTAAATGCACTTCTATATATTCAAAAATCAAGCAACGATCAAATGGGGATGCATCCCGACAAAATCCGCATAAACATAATTAGAGCTAGCATGATAATTAAAATAACAAGGATTCATATACTTTTGGCTTCGCGGACGGATGCGGACACGTCCGCCTACATCCCGACCGATCAAGCATCATATACTCCCTTCAATATGGACTACATAAGGAGTAAAATGAGTGAATATACACTTTAAAATACGTCTATATACATCTAGTTTATATTGAAATCTTTAAAAGGGGTATATTTAAGAACGGAAAGAGCACATGACATACACATGTTAATTAATTGGGCCTCCTACTTCATAAAATCAACGGTTAAGATATTCCATGCACAAGAGAGACCATGTTAAAATTGCTCTATATACATAGCTATTGTGACAGGACTCTTCAAAATCTATGGTAGTTGTATAGGGGAGTTATAGCCCCAAAAATGGCAACTAGAGACCGAGCTCTATTGAAGCCTTAATTTGAAAACTTCAAAATTCAAACTTTCTAGTTAAAAAAAAATGAAAAAATACACATATACCTAAAGACATAATTCACATGTGTAAATTTTCAGGTCGAAATACCTTAAAATGAGTACTACACAAAAAAAATCCGGGCCTTTTTAGCACATGTACTATTCATTCTCAAAGAACATGCTTTTTTTCTGCCTGCAATTCAAGGTATTTCATCCTAAAAATTCACATTACATCCTTGTATATATGTGTAATTTTTTCAGAATTTTTAAAAAGTGAAAGAGTTTGAATTTTGATAATTTCAAAATTAAGAGCAACTCTAGCAGATCTGCTATATCTGCTCGGCCAGCAAATAACCGCCGATATATGGTACCAGGACAAAAAAAAGTCCCAGACAGGTACCGTATGTCTAGTCGTCCTGCAATTGTTTTTTGCGGAGAGCTCTAAAAATTGCCCTGCAACCCTCAAATCTCCTGTTTTCACCTCCTCCTTTGCGGTTTCTTCTATCCCACGTGCGACTTGGCGGAGGGAAATTTCCGCGCACACCCGGCATTCGGCCGCCGCACCCTCCCCAAGTCTTCGATGACTTTTTCTTCCTCCGACCACCTTGCTCCGTGGAGAGCTTTGGCCTTCCCCACCTGCATCTTCTCCACCAAGATTAAAGCTGGGGGCATTTCTTGCCACGGGCGGGCTGTAACTGCCATCGCCATGGATCCGTCCGGTAGCTTCAAGTGCTGCCACGTTGCGGGCAGATCCAGTTGCTCTGGCCACGATTGAGCGGCCGCCGTCCGCACGAGCTGCAGGGAGGCGAGAGGAAGTAGGGGAAGCGGCGGCTGCAGTGGAGAAGAAGGGAGTTGCAGGGTCGCGAATTTCGGTCGGCGATGGGGGGGAAGGGGGTTGCGGCTGCTTCGTCTTTGCTTGGGCAGGATTTGATTCCAGTGAAAGGTAAGATTTGTAGCTTTTCTACAGATTTTCAATTCGGCCAACGGGCGATTTTTGATGAACTCGTGAATTTATTTTCATAGATGGATGATATTTGGAGTTGGTCCTCGTCGTCAGAGTCGGATGATTGGACATAGATGAGATGTTTTTTGACGATATGCCAAGCACGTCCTCTTGTTGCATCTCGTCGACAAATCTGAAACCCGCAAGAAGAAGAAGAAGTGCCACAGATCGATGGTTGACCTCCTTTGCAATTCCGCGCAACCGAGCTTGCGGCCACAAATTGCTCATAAAAGACTATTTTGCCGAGGTACCAACCTATCTGGGTCATCTCTTACACGTAGGCGTTATCGAATGCATAGGTCTCTTTTTGTTCGCATTGTGGAAGCTTGCAAGCAAAATTGTCGTTTCTTCACTCGTTGAGAAATGCCGCCAGTTTGGTAGGATTTAGTGCAAGCAAAATACAAATTATTTCCGCCCGAGCACAAGAAAGCATGCCGAAAAAGATATTGAGAGAGCATTTGGTGTGTTGGAACCTCAGCTTGCCATCGATCGAGGTCCTGCTCGCTTCAGGGATACTCAAATATCATGACTACATGTGTAATTCTACACAACATGATCAACGAGGATGAGGGATTTAAACGTTTTTTCTGTGATAATATTGGCAGTTGTGTCAAGCCTACCAGAAACCCAGATGAGATAACTGCATTTCATGAAACCTACCGACAGATTTAAGACCATGACACACACCAGCAGCTCTGCAATGATCTCATTGAGTATCAGTGGCAATTCTATGGGAAATAGACTCCCATTTTATTAATTCGATATATTTGTTTTCATGTGTGATTTGAACAATTGTTTTAATTCTGGAACATTCGTTATTGTAATAATTCCGGACCATTTATTATTCAGATTAGAACATTTGTTCTATTTGAGAAAATTAATGTATTGTATGATGTTAAAACATTTAACTTTGAACATTTGTTTTTATTTAAGTTATATTGCCTAAAACCATGATTTGCGGCACGGATTTACAGTACAGCGTGGGTCCGGCTCACCTGCGGGCTTCCCAGCAGGGATTATTATGCAGGGCCAATAAATGAGTGCCATGTGTCTTTGTGGGCCAACAACTACAATTAACTTTGATTAATTTTGTTTCCTACTGCATGGATCCTTCCTCGCCACGAGACTAGTTGCTACTAGCGCCGATGGGTTTTGATTCGTCGGCCCGCGGCACCGCTAGGAGTTCTACCTCCTGTCGTGGATGCCGGCGGCCGCCCCAGCCGAGGCTCACGCAGTGCTGCATCCCATGGCGACGGCCCCGCCGGTGGCTGAAGCACCTGTCGTGCAGGCCGCGGCCCAGGCCTCGTCCACGAGCGAACAAGCACAAGCGGAAAAAGGAGAGGGGCAAGAAGAAGGCGCATGTTCCCTCGTCGGAGTCGCTCAGCCCGCCGGCGCCCATGGCGCCCGAGCTCACGCACACCACCGTTGAAGACGTGTCCGCCTAGCACCCTCCGTCAACGATCCAATAATTCCTCAGTCAAGATTTAACCTCTTTTAGTTTGGTCGATCGAAAAAGGGATGAAACGATGAACTGATTTGCATTGGTGCAGAGCTGGAGCGGCCGGAAGTACAGGTACTGCGGGGTCGTCGTATAGACTGCCATGATTGTTCTTCTGTGGTCGTTTGCTCGATGTGATAGAGATCCATCATTAAGATTGTAATCTCGCCAATACGGTAGATAAAGACGGCGGCGCTCCACTAGACTGAAAATTAAGGACGCAGGGTAGTCCTCGACTGGCAGTACACGACCCAGCTACATCCTCGGCGATTCGGCTCGGCGGCCGAGCAAGCACAGCTAGCTTCCTATTTCTTCGGCGCAGACGCTGGATGATGAAGCAGCAGGAAACAAAATTAATCAAAGTTAATTATAGTTGTTGGCCCACAGAGACACATGGCACTTATTTATTGGCCCTGCATAATAATCCCTGCTGGGAACCCCGCAGGTGAGCCGAATCCGTACAGCGTGGCGTCAGGGCGGAATAGATGCTACAAACCCTTACAGTATAGGTTTGCGACATCTGTTTTGCCTGACACTGTGCGGTACAACAAAGTCAGTTTACATGGAGCCACAAACGGTTTTTACGGGTTGAGATTATATGGCATTTGCTAGAGTTGGTCCAAGGCCTTCATGGAGCTCAATCTCCAAAATGCGCTGCTCGTTATGCCCCCACTACTATGAAAGGGTTACTCCTCACCAGTGGCGGAGCTATGGGCCGATTGTTGGGCGCCAGACATAGAACCTACACTGAACACTTGATTTTTAGGCCCAGTTTTTCTGTCTTCCTTCCCTATTTTCTCCTGGGCTGGGCGGGCCAAGGCCCAGTTTGGCCCTCACGTAGCTCCGCCCATGCTCCTCACTATTAAAACTTCAGATAAAAGTCACAAACAAATACTCCACAGAAACCAAGTGTTGTTCTGCACCAGAAAATTACTGCTACGACATTACACGTCAGAAGTTAGAGGTCAGCCTATAGCTCCTAAATTAGAGAAGCATGCATATGGGCGTGTCGCAAATTCATCTACAGTAGGTGTTAGTACGTACCTGCATGTGATGTGCAGGCAGCCATGGGACTTCTCGACGTAGAACCGGCACCGCGGGCAGCGCTTCCATTTGCACTCCCTGGCGGCCTCAACGAGCAGCAGATCCTCACGGCCGCGCTCCCCGGCGCCGAGCTGCGCGAACTCGGCGCAGCTCACGCCGGCGTGCCACGGCACCGCGCAATGCGCGCAGAACAGCCGCCTGCACACCTGGCACTCCGACTGCGTGACGCACCCCTCGGACGCGCCGCCACCGTCGTCGTCGGCCACCATCATCTCGGAGCAGTCAGGGAAAGGGCAGTAGGTCCGCCGCGCCCCGAGGAACATGGACTCGCATAGCACCCCGCGCCACCGCACGAACAGGTCGGCCGGGAGGGCGGCGCGGCACAGCTCCGGGTCGAGAGCGCCGGCGCAGGACACACCGGGGCACCGCACGACGGCCGCGCCGGCCTCGACCTTGGCGCGGACATGGCCCGCCAGGCACGCCCGGCAGAAGGCGTGCGCGCACCCGCTGCCGCCGCGGTGGGCGTCAGAAGGCGCCATGGGCTCCATGCAGATGCTGCAGGGCTGCTGCGCCTTCCCCACGGGCTCCTCCATTGCTGTGGCGCGAGCTTTTTGGTTGGGAAGGTGGGAAGTTACTGAGTTTGGCGTATTTTACGGCCAGTGTTGCTACGGTTACGATGAATACGGATCGTTGTGGATCTCTCTCTTCTTCCGATGGTATACGATCTTCTTGTTTCGGAGAGAGAGTGGCACCATATCTGTTGGTTTACTTGGGATTTAAAGGAACGGTGAGATTTAAATGGCGTCTGTTGGTTTCCATAGTCTTATGTTCCCAAGGTGAGCGAAAATGATAAGATTGGACGCTCCTCAAAAAAAAAAATGATATGATTGGACCGTGTTTTGGTTAAAACCATGTTTTAGACTTTTGGTTGCACAGCAATTGATGCGAGCGACTAGTCCAAGGTACCCCTCGAGGGGCATTTCCTATTTAGTCCAAGGTACCCCTTGGGCGCCTGCAGCAGTCCAAGCTGGGCCGGCCCAATCTAGTTTTGCGGAAACGTTAAAAAGCGAGAGAACTGGGAATCGAACCCACGCCGGACTCGTTATGATTGCTGCGCTCCAACCTCTATGACATCGAGCTTGTCGTGAGCTAAGCTAAGACTAGCCACAGTGGGAGTAACTTCAGCAGTAACATCGAGTCCAACTCAGCAAATTTGCTTATGTGGCAATGAGTTAATGAGGAGAAAGGTAGTACTAGTAACTTAGCTAGTTACTGTAACATCACATGTCCCAATGCAATATGAGTCTATAACCTAATAAATGAATCTTTGCATGTTACCATCTTTAAGTTACTACCCACTATGAAGGTAGTAATATAGTTTAGGGATATGTGTATGTTACTAGTGTATGTTACTATTCATTGTGGCTAGTCTAAGGCCCTGTTCGGAGCACCTTCACTCCACAACTCCACTCCCGGAGTTGATGGAGTTGCAGTTGAAAACTGCAGAGCAGCTATTTCCTGGCTCCACAGCTCCTGGAATTTCGTGGAGCTGGTGGAATTTCGAACAGGCCTTAAGTCGCTCTTTCTTTTTATTTTGTTTCTTCTGGTTCGCGAATCTTGACGGTTTTATTCATTTTTCCTTTTTTTAATGCGTGATTTTTTAAAAGAATGTCATGTTTTTAAATTGTTGTACTTTTCCAGATTACATGAACTTTATTCAAATTCGAAGAACTTTTTCTGAATTCGATGAACTTTTTTCAGATTACATGAACTTTTTTCAAATTTGATGAACAATTTTTTTTAAAATCGATGAACTTTTTCCATATTACATGAACTTTTTTCAAATTGCAAACTTTTTCTGAATTCGATGAACTTTTTTTAAAAATTGATGAACTTTTTTCATACTACATGAACTTTTTTCAAATTCAATGAACTTTTTCCAGATTACATGAACTTTTTTAAATTTGATGAACTTTTTTTAAATGCGATGAATTTTTTTCAAATTCGATGAACTCTTTTCGAAACCGATGAACTTTTTTCGAATCTAATGAACTTTTTCTGAATTTGATGAACTTTTTTCGAATCCGGTGAACTTTTCTTCGAATTTGGTGAACTTCTTTCGAATTCAATGAACTTTTTTTTGAAAATCAATGAACCTTTTTCATTTTTTTGAACTTTGCTTAAAATTTGATGAACTTTTTTTCGAATTTATGTTTTCTCTTTTGAGATAATTTATATTGAGTATATATTAATGTTTTACTGCACGAAAAGGTTAGGTAGAACTGTTTTCTTGTAGAAGACAACAAAGTTAGTTTGTTCTGGTGGTTAGTGTGGTGCACTTGCAACGAAGTAATCCAGAGTTCGAATCCCCAGCTATCCTCAGGTTTTATTGCTTTTTTTTACTTCAAAAGCGACTGAGTGCAAGCGCGCGTTGGGCCGGCCCTTGCCAGCGACGCTGCAGGCGCCAACTCGTTAACGGGCGCCTGCAGCGCTGACTAGGGGCTTCCCAGCGGGGCGGTCCTGTTCTTCTCTGCGGGGCGGTCCTGTTCTGCAGCGCTACTCGCCATGGGCCTGGCCCAACAAGGGCCTATGCTCCCTCGTGTCGCTCGCTGTTTCTTCGATCGCTCTTCTCTGCGATCGTTTTTTCATCAATAATAATAATAATAATCTCTTCGAACGGGAGGATGGTTGACCGGTCAGCTGGGCCCAAAGTCAACCGCTTTTACTACTGTAGACAAACGGAAAAAATCGAAAAAATGAAAACAAATTCATTTGAAAAGAAAGTTCATCCATTTGCAATAAAAAGTTCGCAAATATGGGGGAAAATTCAAAATTTTAAAAAGTTCATGAAATTCAAAAAACTTCATAGGGTTTCTGAACAAAGTTCATCGACTTTGAAAAACAAAGTTCATCAAATTTTGAAAAAAATCACAAATTGAAAAAAGTTCATCGATTTTGAAAAAAAGTTCATCAATTTTGAAAAAAAAGTTCGCAATTTTGAAAAAAGTTCACTGATTTCCAAAACAAAGTTCATCGATCTTGAAAAAAGTGCATGGATTTCAAAAAAGTTCAACAATTTTGAAAAAAGTGCACGTCAGCAATTTTTTTAAAAATATTTCATGAAAGTGAAAAAGTTCATCCATTTAAGGTTCATCAATCCGGAAAAAGTTCAAGGATTTCGAAAAAATTGTAAAAATTGAAAGGAGTCCGTGTGACGGTGTCCTGTACTAAGGGTACCAACCTAGTTGGCCCACAATCCATGGGCCAAGCTTATGGCGCACTAATCTCACAAGGAAGGACTCCAGAAGCCACAAACTCATATGTGATCAAAACGGTCTCAGCTGAAAACTTGGTGTGTACTTCAAGGACCACTTCATCTATCGACATGATTATCCCTAGTTGACAACTGATCATGTGTAACTCTAGATACCCCTGGTGCCAATATAAGCCAGGGAATTTAGTCCATAGGGACACAATCACAATTGCTAGCCTTAGGGTTTAGAACACAACATACGATCTCGAGGTAGATCAACCGGTACATAGAGGTTAGAGGCGATCTTCCACGCGGCTAGGGTTTGGCTGGTCCGCCGCCGGTTGCCTCCTTGGCGGTGGCGCGAGGGCCGGTGCTTTCTGTCCCAGGTCGACGTTGTGAGGTGTCGTCGCTGGTCTCTCTCTCCACTACGAGGTTATGGCCGTCCAGGTCATCATAGTAGATTAGTTTTCTGCTCAGCTGGGTTTAATCCAAGGAGCATGCCATGCATGGATTTGTAAGATTCCCGTGGGGAAGTGGTGCTCTAGCATTTCATAGCTTGGATGCGTTGATCTCTTTATGTGCTGATACAATTTGATTTGGTGGAGCTGGTACTTTCTCATGTTGAGTTTGGTTTCGTTGAGGAAGGAAAACATTTAAGATAACTGAAGGTTGAAATTGGGCTCTTCCGAGGCAGCAACTGATCCACCGTTGTCCTCCTCCGTGAAGGGTCACCGGGAGCAATGAAGCTTATAAGTTGGAATTGTTGGGGCCTCCTGGGTGCCCGAACGGTTCGCTCACTTTTGGACATCCAGAGGCGGCATAACGTGGATGTGTGTTTTTCTGTCTGAGACACACCTAGACGAAGATAAGGCAGAGGTTCTAATGAGGAAATTGGGGATGGACCACAAGATTGTTGCACCAAGTCTTGATGGCAGAAAAGGCGGATTGCTACTTGTGTGGAAGAAAGAGGTTAGGTTGTACTCCCGGACTACTACCTTTAGCTGCATTGATGTGTTCATAGAGGAACCAGATGGGAAAGTTTGGAGATTGTAGGGAGTGTATGGTGAGCCGAGTGGGGACAATAAAGAGCGAACTTATCAGCTCTTACGTGATATTCATGCACAATCAAGCCTTCCATGGATGCGATTGGTGATTTCAACGAGATCCTTTTCTTGTCAGAGAAGGAAGGTGGAGCTCCACGACATCAGTCTCAGCTTCAAGCTTTCCAGGACGCACTTGCAGATTGCTTGTTGGAAGATATAGGATATTGATAACCCACAAGTATAGGGGATCAATTGTAGCCTCTTTCGATAAGTAAGAGTGTCGAACCCGACGAGGAGCTAAAGGTAGAACAAATATTCCCTCAAGTTCTATCGACCATTGATACAACTCTACGCACGATTAACGTTCGCTTTACCTTGAACAAGTATGAAACTAGAAGTACTTTGTAGGTGTTGTTGGATAGGTTTGCAAGATAATAAAGAACGCGTAAATAAAAAGTAGGGGCTGTTTAGATGAAGACACAACTAAGTTAGTTTTAGTAGAGAGCTTGTTGTCACACAAGAAAGTTATTTGTCCCTAGGCAATCGATAACTAGACCGGTAATCATTATTGCAATTTTATTTGAAGGAGAGGCATAAGATAACATACTTTCTCTTCTTGGATCATATGCACTTATGATTGGAACTCTAGCAAGCATCCGCAACTACTAAAGATCATTAAGGTAAAACCAAACCATAGCATTATAAGGCATCAAGTCCTCTTTATTTCCATACGCAAACAACCTACTTACTCGGGTCTGTGTTTCTATCACTCACGCCACCCACCATAAGCAAATCATGAACATATTGCAAACCCTACAGCGGGGATCCCTCATGCTTGTAGGACACAGAGAGCACCATAGGACAACACCAATAATAAAACATGCAACTCAAACCAATCACGATCTTCAGTTAACCCATAGGACAAAACAGATCTACTCAAACATCATAGGATAGCCATACTGTCACAGCCCCAGTTCTGGCCTTGCCTGTCTTGCTTTAGCCTCCATGCATCATGTCTAAATTTTTATGAAACTTTGAAATGGGGGGATGATAAACCCTAGCAGCAAATGAAATTCAACTAGGTTCAAATTCAAATATTTTCAATGATCCCAAAATGCCCTTTAGAAATGTTCATCATTTTTGAATTGGTCCAGCACCTCTGACAAAAATGGTGCACATTTTTCTAGATCAATTTGGATTTTTGAATTAAATCATAAAGTATTTGAATTTGGGCATTTAAATGCTATAACTATATTAAAATGCCCAAATAATTCTGGAAGTGGTTGAGAGTTGTTGGAAATAATTCTAACAATGCCCACAATTTATTTCAGGAATATATAAAATGATTTAGTATTTTTACTAAATCAAAACAGAGCAAATAAATAGAAAACAAAAATGGAAAAGAGAGAGAGAAAGAGGAAACCTTACCGTGCAGCCCACCACTGTAGTGGCCTACTGGCCAAAGCCAGCCCGGCCCACCAGGGGCAGCACTGTCTTCTTCCTCCTGCCAGGAGGAGAAGCAGCTGCGTAGCAGCTGCGTGTCCGATGCGCAGGCGAGCCGCGCTGGCTCCTTCCTGTCTGTGTGCCCCCCCTCGACTGCCTAGTCGCCGCCACGCACACCCCCCGACCCCCTCGTCCTCTCCCCTCTCTCCCTGGACCTCTTTCCCCTCCTCTGCTCTCTCTCTCGCGGCAACCCAAACGGATCCGTTGCCACAGCCACCGCTCGCCGCGTCCACCGATCTCCCCATGGCCAGTTAGCTATCCCACGAGCTTCGCCTCGCTGCTGCACACCTCTACGCCGAACCGCAGGACCCCGGACACCCTGAAGCCTCGTCCTCGAGCTCGTCTTCTCCACACGACCATCGGACGCCGTCGACAAATTCACCGCTTCCAGGTCGACCCCGAGCCCACTGAGCCGCGCTTCGACCTCCTAGTGAGCTCCTCCGCCGTTTCCCCCTGTCCCCGTGGCTTGTCGCTTGCCGTAGCCGTGCTAGCCACCGTACCGAGCACCGCCGTCCGCCATGGATGCCGGGCATGGCGCTGCCGTGCCGCTCCACTCAAGCCGACGAGCCTAGTGAGCTCCTAGATGTACCAGGAGGCCGTAGATCCCCTCAGCTGGCCTCGCCGTACCCTGCAGCCCCGCGCCCGCATCAACCCGAGCTCCGGCCGCCGTGCAAGTTGCTGCCGCCGTCGACCTAGGCCACCGGAGTTGCTGCTGCGTGCACCACCCGACGCGGACGAGCCTCCTCGTCGCGTAGATGCACTTCACCGCCCATATGGTCGCCGAAAAACAAAACCCGAGCATCGCCGCCGTCTCTGGACGTCGCCGGCGGTTTAACTCCGGCCGTGCCGACGTGGCACCGTCATAAGTGGCTAATGACGTACTAACCAACCCCCTAGTTACATTGACAGCCGTGCCCCACTGCCTAACTAATCGACTAACAATAATAGATTAAGGTTAATCCAATTGCAGCGGGCCCACACGTCAGCTTTGACTATGCTGACGTGTATGTTGACCCGGACCCACTGGTCAGCCTCTAACCCTACCCTATTACACTGATGTGCGGGTCCCACTTGTCATGTTTGACCTGGACCACCTCTGTTGACTTGCTGATGTCACACCGACGTCATGCTTATGCAGTAATTGTTTTCTGGAATTAAAATAAATCAGAAATGATTTATAAATTTCAGAAAATACCCAAAACTTCTAAAAATCATAGAAATTCAACCGTAACTCCAAATGAAATAATTTATATATGAAAAATTATCAGAAAAATTCAAGGAATCCATCTGTACCATTTTCATGCATGTTTGAGCAAGTTAACCTCACTGTTTAGGATGAAACATGATTAGGGCAAATTTCATAATAGGTTTGGAGTTGGAATTTGATATAGTTTTGAATTCCACTTAAATTAAAATGACTTTCTGTTGCATTAGTC
Organism: Triticum dicoccoides; assembly: GCF_002162155.2. NCBI lineage: Eukaryota > Viridiplantae > Streptophyta > Magnoliopsida > Poales > Poaceae > Triticum > Triticum dicoccoides. The sequence goes on from NC_041390.1 coordinate 473,823,175, forward strand.
CAAATCACAACATATTGCCATGTCATGATCATGCATCATATTGTTGCATTGCATTGATTGTATTCTTCCTTGTTTGCCGGTAATTGCCCCCTCTCAGTAGACGTTGTTTCCGACGACGTGATCGATGACACCGATGAAGAGCTATTCTATCGTCAGAAGTGCCAGGCAAGCAAAACCCCCTTGTTCATTCTGATACAATCCCACTCTCTCGCTGGTGCCCTCTTTTACTGCATTAGGACAACAACGATTCAATGTTACATGCTGTGGTAGTTGAACCCCTATCCTCTGCATGACCTGTCATTGCCACAGTAAATAGATGAAACCCACTAGCATGAGTAGGAGTTGTTTGAGCCCTGATGTGCCTACTCATTCATGCTTGTTGTCATGCCTGCTACTGCTTAGAGTTGAGTCGGGTCTGATTCATCGGGAATGAATTGGAATGTGGTGAACATGTCCTACTGTTGAGAGCTAAGTGTGTGAACACGATTTGGTAAAGGTAGCGGTGAGAGGCCATGTAGGAGTACATGGTGGGTTGTCTCATTGAAACCGTCCTCAGGAACTGAGTTCTGTGTTTGTGATCCATGAACAGTTACTACCACACATTGGGCTCTGGGCGCTCCAAGCTCTCTTGACTTATTAATCAACTTGATCTCTGTCCAGGAGTTGCAACTAGTTTCTGGTGTTTGTAGGTAGTGTTAGTAGTCTACCAAGTGGCACCCGGTACAGGTGGGCTTGGGGACAGACTAGGCACAGTGGCCCGGTGTACCAAGTGGCACCCGGATGGTGGGCTTGGGAACCCTGCTCACATCGTTTGGGGCTGTGAGCGACACCCCGGCCGGATCTCCTTGCGGATGGAACTCGAATAGGCGATAAACCTGGACTAGAGACTTGTTGGTTAGTCAGGTCGTGGCCGACTCCCTCACCAGGCTTCCACTTGAAGGTTGCCGAGATACACGACGTGTACATGGTGGTAAGTGGAGAGAGCGTGTGTGAAGAAGTACACCCCTGCAGGGTTATCATTATCTATTCGAATAGCCGGATTCCTCGGATATGGATGCGTGAGTGTTATGGATGGCGTTCTCGTAGGGAGACAGGAGCGGATCCATAGTGGTGTATTGGTATGGTGAATTTGTGGACTCGTGTGCGCCACCTCAAAAGAGTTACTTGCAGTCGTAGTTCAGGTTAGCCACTAAGTCAAAGATGGCTTGCTGCAGTCAAACTCCACCGCCCCTTTGTTGATACTGATGCATATGTAGCTAGTTCTGATGTAAGTCTTGCCGGGTACATTTGTACTCACGTTTGCCTATCTTATGTTTTGTAGAGAGACGTCAGTCTCGCTAGTAGTTCCGTGTGGACTTCAACGTTTAGCTTGATACCTCAGCTACGATCTTGTGCCCTCGACAGGATCTGGTAGATAGTCAGGCTTCTCAGCCTTTTTCATTTGTAGATGTCTGTACTCAAACATGTTAAGCTTCCGTATGTGTTTTGACTTGTATGCTCTGATTGTTGGGTCATGAGACCCATGTTTGTAATATCTCACTCCTCGGAGCCTAAGGAATAAATACTTGAGTTGTAGAGTTATGTTGTGATGCCATGTTGTATTTACACATATCGAGCATATTGTGTGTATTATTGAAATGCTTGGTATGTGTGGGATCCGACAATCTAGTTGTTTATCCTTGGCAGCCTCTCTTATGGGGAAATGTAGTCTAGTGCTTCCATGAGCCATAGTAGTCCGCTACAGCCCGGTTCACTGGAGTCCCGCTAGCCCAGCACTACTGCTCCGGAACACTTGACTGGCCGGCATGTGATTCACTTCGTTTCTGTGTCTGTCCCTTCAGGAAATGTCACGTGGTGACATCCGGAGTCCTGCCTAGCCTGTTACAGCCCGGGTTCCCGGAGTCCTGTTAGCCCAGTGCTACAGCCCGGATTCGCACGCTGCTGACCAACATGCTCGATGTTGATTCATGTATGCCTGTCCCCATATGTTAGTGCCACCTTGGGTTCACGACTAGTCATGTCGGCCCGGGTTCTCTATCATATGGATGCTAGCGACACTATCATATACGTGAGCCAAAAGGCGCAAACGGTCCCGGGCCATGGTAAGGCGACACCCGTGGGAATACCGTGCGTGAGGACGCAAACTGATATGAGGTGTCACAGGCTAGATCGATGTGACTTAGAATCGGGGTCCTGACACATACATCATTGGGAAATAATATATAGTGTTGAGCACCATGTTTAAGTAGAGATTACAACGGGTAAAAGAGGGGTTGCACCGCTGCATAGAGGGGGGAAGAGTTGTGTAACATCCCAAAATTTTCAATTTGGAATGTTATGCATTAGATCATCTTTGCATATCATATTTTATTGCATTTTGGCTTGATCCTAGAAATTCTGCGCAACTCAAGGACCCACGGAGAGAGTTGGGAATTTTTTTATTTTCATATTTGAGTTTACTCGAATTTTGAAAAAGAGGATCGTTTGATTTTAAGTATTTTCTCTTCGAATATTTATTTTATAAAAACAAAAGAGAGAGGATAAAATGACTTCCTCAAAATAAAGAAATATTGGAGATTTAATATTAAAATCAAATATGATTTTTTATTCGGAGTTTTACCGCTATTTTATTTGAATTAGGAAAAATATGCGTTTTTCAAAATTGCATTAGAGTCCCAAATAAATGTTCACCTTGTCCGGTAGATTTTTAGAGGACGTCGAAAATTTATTTGAGGATTTTTGGAGTCCGTTTAGTATTTCTTTTCTTCATTTTTCTGTGCGGATTTATTTAAAAAAAAAGAGGTCGAACCGACTTGGGCCGCCGTGGGCGACCCAGACTCCGCCTCGCCCAGGCTTTATAAGCCCGCGACCCCGCCAGCCCCAGCCCACCCCAACCGCCGCCGAACCCTAGCCGCGCCTTGAGCCCCGCGCCACCGCCGTTGCCGCGCCCCGCGCCGCCACCGGCCGCCGCCGCCGCCACTGGAGTTGACCGCCGCCGCCGTTTTTTTGGTTTATTCCGGTAAATCCTAGATCTAGATCTGTTTCTTTAATGTTCCAGATTATTTTTTTAGATCGGTTTTCCGTCGGTTTATTTATTTAGCGAACGCCCGTTCGTTCGTTTGTTTTAACAAACGATTTTCACCGATTAGCCGCAGACAGCGAACGTTCGTTCATTAGCCTGTTCATCAGTTTTTCTTTTCTCGGATTTTTTCGCGATTATTTTCGATCGCGATTTCTGATCTGATTTTTGTTTTAGTTTATCTTTTTGCTCGTTTATCAGAATTAGGCGATTCAAGCGCCTAGAGTTTCGTCTCGAAGCCCTCTTTCTGTTTAATCAACTTAAACAAGTTTTTGCTATTGTAAAAATTTGACTTTAGTCCAGATTAGTAATCGAAGCTTGTTTCTTTCGTAGTTTGAGTTTTGTTGCTTTGTTTGATTTGATTCTTTTTGCAAACCTAAGTTCTTAAGTTGAACTTTCTGGCTAGATCTTCTTATTTGAGTTTTACCCGTGCATCTTTGTTTGATTGCTTATTGTATGCTTGTTTGTTTGCGATAGAGTACCCAGAATGCGAAGCGTGCTACTACGAGTCTCTAGGTTTCACGGATCATCAGCAAGGCAAGTAACACTTTGATCATACCTCTTTACTACCCAGTTTTATTGAATTAGATCAATCCTCAAACAATTGCATGATTAGGATCTGATTAATATGTGGGTTATGGGAAGTAGATGAGGTAGTACGTATTGTCCTGTTTATTACCAAACCTTTGGGAGTTACTTCTACGTTGCTTATATTGCTATGCTATGCTCGTAGACGTGGTTTGGGTTTGAGTGTATTCATTATAGATGTGAGTATTGTTAATTAATGGTTAACTTAAGGTGGTAACTTTAATACACATCTGGGTGGATTGAGGCACCTGGGGAACCCAGCGTTGCCTGTATTTTTGGAAATCCCGGGGTATCGTGTGATTCTCCTATGGACTGCCACCCAGGCTCAAAGGGATCATAAGATTATTCATGCTAGAAACTTCCGTGTGCAGCCACATGCCATTATGGGCTCTAGCATAGTTGAGTAAGTTGTGGGAAACCTTTACATGATGGGCTAGCAGATGTAGGGGATTGTAGGTGTACAGGCCTATCTATCGGTTAAGGGGACCTCATCGGAAAGACTGTGTCTCGGTCATCCGTTTCTCAAACATTATGTAGTGCGAGAAATCCAACGGAGGAGATCGAGTCTTGTGGGGAAAAGTGCACAAACCTCTGCAGAGTGTACAAACTAATCATGGTTAGCCGTGTCCCCGGTTATGGACATGTTGAGTATCTAGTTCTTGGATTATCATGTGGATCTCATCACTCTTAATATAACTTGATTGGGTTTAATGATGATGCTTAATTGGGTGAACCTTCTCAATGTTTAACAATCACCATGATAGTTAAATAAAATTTATTCCTTTGTTGTAGGGAAAATTGGCTTTCCGCAAAACATATTAACCATACAGCCTCCACCAGCCATATATGCATGTAGTGATAGCATTATTCTGTTCATTACTCTCTTGTGTTACATTGCCAGCATATTCCATGTGCTGACCCGTTTCGGGCTGCAACGTATCATGTTGCAGACTTTTCAGACGACGAGTAAGGAGCCATAGGTCGTTGTCTTTCACTCAGTGATGCCGTTGGATTTGATGGACTCACTTTATCTTCCAAGCTTTCCGCTGTTATTGTATTAGATGGCCTTAAGCCATATTTATTGTAATAAGTTCTCTTTTGAGACATTCGATGTAATAAGTGTGTGATTGCTACTCTGTTATAAATCCTCAAGTACTGTGCATGTCAGCATTACCGATCCATGGATGACACTGATGCACAGAGATCAGACTGTTTGAGGTCTGGTCGCTACAAGATGGTATCAGAGCACACGTTGACTGTAGGACACGACCACTAAGCTAAAGCCCTAGATCACTTTCTGACTTCTCATTTCTGACTCCTCTCCATTTTCTACTCTTTAGGATGGCGGATGCAAGGAACAAGTTTACATAGACGGATGAAGACACACCTTTTGGACGCCACTTGAAGGAAGTCACTAGGTACTGCTACGTCTTGAGCTTGCGTTGGTTTTCCCCGAAGAGGAAGGGATGATGCAGTAGAGTAGCGTAAGTATTTCCCTCAGTTTTTGACAACCAAGGTATCAATCCAGTAGGAGCCCGCGCTCAAGTCCCTCGTACCTGCACAAAGCGATAGCTACTCGCAACCAATGCGATTAGGGGTTGTCAAGCCCTTCACGGTCACTTACGAGAGTGAGATCTGATAGATAGAATATTTTGGTATTTTTGATATAAAGATGCAATGTAAAAAGTAAAGGCAAAGTAAATAGCAAAGCAATATAAAAGTGATGGAGATTGATATGATGAGAATAGACCCGGGGGCCATAGGTTTCACTAGTGGCTTCTCTCAAGAGCATAAGTATTCTACGGTGGGTGAACAAATTACTGTTGAGCAATTGATAGAATTGTGCATAATTATGAGAATATCTAGGCATGATCATGTATATAGGCATCACGTCCGTGACAAGTAGATCGAAACGATTCTGCATCTACTACTATTACTCCACTCATCGACCGCTATCCAGCATGCATCTAGAGTATTAAGTAAAAAACAGAGTAACGCCTTAAGCAAGATGACATGATGTAGAGAGATAAATTCATGCAATATGAAATAAACCCCATCTTGTTATCCTTGATGGCAACGATACAATACGTGCCTTGCTGCCCCTTCTGTCACTGGGTAAGGACACCGCAAGATCGAACCCAAAGCTAAGCACTTCTCCCATGGCAAGAACTACCAATCTAGTTAGCCAAACCAAACGGATAATTCGAAGAGACTTGCAAAGATAACCAATCATGCATAAAATAATTCAGAGAAGATTCAAATATTATTCATAGATAGACTTGATCATAAACCCACAATTCATCGGTCTCAACAAACACACCGCAAAAAGAAGATTACATCGAATAGATCTCCACAAGAAAGGGGGAGAACTTTGTATTGAGATTCAAAGAGAGAGAAGAAGCCATCTAGCTACTAACTATGGACCCGAAGGTCTGAGGTAAACTACTCACACTTCATCGGAGGGGCTAGGATGATGTAGAAGCCCTCCGTGATGACGGCCCTCTTCCGGCAGAGCTTCGGAACAGGCCCCAAGATGGGATCTTGTGGATACAGAAAGTTGCGGCGGTGGAATTAGGGTTTTGGCTCCTGTTCTGATCGTTTGGGGGTACGTGTGTATATATAGGAGGAAGGAGTACGTCGGTGGAGCACAGAGGGGCCCACGAGGTAGGGGGCGCCCCCCCCCCCACCTCTTTGATCCCTTGCAGTAGGGTCCAAGTCTCCTGGATCACGTTCGGTGAGAAAATCACGTTTCCGAAGATTTTATTCCGTTTGGACTCCGTTTGATATTCTGTTTATCCGAAACACTGAAATAGGCAAAAAAACCAGCAATTCTGGGCTGGGCCTCCGGTTAATAGGTTAGTCCCAAAAATAATATAAAAGTGGAAAATAAAGCCCAATATAGTCCAAAACAGTAGATAATATAGCATGGAGCAATCAAAAATTATAGATACGTTGGAGACGTATCAGGTACCTGAACATCGAAATACCAAGCTTCACCGGGACTTACAACGCCACTTTACCATAAGAGGAGCGCTGGATGATTCAAGTTCAAGTTCCAGGAAGGACATTTACGCCAGTCACTGAGCCCATAGAGTTTTCCTTTGATGCACCAACCTGGAGTCTAGGAAAGAGTATGGCAGCCCACATCACCATGGGACGCATTGGAGAAGTTTACCACAAGGATCTCAAGGATACTATCTACCAGATTTGTGGGCGTCGAGATAAGCAATGGGAGATGATCAGCACCAGGAAGGATAGATCAATTGCTGCTTTCATCCAGGAGTTAAACCAGCACATACGTCACTAGGAGAACCAGATGTGCGCAGGCATGATAGATTTGAAGAAGGCAATGACAAGGATCACCGAGCTTGAAGAGAAACTCAAGGAAACTCACGAAGATTATGAGGAGGAAATCGTCATACTAGTGGAGAAGAATGATGACCTGACAAGGAAGCTAAGAGTCTTCATGGGAGACCCCGCGCCAGGAGGAGAAGGTGATGATTCCACTTGCCCAGAGAACTACATCATCATCGAAGACACCGACTCAGACCCCGACGATAGCGATGATGACTTTGTTGATGAAGCTGGAGCGGATATTATGGAGTCTTCTACCGATCAATTTTTCTAGTCGACCACCAAAATAGTAGTATTCCACCATGTATATAGTATAGTCCGAGCACTTTTGTAATGATAGTTCTAGACCGATTGTATGCCCTTGCTTGATTGATTGAGTGATATGATTGTGTTTGTCTTATGTGCATATGGGTAGTGTTTCCCCGTAGACCCCGTTCTACTCTGTTTTCTCATCTTTTCTAAACCCATCAGATGCCTCCGAGACGCGACAATGGATTTGCTTTCCCACCGGAGCTCACTCAGTTGATCCAGCAGCAGAATGCATTGATGCAGATACTAGTCCAGAATCAGAATCAGGGGAACAACAACAACAACAACAACAACAACAACAACAACAACAACAACAACAACAACAAGAACAACAACAACAACAACAACCCACCACCACCACCACCTGTTGATCACTTAGCCCCTTTTCTAAGGCTGAATCCGCCGGTGTTCTCTAGTAGCACAGAGCCGATAGTTACAGATGATTGGCTCCGCAAGATTGGAAGGGAGTTAACCACTGCAGGATGCACAGATGCGGAAAGAGTGTGTTTTGCCTCACATTAGCTTGATGGACCCGCAACAGCATGGTGGGAGAATTACACTGTCACCTATCCCATCGACACTGTTATGTGGGACCAGTTTCCGCAGGCTTTTCGCACTTCCCATGTATCAGCAGGAGCTATGGCCATGAAGAAGCGTGAGTTTTGCAACTTACGCCAAGGAGGAAGCACCGTTGGCCAGTATGTGGATGACTTTAGCAAGCTAGCACGTTATGCCCCAGATGACGTTGCTACGGATGCAACTAAACAAGAGAAGTTTTTGGAAGGACTGAATGATGAGCTGAGCATGCAGTTGATGGTAGCAACCTTTAATAACTACCAACAGTTGGTAGATAGAGCTCTCATGATTGAAGGGAAGCAGTAACAGATTGACAACCGCAAGAGGAAGTATGGACAAGGGAAGTATAATTCTGGAGCTCAGGAGAGATCCTGTTTTACCTCGAACTCGTGAGGACCCTTTCAGCATAACCATGGAGGTCACAATCACACTGGAGGAAGTTCACACAACCATAGTGGCCCCAAGATTGGGAATGGTAATGGAGGAAGCAATGGCCAGAACCGTTCCAACCCAGCAACACCCGCTAAGAAATATCTAAGCCACGTTACTTGCTACAAGTGCCAGAAGACCGGACATTACGCCAATGAATGTCCTGAAGCTAAGAATGGAAACGGCAATGGAAGTTCTGGGAAGAAGCCCAACCCTTTCAACAGGGGACAAATGAACCACGTTAACATGGAGGAGGTTGAAGCCCAGCCAGATGCAGTAATAGGTAAGTTTTTGGTTAAGTCTTTTACTGCAATCGTTTTTTTTATACTGGTGCATCGCATTCATACATATCAAGGGGATTTGTGGATAAGTATAAGCTGCCCACCAAAGTTCTTAGTACACCTATGTTAGTGAGCTCGCCAGGAGCAGAGTATATGGCAAGCCAAGGATGTTTTCAGATGCCATTGACCATAGGTAGGCATGTTTTCCCCTCAGATCTGATAATTTTGGAGTCGCAAGGTTTGGATGTGATTCTGGGTATGGATTGGCTATCGATGTATGGAGTAAACATCGATTGCGCCAGTAAGTCAATTTTGCTGACCACCCCAGAAGGAAGAAGGATCAAGTATGTACCCGGCATGTGCCGAATAGGACTCAAGTAAATTCCTTATCAGGAGTTGTACAGGAGGAAGTACCAGTGGTGAAGGATTTCCCGGATGTATTTCCAGAAGAGTTGCCAGGCATGCCACCGGATAGAGACATCGAGTTTTTAATTGAGCTTTTGCCAGGCACAGGGCCAACATCTAAGAGACCGTACAGGATGCCCGCATAGGATTTAGAGGAAATTAAGAAGCAGATTAAGGAGTTACTGGATAAGGATATATTCGCCCAAGCTCGTCACCTTGGGGATCACCAGTACTTCTAGTGGAGATGAAAGATGGATCATTGAGGATGGTTGTTGATTATCGAGGATTGAATGAGGTGACGATCAAGAACAAGTACCCACTGCCAATGATCAATGATTTGTTTGATCAGCTGCAAGGAGCTAAGGTATTTTCCAAGATCGATCTGCGATCAGGGTACCACCAACTGAAGATTCGAGAGCAGGATATACCTAAGACAGCTTTTACCACAAGGTACGGGCTATATGAGTATAGCGTTATGTCATTCGGCCTGACTAACACACCTACCTATTTTACGAACATGATGAACAAGGTGTTTATGGAGTTTTTGGATAAGTTCGTTGTGGTGTTCATTGATGATATTCCGGTCTACTTGAAGAATGAAGAGGAGCATAAAGAGCAATTACGTTTAGTACTTGAGAAGCTTAGAGAACATCAGCTATACGCCAAGTTCAGCAAGTGTGAGTTTTGGTTGAAGGAAGTTGGATTCCTTGGACATGTTATATCCGGAGAAGGAATAGCGGTTGACCCCACCAAAGTTGTCACTATGACAAATTGGGAGGCACCCATGTCAGTTGGAGAGATCTGGAGTTTTCTTGGACTCACGGGATACTACCGGAGGTTCATTGAGAATTTCTCGAAGATTGCAAAGCCTATGAAGGAGTTGTTAAAGAAGGACAACAGTTCAAATGGACTGAGGAATGTGAGGCTAGTTTTCAGGAGTTGAAGAAACGCTTGGTTACATCACCAGTGTTGATTCTGCCAGATCAACGCAAGGATTATGAAGTGTATTGTGACGCTTCTTGTCGAGGACTTGGATCCGTAGTTATGCAGGAGGGAAGAGTTGTTTCATATGCCTCACGGCAGCTTAAACCCCATGAGTTAAATTATGCTACACATGATTTGGAGTTAGCAGCCGTAGTGCATGCGTCGAAGACTTGGAGACATTTTCTCATCGGAAACCATTGTGAGGTATACACGGATCACAAGAGTTTGAAGTATATCTTCATGCAGAAGGAGTTGAATCTCAGGCAGAGGAGATGGTTGGAACTCATTAAGGATTATGATATGAAGTTGCATTATCATCCCGGAAAGGCTAACGTAGTAGCCGATGCGTTGAGCCGCAAGAGTCATGTCAATACACTCATGACCGGAGAATTACCCAAGGAGTTAGCGGAGGATCTTCGCGAGCTATGTTTGGAGATAGTTCCGAGAGGCTATGTGTAACACCCTTGATGCGACTATATCTCCCACGTGTCGAGGCACGACTTAGAGGCATAATCGCATTGAAGGCATATGTTGCAAGTTAGGCAATCTTCACAACATCCCATGTAATATAAATGATAAAGGGGAGATAACATAGTTGGCTTACACTCGCCACGTCAATCAAGTACATAAATAACATTACATCATCCAAACACTCATGGCCCGACTACGGCGCCAAAATAAAAGATAACCCAACATGCGACACGGTCCCGATCACCCTCAACTGGGCACCACTACTGATCATCAGGAAAGGAAACATAGTAACATTGAGAGTCTTCGTCGAACTCCCACTTGAGCTCAAACGCGTCTCCTGGAGCGGAATCATCGGGCCCTGCATCTGGTGTAATAGTAATCCGTGAGCCACAGGGACTCAGCAAACTCGCACCCTCGCGATCAAGACTATTTAAGCTTATAGGTAAGGTAAGGTAAATATAGGTGGAGCTGCAGCAAGCGACTAGCAAATATGGTGGCTATCCTATTCGCAAAAGAGAGCGAGAAGAGGAGGCAAAGCGCGAGCGAGAAACTAGGGGACAACTTGCACAAACATTACTCCAACACCGTGTCCACTTCCCGGACTCCGCCGAGAAGAGGCCATCACGGTAACACACTCAGTTGATTCATTTTAATTAAATTAAGGTTCAAGTTATCTACAACCGGGCATTAACAAATTCCCATCTGCCCATAACCGCGGGCATGGCTTTCGAAAGTTCAAATCCCTGCAGGGGAGTCCCAACTTAGCCCATGACAAGCTCTCACGGTCAACGAAGGAATAGACCTCCTCCCAAGACGTTCCGATCAGACTCGGTATCTCGGTTCTTCAAGACACTTCGACAGGTCAAAACAAGACCAGCAACACCGCCCGAATGTGCCGACAAATCCCGATAGGAGCTGCACATATCTCGTTCTCAGGGCACACTCAGATGAGCGCTCCATACAACTAAAACCAAACCTCGAGTTTCCCCGAGGGGGCGCTGCACAGGACTCTAGTTTGGACCAACACTCAGAGGAGCACTGGCCCGGGGGGGTTTACAATAAGATGACCCTCGGGCTCCGGAAACCCAAGGGAAAAAGAGGCTAGGTGGCAAATGGTAAAACCAAGGTTGGGCATTGCTGGAAAATCTCTAATCAAGGCGAACTATCAAGGGGTTCCCATTATAACCCAACCGCGTAAGGAAAGCAAAATCCGGGAACATAACACCGATATGACGGAAACTAGGGCGGCAAGAGTGGAACAAAACACTAGGCGAGAGGCCGAGCCTTCCACCCTTTACCAAGTATATAGATGCATTAAAATAACATGGCAATATAATGATATCCCAACAAGCAAATAAATGTTCCAACAAGGAACTGCCTCCAAGCTTCACCTGCAACTAGCAACGCTATAAGAGGGGCTGAGCAAAGCGGTAACATAGCCAATCAACGGTTTGCTAGGACATGGTGGGTTAGAGGTTTGACATGGCAATTTGGGAGGCTTGAAAGCAAGTGGTAGGCATCATAGCATTGGCATAGCAAAAGAGCGAGCAAACTAGCATAACAAAGATAGTAGTGATTTCGAGGGTATGATCATCTTGCCTGCACAGTTGTCAGAGTTGGCTGGATCCTCGAAAGCAAACTCAACGGGCTCCTCGTTAGCGAACTCGTCTCCCGGCTCTACCCAAACAAGACAAACAAACAACAAGGACACAATCAACCACGTGCAAGGACCAAACAAGATGATGCAAAGATGATATGCTATGCGGGATGCGATGCGGGATGCATATGCAAGATGTGACAGGAACATGCAAGAACCTGGCCTCAACTTGGAAATCCAAGTGTGCCACTGGAAAGATGAGATGAAATCACTTGAAAACGATATAAAGAACGCCGGAATCGGAGTTACGGTTTGGAAATGGCAAGCGATTCAAATATGACACCAGTCTGCGATTTACAGCAAGTAGCCATCTAAATGCAATGAGATGAACATGTTACATCACTCAAACATGACAAAAAAATACATGGCAGGGATGCATACAAGATTCTTAACAAAAATCTAGCACTGAGCTACGGCCAATTCATCCATTAACAGGTTCAAACAAGCATGACAAAAATGCATATGGCAAACAGATCTCAGACTTAGTGAAATTAACACTTGTCTGGAATTTCAGATCAGGTAGCACTCTTCGGAGCAACAAAACTACATGCTACAGGACCTGAACATGTCAAAGTAAAGCATGGCACGAAGCTATTCAAAGAGATTAACAAAAGTCCCTTAGTGACCTTGAGCCAAAAGGGATCAGAAAATACAATTGCAAGCATGCGAACATAGCAAAAACATAATCAGTTTTCAGACTTAGTGAAAAACTGGAGCATGCTGAAAACAGATATCAAGTAGGCATGTTTACGAGCTTGATGCACTCACTACAGAGCAAGTCATGATAAGCTAAGCATACATCCATCAAGAATACATAAAATGCAAGCTAGACATGGCAAGAACAATAACATAGCATGCATGGATCAACTACAACATCATCGGCAAAATTGCAAACAAGTTGACAATCTGCCTAGATTCACAAAGTAGCAAAAGTAGAGCTCGATTGACTCAAGCTAGGGTGCTCCATAATTGCAAAAAAAGACATGGATGGATAGAGCACTACAAGATTAATAAAACATACTTACTGATCATCCTCAAAAGAGGCACGAATCACTAGGAAACAACATGAACATATGGCAACATGAGATAAACAGATCAAGGACTTAGTGGAATTGCCAAGTCCCTGAAATCAGAATTACCAAGTGCACCACTTGGCAAGCTTGTGCTAGTCACCACACACATCACAAAAATACATGGGTTGCACCTCTGAAAATATGACAAAACCCTTAACAAAACATATGTAGAGCATCAGGGCATATCATGCACACAATAATCATGGCAAATATGACAAAAAGCTAAATGGAGTAGCAGAACTGAAAATTATCCCAAGTAGCCCTCTTCTAACAGCATTTCGGGCATCAAGATAAACTCAAATGAAAATGATGCAATGTAATGAAATGATGTACTCTCTGAGATGAACATTTTGATATGCTATATGCATGAATCGGAGCTACAGATGCAAAGTTACGAGGCTATGAACATGGGCACATGGATATGAAATCTCAGGACTTAGAAAAAAAAATCGAGGCCAACCCTAAAATTTCAGATCTGGATCGGGGCACACGGTTCCCGAGGTTCGACGCCGACCTCGCCGGAGTTCTTGCCGGACTAGACGCGGGGGCGGCCGGAGGCGACGAGGAGGACGACGGAGGGCGGCGGGGTCGCCGGAGAGAACGGCCGGCGTCTCGGGTGGCGAGGCGCGGGCCGGGTCGAGGTGGCGGC
>NC_041390.1:473837391-473920693 GCF_002162155.2 Triticum dicoccoides
GGCGGGCCGGTGGAGGAGGCGGCGAAGTGGGGCGGCCGGGTCGCCACGTGGCACGCCCGGAGTGGCTGGCGGGGAAGCGGACAATGTTCGTCGGCGGGATTTTGTCGCTAGGAGAGTCCAAATGAGGTGCGGTTTTCGGCCACGCGATCGTGATCGAACGCTCTAGATGATGGAGAAGGCTTAGGTGGGTTTGGGCCAAATTGGAGGGGTGTTGGGCTGCAACACACACGAGGCCTTTTCGGTCCCTCGGTTAACCGTTGGAGTATCAAGCAAAGTCCAAATGGTACAAAACTTGACAGGCGGTCTACCGGTAGTAAACCAAGGTCGCTTGGCAAGTCTCGGTTCAATCCGGAAATGTTTAATACCCACACACGAAAGAAAGGTAGAAATGACCACCGGAGGAGAACGAAGCGCCGGAATGCAAAACGGACAACGGGGAAAAAGCTCGAATGCATGAGATGAACACGTATGCAAATGCAATGCACATGATGACATGATATGAGATGCATGACAACGAAAACAACACACGGAGACAAAGACCCGAACCCGAGAAAAATAAAATAACTTAACGCCGGAAACGGCAAGAGTTGGAGTACAAATTTGGAAAGTTACATCCGGGGTGTTACACTATGTAGCAACATTGGAGATTTAGTCTACTTTGATGGATAAGATCAGAGAGGCTCATAAGACGGATAAGGAGACTGCCGAGATAAAGGAAAGTATGAGCAAAGGAAAGGCTAAAGGATTCTGTGAGGATGAGCATGATACCTTATGGTTCGAGGACCGCGTATATGTGCCAAATGATCAGGATATCAGGAAGCTGATTTTGCAGGAGGCCCATGATTCGCCATATTCGATTCACCCAGGAAATACTAAAATGTACCTGTATTTGAAGGATAGTTTCTGGTGGACCGGAATGAAGAAGGATATTGCGGAGTATGTAGCAGTTTGTGATGTATTCCAGAGAGTGAAGGCAGAGCATCAGAAGCCAGCAGGATTGCTACAACCATTTACGATACCCGAATGGAAGTGGGACAAGCTAGGCATGGATTTTATCACAGGATTGCCCAATACTCGTTCAGGCTATGACTCGATAATGGTTGTAGTCGATCGTTTGACGAAAGTATCTCATTTCATCCCAGTGAAGACCACTTACACCAGTGCTAAGTTGGCAAAGATATACATGACCAGGATCGTATGTTTGCATGGAGTTCCGAGGACCATTGTATTAGATAGAGGAACCCAGTTTACCTCAAAGTTTTGGAATCAGTTGCATGAAACTTTGGGAACCAGGCTAGAGTTCAGTACAGCTTTTCACCTGCAGACAGATGGACAGACTGAGAGAGTCAATCAGATTTTGGAGGACATGTTGAGAGCTTGTGCACTAGATTATGGATCTAGTTGGGACGACAATTTGCCTTACGCAGAGTTCTCTTACAACAACAACTATCAAGCTAGTTTCAAGATGGCCCCTTTCGAAGCATTATACAGAAGGAGGTGCGGGACACCATTGTTGTGGGATGAAGTTGGAGACCGACAATTGTTTGGACTAGATTTGATTAAAGAGTCTGAATAGAAGGCTAAGTTGATTCGTGATAGACTCAAAGTAGCCCAGTCCAGGCAGAAGAGCTATGCGGATTCTAAACGCAAGGAGATAGTTTACGAAGTTGGAGACAGAGTGTATCTTCATGTATCACCACTTCGAGGAGCGAAGAGCTTTGGAATTAAGGGAAAGTTAGCACCATGTTTTGTGGGACCATACAAATTTTTGAAATGTATGGGAGAAGTTGCTTACAAGTTGGAATTGCCCAAAGGATTGTCAGGAGTTCACGATGTGTTCCACGTTTCTCAGTTGAAGAGGTGCCACGCAAAGATGGCTGATATCCCTCTGAGAGATACAGTGCCACTGGAAGCGATTCAATTGGATAGCGACTTGACTTATGAGGAGAAACCGGTCAAGATTCTTGATTTTGCTAGCCGAGTCACACGCAGCAAGGTTATCAAGTTCTGTAAGGTTCAGTGGAGCCACCATACTGAGGATGAAGCCACCTGGGAACGAGAGGAAGACCTACGGAAGGATCACCCTCACTTATTTTCTAGCCAACCCGAATCTCGAGGGCGAGATTCATCTTAAGGGGGGTTGGTTTGTAAGATCCCAAAATTTTCAATTTAGAATGTTATGCATTAGATCATCTTTGCATATCATCTTTTATTGCATGTTGGCTTGATCCTAGAAATTCTGCGCAACTCAAGAACCCACGGAGAGAGTTGGGAATTTCGTTATTTTCATATTTGAGTTTACTCGAATTTTGAAAAAGAGGATCATTTGATTTTAAGTATTTTCTCTTCAAATATTCCTTTTATAAAAATAAAAGAGAGAGGATAAAATGACTTCCTCAAAATAAAGAAATATTGGAGATTTAATATTAAAATCAAATATGATTTTTTATTTGGAGTTTTATCGCTATTTTATTTGAATTAGGAAAAATATGTGTTTTCAAAATTGCATTAGAGTCCCAAATAAATGTTCACCTTGTCCGGTAGATTTTTAGAGGACGGGGAAAATTTATTTCAGGATTTTTGGAGTCCGTTTAGTATTTCTTTTCTTCATTTTTCCGTGCGGATTTATTTTTAAAAAAGAGGTCGAACCGACTTGGGCCGCCATGGGCGACCCAGACTCCGCCTCGCCCCAGGCTTTATAAGCCCGCGACCCCGCTAGCCCCAGCCCACCCCAGCCGCCGCCGAACCCTAGCCGTGCCTCGAGCCCCGCGCCGCCGCTGCCGCTCCCCGGGCAGCCGCCGGAGTTGACCCCCGCCGTCGTTTTTTTCTTCGGTTTATTCCGGTAAACCCTAGATCTAGATCCGTTTTTAATGTTTCGATTTATTTTTTAGATCGGTTTTCCGTCGGTTTATTTATTTAGCGAACGCCCGTTTGTTCGTTTTAACGAACGATTTTCACCATTTAGCCGCAGACAGCGAACGTTCGTTCGTTAGCCTGTTCGTCAGTTTTTCTTTTCTCGGATTTTTTCATGATTATTTTCGATTGTGATTTCTGATCCGATTTTCGTTTTAGTTTATCTTTTCGCTCGTTTATCGGAATCAGGCGATTCAAGCGCCTAGAGTTTCGTCTCGAAGCCCTCTTTCTGTTTAATCAACTTAAACAAGTTTTTGCTACTGTAAAAATTTGACTTTAGTCTAGATTAGTAATCGAAGCTTGTTTCTTTCGCAGTTTGAGTTTTGTTGCTTCGTTTGATTTGATTCTTTTTGCAAACCGGAGTTCTTAAGTTGAAATTTCTGGTTAGATCTTCTTATTTGAGTTTTACCCATGCATCTTTGTTTGATTGCTTATTGTATGCTTGTTTGTTTGCGATAGAGTACCCGGAGTGCGAAGCGTGCTACTACGAGTCTCTAGGTTTCACGGATCATGAGCAAGGCAAGTAACACTTTGATCATACCTCTTTACTACCCAGTTTTATTGCATTAGATCAATCCTCACACAATTGCATGATTAGGATCTGATTAATATGTGGGTTATGAGAAGTAGATGAGGTAGTACCTATTGTCCTATTTATTACCAAACCTTTGGGAGTTACTTCTATGTTGCTTATATTGCTATGCTATGCTCGTAGACGTGGTTTGGGTTTGAGTGTATTCATTACAGATGTGAGTATTGTTAATTAATGGTTAACTTAAGGTGACAACTTTAATACACATCTGGGTGGATTGAGGCACCTGAGGAACCCAGTGCCGCCTGTATTTTTGGAAATCCCGGGGTACCGTGTGATTCTCCTATGGACTGCCACCCAGGCTCAAAGGGATC
This sequence comes from Triticum dicoccoides, assembly GCF_002162155.2. NCBI lineage: Eukaryota > Viridiplantae > Streptophyta > Magnoliopsida > Poales > Poaceae > Triticum > Triticum dicoccoides. The sequence goes on from NC_041390.1 coordinate 473,841,211, forward strand.
ATAAGATTATTCATGCTAGAAACTTCTGTCTGCAGCCACATGCCATTATGGGCTCTGACATAGTTGAGTAAGTTGTGGGAAACCTTTCCATGATGGGCTAGCAGATGTAGGGGATTGTAGGTGTACAGGCCTATCTATCGGTTAAGGGGACCTCATCGGAAAGACCGTGTCTCGGTCATCCGTTTCTCAAACATTATGTAGTGCGAGAAATCCAACGGAGGAGATCAAGTCTTGTGGGGAAAAGTGCACAAACCTCTGCAGAGTGTACAAACTAATCATGGTTAGTCGTGTCCCCGGTTATGGACATGTTGAGTATCTAGTTCTTGGATTATCATGTGGATCTCATCACTCTTAATATAACTTGATTGGGTTTAATGATGATGCTTAATTGGGATTGAGTTGGGTGAACCTTCTCAATGTTTAACAACCACCATGATAGTTAAATAAAATTTATTCCTTTGTTTTAGGGAAAAATTGGCTTTCTGCAAAACATATTAACCATACAGCCTCCACCAGCAATATATGCATGTAGTGATAGCATTATTCTGTTCATCACTCTCTTGTGTTACATTACCAGCATATTCCATGTGCTGACTTGTTTCGGGCTGCAACGTATCATGTTGCAGACTTTTCAGACGACGAGTAAGGACCCATAGGTCGTTGTCTTTCACTCAGTGATGCTGTTGGAGTTGATGGACTCACTTTATCTTCCAAGCTTTCTGCTGTTGTCGTATTAGATGGCCTTAAGCCATATTTATTGTAATAAGTTCTCTTTTGAGACATTCAATGTAATAAGTGTGTGATTGCTACTCTGTTATAAATCCTCAAGTACTGTGCATGTTAGCATTACTGATCCAGGGATGACACTGATGCACAGGGATCAGACTGTTTGAGGTATGGTCGCTACAAGTTGGTGATGATGGCGGTGAAGTTGTTGTTGTAGATTGCGGTGATGATGATGGCCCCCGCGGCGTTCCGGCGCCACCGGAAGAGAGGGGGAGAGATCCCCCCTTCTTCTTCTTTTTCCTTGACCTTCTCCCTAGATGGGAGAAGGGTTTCCCCTCTGGTCCATGGCCTCCATGGCATGGGAGGGGTGAGAGCCCCTCTGAGATTGGATATGTCTCTCTGTCTCTCTCTGTTTCCGCGCTCCTGATTCTGCCGTTTCACCGTTTCTTAAATTCTCGGAGATCCGTAACTCCGATTGGGCTGAATTTTGGACACGGTTTTTATCCAGATATTAGCTTTCTTGCGGCGAAAGAAGGGCACCAACCGCCTTACGGGGTGGCCACGAGGGTCAGGGGCGCGCCCCCTACCTCGTGGGTCCCTCGAGCATCGTCTCGCGTTGATTTCACTTCCCAAAATTCACATATATTCCAAAAAAAATCTCCGTCAGTTTTTATCCCGTTTGGACTCCGTTTGATATGGATTTTCTGCAAAACAAAAAACATGCAACAAACAGGAACTGGCACTGGGCACTGGGTCAATATGTTAGTCCCAAAAATAGTATAAAAAGTTGCGAAAAGTATATGAAAGTTGTATAATATTGGCATGGAACAATAAAAAATTATAGATACGACGCAGACGTATCAGCATCCCCAAGCTTAATTCCTGCTCGTCCTCGAGTAGGTAAATGATAAAAAAAGATAATTTTTGATGTGGAATGCTACCTAGCATAATCTTGATCATGTAATCTAATCATGGCATTAATATTAAGACATGAGTGATTCAAAGCAATAGTCTATCATTTGACATTATGACAATAATACTTCAAGCATACTAATAAAGCAATCATGTCTTTTCAAAATAACATGGCCAAAGAAAGTTATCCCTACAAAATCATATGGTTTGGCTTTGCTCCATCTTCACCACACAAAGCATTCAAATCATGCACAACCCCGATGACAAGCCAAGCAATTGTTTCATACTTTTGATATTCTCAAACCTTTTCAACTTTCACGCAATACATGAGTGTGAGCCATGGACATAGCATTATAGGTGGAATAGAATATGATGGTGGAGGTTGTGTGAAGAAGACAAAAAGGAGAAAGTCTCACATCGACGTGGCTAATCAACGGGCTATGGAGATGCCCATCAATTGATGTCAATGCGAGGAGTAGGGATTGCCATGCTATGGATGCTCTAAGAACTATAAGTGTATGAAAGCTCAAACTGAAACTTAGTGGGTGCGCATCCAACTTGCTTGCTCATGAAGACCTAGGGCATTTGAGGAAGCCCATCGTTGGAATATACAAGCCAAGTTCTATAATGAAAATTCCCACTAGTATATGAAAGTGATAACACAAGAGACTCTCTATATGAAGAACATGGTGCTACTCTGAAGCACAAGTGTGGTAAAAGGATAGTAACATTGTCCCTTCCCTTTTTTCTTTTTTTTTTGTGTAGGCTCCTTTGGCCTCTATCTTTTGGGGGGGGGCTTATTTGGCCACTTTTATTTTGATCATGGGACAATGTTCTAATAATGATGATCATCACACTTTTATTTACTTACAACTCAATATTACAACTCGATACTAGAATAAAGATATGACTCTATATGAATGCCTCCGGCGGTGTACCGAGATGTGCAATGATCTAGCGTAGCAATGATGAAAACATCATGCTAGCTATCTTACGATGATGCAAAGTAATATGACAATGAATGCTCAAGTCATGTATATGATGATGATGGAAGTTGCATGGCAATATATCTCAGAATGGCTATGGAAATGCCATGATAGGTAGGTATGGTGGCTGTTTTGAGGAAGATATAAGGAGGCTTATGTGTGATAGAGCGTATCGTATCACGGAGTTTGGATGCACCGGCGAAGTTTGCACCAACTCTCAAGGTGAGAAAGGGCAATGCACGGTACCGAAGAGGCTAGCAATGATGGAAGGGTGAGAGTGCGTATAATCCATGGACTCAACATTAGTCATAAAGAACTCACATACTTATTGCAAAAATCTATTAGTCATCAAAACAAAGTACTACACGCATGCTCCTAGGGGGATAGATTGGTAGGAAAAGACCAGCGCTCGTCCCCGACCACCCCTCATAAGGAAGATAATCAATAAATACCTCATGCTCCAACTTCGTTACATAACGGTTCACCATACGTGCATGCTACGGGAATCACAAACTTCAACACAAGTGTTTCTAAAATCCACAACTACCCACTAGCATGACTCTAATATCACCATATTTATATTGCAAAACTATTGCAAGGAATCAAACATATCATATTCAGTGATCTACAAGTTTTATGTAGGATTTAATGACTAACCATGTGAATGGCCAATTCCTGTCATCTCTCTAAATAGATATAAGTGAAGCAAGAGAGTTTAATTCTTTCTACAAAAGTTATACCCACGCTCTAACAAATATAAGTGAAGCAAAAGAGCATTATACAAATGGCGGTTTTCTATGTGAAGAGAAACAGGCAATCCAAACTTCAAAAGATATAAGTGAAGCACATGAAGCATTCTATAAAGCCATACTCAAAAGATATAAGTGAAGTGTATTGAGCATTCTATAAATCAACCAAGTACTATCTCATACCAGCATGGTGCATCAAAGAAAAGTGAAAACTAAATGCAAAAGACTCTCCAAGATTTACGCATATCATGTGACGAATAAAAATATAGCTCCAAGTAAAATTACCGATGATTGTTAGAAGAAAGAGGGGATGCCTTCCGGGGCATCCCAAAGCTTGGTTGCTTGGGAGTCCTTGAATATTTCCTTGGGGTGCCTCGGGCATCCCCAAGCTTAGAATCTTGCCACTCCTTATTCCTTCATCCATCTTGATCTCTCCAAAAACTTCAAAACTTCAATCACACAAAACTTAACAGAAAGTTCGGTAAGATCCATTAGTATAATGAAGCAAATCACTACTCTAAGTACTGTTGCAAACCAATTCATATTTTGTTTTTGCATTGTAGCTACTGTAATATAACTTTTCCATGGCTTAATCCACTGACAGAAATTGATAGTTTCATCAAAACAAGCAAACTATGCATCAAAAACAGAATTTGTCTTAAACATGACAGTCTGTAGTAATCTAAACATTCACCATACTTCTGGTACTCCAAACATTCTGAAAAAATTAGGAAAAATAAACAGTTTGTATAGAAATACAGTGCAAAAAGTTTCAGAACCGTTTGACGTTCCAGTAAAAAAAATGTAAAATCACGCACTACAGCCAAAGTTTCTGTTCTGCACCGTACAAACCAACTAGCAATGTAAACGTCCTAAAGGAAAATCTTGGCACATTATTTTTATTATACAATGGAAATGTACAAGGGGATAATTATTTTTGTTGAAAAGTTTCTGTAATCAAGATTCACAAAGTTTCCGTGAGCATGAACAAAGTTCAAGGAGCTCCCCCACTTCAACAATGCTTGTCTCTCTCACTTTCACTTTCCTTTTTGAAAAGTTTTGGGTTCCCCTCTTTATTTTTTTTGTTTTAAACTATATAAAAGCACTCAACAGAAATAAATGACTCTCTAAAACTTCTGGGTTGTCTCCCTGGCAGTGCTTTCTTTAAAGCCATTAAGGCATAAGGTGCTCAAGTAATGAATCCACCCGGATCCCAAGGTATATCAAAGCCAATTTTAATTAACAATGATTTGTGATTTAGTAGTGAGAATAAAGCAACATATATCATGTAATGACAAATTCTAACTCTCTTCCTATGCATCGGCATGTCATAAAAGAACAATTCATGCACACATAGTAAAGGCCAATGCATAGTATAAACAGTTTCTTGCAATTTTATCATATTGGAAACATGGAGAGGCGGAGATATAGTTCCTCTCTCATAATAATTGCAAGTAGGAGCAGCAAGCACATGCATATTATATCTATCAAAATCATCATGTGTAGTAGTGAAACGCAACCCATCAATATAATCCTTAATAAGGGCAAACTTCTCCGATATAGTGTAGTCGGGATAATTCAAATAGATAATAGGACTATCATGCGTGGGTGCAATAGCAACAATTTCATGTTTAACATAAGGAACTATAGCAAGTTCATCTCCATAAGCATAATTCATATTGGCATCTTGGCCACAAGCATAGCAAGCATCATCAAAAGGGATATTTCAAAAGCATCAACGGGATCATAATAATCATCATAGCAACCATCCTTCGGTAAACACGAAGGGAAATTAAACAATGTATGAGTTGAAGAGTTACTCTCATTAGAAGGTGGGCACGGGTAGCTAATCCGCTCTTCCTCCTTTTGTTCTTTGTTCTCCTCATCATCTTTTTCATCCAATGAGCTCACAGTTTCATCAATTTCTTCTTCCATAGACTCCTGCAAAATATTAGTCTCTTCTTGGACAGCGGAGACTTTCTCAATAAATTCATCAATATCATAATTGTATTTATAATTCTCATAGCAATATTTAAGGATAGTTAAATTTCCAGGTCTATAAACTGAATCATCAAAATCTTCAAACTCTTTAAACAAAGATTCAATTTCATAAGCGCCCATAAAAGCAACGAATTCTTCTATTTGTTCCACATCATAATAATCATATATACCATTAGCATAAGAAGCCAAGGTTTCATCATCATTAGATTCAAATGAAAAGGGAAGGTGTGGAGCCTTCATCCTAGAGCAACAAGTATAATCATATCTCAAGCATAGTTGCCGAGCATACCAATGCAACATATAAATTTGATCCCATAATAATTTCCCTTTTTGAGTCAAGCGATAATCCCTAAAGTATTCACGTTGATCCAACGTTACTCCCATTATAAAGTTGAATGGGGTTTTCTCAGGATTATCAAAGTACTACATAATATCTTTCACATAATGAGCATCGAGGGTTTTAGGAGGTTCCCCATCTCCATGAGTAGCAAGTAAACCTATTTTTTCGGTATTTCGTGTTCCATATCCATAACTAAAGATAGAGAACAACTAACATCAAATAAAAATTACTTAGTGATAAAGCAAACAAGCACACACGAGAATATTCACCCCACGCTATAACTCCCCGGCAACGGCGCCAGAAAAATGTCTTGATAACCCACAAGTATAGGGGATCAATTGCAGCCTCTTTCGATAAGTAAGAGTGTCGAACCCAACGAGGAGCTAAAGGTAGAACAAATATTCCCTCAAGTTCTATCGACCACCGATACAACTCTACGCATGCTTAACGTTCGCTTTATCTAGAACAAGTACGAAACTAGAAGTACTTTGTAGGTGTTGTTGGATAGGTTTGCAAGATAATAAAGCGCGCGTAAATAAAAAGTAGGGGCTGTTTAGATGAAGCCACAACTAAGTTAGTTTTAGTAGAGAGCTTATTGTCACACAAGAAAGTTATTTGTCCCCAGACAATCGATAACTAGACCGGTAATCATTATTGCAATTTTATTTGAGGGAGAGGCATAAGATAACATACTTTCTCTTCTTGGATCATATGCACTTATGATTGGAACTCTAGCAAGCATCCACAACTACTAAAGATCATTAAGGTAAAACCCAACCATAGCATTATAAGGCATCAAGTCCTCTTTATTCCCATACGCAAACAACCTACTTACTCGGGTCTGTGTTTCTATCACTCACGTCACCCACTATAAGCAAATCATGAACATATTGCAAACCCTACGACGGGGATCCCTCACGCTTGCGCGCCACGGAGAGCACCATAGGACAGCACCAATAATAAAACATGCAACTCAAACCAATCACGGTCATCAATTAACCCATAGGACAAAACAGATCTACTCAAACATCATAGGATAGCCATACATCATTCTGAAATAATATATAGCGTTGAGCACCATGTTTAAGTAGAGATTACAGCGGTTAAAAGAGGGGTTACACCGCTGCATAGAGGGTGGAAGAGTTGGTGATGATGGCGGTGAAGTTGTTGGTGTAGATTGCGGTGAAGATGATGGCCCCGGCGGCGTTCCGGCGCCACCGAAAGAGAGGGGGAGAGAGAGCCCCCCTTCTTCTTCTTCTTCTTCTTCTTCTTCCTTGACCTCCTCCCTAGATGGGAGAAGGGTTTCCCCTCTGGTCCATGGCCTCCATGGCATGGGAGGGGCGAGAGCCCCTCCGAGATTGGATCCGTCTCTCTGTCTCTCTCTGTTTCCGTGCTCCTGATTCCGCCCTTTCACTATTTCTTAAATTTCCGAAGATCCGTAACTCCGATTGGGCTGAATTTTGGACACGATTTTTATTCGGATATTAGCTTTCTTGCGGCGAAAGAAAGGCACCAACCACATTACGGGGTGGCCACAAGGGTCAGGGGCGCGCCTGCCCCCTGCCTCGTGGGCCCCTCGAGCATCGTCTCGCGTTGATTTCACTTCCCAAATTCACATATATTCCAAAAAAATCTCTGTCAATTTTATCCCATTTGGACTCCGTTTGATATGGATTTTCTATGAAACAAAAAACATGCAACAAACAGGAACTGGCACCAGGCACTTGATCAATATGTTAGTCCCAAAAATAGTATAAAAAGTTGTCAAAAGTATATGAAAGTTGTATAATATTGGCATGGAACAATCAAAAATTATAGATACGACGTAAGGATGGAGATGCACCCACTTTGTGGATTGTGTAACCTGGATATGGCTAAGTCAGATCATCGCCGATCTGCCTTGACACGGATTACCTGGTAGGAGTGGTGGCCACACGGTCAAGTGCTGGCCAAAAATTCGAGGTGCGTTGGTTGGCAGAAGAGTCAGTGGAAGAAGTGGTGAAAACGGCTTGGCAAAAAGCTATTGTTCGAGGCCTTTGTCCAACGACCAATGAGAAACTTGCGGTAGTACATAGAGACTTACACTCGTGGGATCGGAAGGTACTGAAGGGCCCTCGTGTGTGCTTGCGAACTGCTCAGAAGGAGTTGGATGATGTAATGTGTGCTCCATATACATTTGAAACTAAGGCGAAGTAGAAGGAGCTCACGCTGATTATTGAGAACCTCCTCGAGCAGGAGGAAATCTATTGGGCCCAACACGGGCGGGTGAACTGGTTGCGTCGCGGTGACTGGAACACAAAATATTTTAATTAGTTTGCGTCGGCACGTAGACGTTGCAATTTAATTAAAAATTGAAGAATACTAATGATGGTTGGGTAGAGGGGAATAATAACCACAAACCCCTCATTCTTTATTATTCTCAGAGTCTCTTTAATTCTGATGCAGGGGACATAGATGAGGGCTTGTTGGCTATAGTTAAGCCAATAGTCACATCACAAATGAATAGATTTTTGATGGCACCGTATACAAAAGAAGAAGTGAGAAAAGCTCTTTTTTCAAATAGGTGACATGAAGGCTCCTAGTCCAGATGGTCTTCATGCTATATTCTTCAAATGATTCTGGCATATTATAGGAGATGAGTTGTCAAAAGAAATCCTTGAGGCGATCAATATCAAAAAAATTCCTGAGGGGTGGAACTCCACAAATGATGTGCTTATTACTAAGGTGGATAGCCCTGAGGTAATAACCCAGTTCAGACCCATTAGTTTGTGTAATGTGGTTTATAAGATTATTTTCAAGATGATGGCTAATAGACTAAAGGAGATCCTACCTGAGGTGATATCTCCAACACAGAGTGCTTTTGTCCCAGGTAGGTTAATCACTGATAATGTGCTGGTAGCTTATGAGTGTTTTCATGCGATTAAGAAGAAGACACATAGTTCTAATGGGGTTTGTGCTGTGAAATTGGATATGCTAAAGGCATATGATAGGGTAGAATGGAGCTTCTTGAAACAAATGATGTTAAAATTGGGTTTTCAGTCACAATGGGTGGAGCTGATCATGGAATGTGTTTCTTCTGTGAGCTATAGAATCAGATTCAATGACACAGAAACTAAGGAGTTCATACCAACAAGGGGTCTGAGGCGGGGGGGGGGGGTGATACGTCCATTTTGCATTATGTTTTCTTACTGTTATTTATAATGTTTTTATCCATAATAATGCTTTTTGGAGTAATTCTAATGCCTTTTCTCTCATAATATGCAAGGTATACACAAAGAGGAAGAATTCCGGCAGCTGGAAATCTGGACCTGGAAAAGCTACGTCAGGCCACCTATTCTGCACAACTCCAAAACAACCCGAAACTTCACGGAGATTTTTTATGGATTATTTGAGGAATATTGGAGCAAATAACTACCAGAGGGGCCCATCAGGTGGGCACAACCCACCTGGGTGCGCTAGGGAGCCCAGGCGCGCCCTGGTGGGTGGTGCTCACCCAGGCCCACCTCCGGTGCCCATCTTATCGTATATAGGTCATTTTCATAACCTATAAAAAAGAGAGGGAGGACTTTCGGGATGGAGCGCCGCCGTCTCGAGGTGAAACTTGGGTAGGAGCACTTTTGCCCTCCGGCGGAGCAATTCCGCCGGGGGAACTTTCCTCCCGGAGGGGGAAATCATCATCATCATCATCATCACCAACAACTCTCCCATCTTGGGGAGGGCAATATCCATCAACATCTTCAACAACACCATCTCCTCTCAAACCCTAGTTCATCTCTTGTGTTCAATCTTGTTACCGGAACTATAGATTGATGCTTGTGGGTGACTAGTAGTGTTGATTACATCTTGTAGTTGATTACTATATGGTTTATTTGGTGGAATATTATATGTTCAGATCCATTATGCTATTTAATACCCCTCTGATCTTGAGCATGATTATCGTTTGTGAGTAGTTATTTTTGTTCTTGAGTCCACGGGAGTCATGTTGCAAGTAATCATGTGAACTTGATATGTGTTCGATATTTTGATAGTATGTATGTTGTGATTCCCTTAGTGGTGTCATGTGAACGTCGACTACATGAAACTTCACCATATTTGGGCCTAAGGGAATGCATTGTGGAGTGGCAATTAGATGATGGGTTGCGAGAGTGACAGAAGCTTAAACCCCAGTTTATGCACTATTCCATAAGGGACCGATTGGATCCAAAAGTTTAATGCTATGGTTAGAATTTATTCTTAATACTTTTCTCGTAGTTGCAGATGCTTGCGGGAGGGTTAATCATAAGTAGGAGGTTTGTTCAAGTAAGAACATCACCTAAGCACCGGTCCACCCGCATATCAAATTATCAAAGTACTGAACACAAATTAAGCCAACATGATGGAAGTGACTAGATGAAAATCCCGTGCACCCTCAAGAACGCTTTGCTTATCATAAGAGATCGTTTTGGACTGTCCTTTGTCTCAAAAGGATTGGGCTACCTTGCTGCACTTTTGTCACTACTATCGTTACTTGCTCGTTACAAATTACCTTACTATCAAACTACTCTGCTATTTACAATTTCAGCACTTGCAGACATTACCTTGCTGAAAACCACTTGTCATTTCCTTCTACTCCTCGTTGGGTTCGACACTCTTACTTATCGAAAAGAGCTACAATTGATCCTCTATACTTGTGGGTTATCAGGGGGACCCAATATCCCCTTATCTATTTCTAATTTGTTCTGAAGGTCTTCCTAGCATGCTGGCTCATGAGGAAGACATTGGTGGAGTTGAAGGTATAAAAGTATCCAGAAATGCACCTTATATCTCTCCTCTTCTTTTTGCTGATGACTCCCTCATTTTGTTGAAAGCGACTGATCATAATGCAAATACCTTGAAGAGGGTTCTAGACACATATTGCTCTAGTTCAGGTCAGCGTGTAAGTACATGAAAATCCAGTATTTTTTTCAGCCCAACTGGAGTTACGACAGGGAGAGTGTTTGTGGAATATTGGATATTTTAACTGAAGCTTTGTTAGATAAGTATCTGGGCCTGCCTACACTACAAAAAATACACTTCTGTGATGATACGTGTTTGTCACAGTAGGTCACGTTTTCTTTCATGCATGTACATCCATGACAAATTTATGATAGAATCAAGATAGTCATACCTGTGCTGTCGTAGAAGTGTTCCATGACATTACCAAAACTATCATCACGGAAGTGTCCACTTCCATAACAATAAATCGCGTATCACAGAAGTGCTTTCGTCAAGGGTGATCGACACATGGCATCCACCGTAACGGAACGCTGTTAAGCTATTGGGTCCGGTTTTGGATCCGATAACCCGTTAACAGCCCCGACCAATGGGGATTTTCCACGTGTAAAATCATCATTGGTTGGAGGAAACACGTGTCAGCTCACCATTGGGACAGATGTCATCCACTCATTGGACCCAAAGCGCCTATGATACGTCGACACGTGGCATGGCCCAATAGAGGCCCATTCCTATGAAAAGGCCGACCCGTTTGACTTGGTCAAAAGGTGGCGGGCCGGCCCACGGCAAGCCTATTAATGGCCTATTCGCATATAGCCCATTTACAGCCCGCTAACCCAGGGCCCGTTTACGGCCTATCCGAATTAGGCCCAGTAGCATCATCTGGGCCGTCCAATATAATTCCAGCCCGTTTTAACTTCCGGCCCATATATGACCCATGACGTCTTTCGACCCATATGAGGCCCTTAGTAACCCTCGGCCCATTAACTGCACGTGGTGAAACTGGCCCGTAATGAACAGTGTATGACTTTATACCCATTAACGGCCCATTATTCCGTTGGGCCTTTTCTAGCCCATGTTATCTTTCGGCCTTCTCAGAGACCATTTATTCTTGGGCTCATTTCTTGTATTCTTTTACTTACGGCCGGTTACTGTCATTTTTTGCTTGTGGGCCAAATTCAGCCCGTGGTTAAAGTCGACCCGTTTGTGGCCCGTTAATACGTTGGGCCGTTTTCATAGCATCATCAAATAGGGCCGATTAACAACGGCCTGTTATGGTCAGCCCCATGAACGGACAATTTCAACTCTAGCCCATTTACGGCCATAATGTGGTCTGTTGTTGGCCCATGTTTGGCCAACCGATCATATGGCCCGGAGAAGGTCCATTGATGATACGGCCCGTAGAAGGCCCATTGTGTCTACGGCCCGTACAAGGCCCATTGTTTCTACGCCCCGTAGAAGGCCCATTGTTTTTACGGCCCGTAGGAGCCCCATGTTAACTACAGTAAATATGTAGCCCATGGTTATTGTGGCCTAGTTTTAAAAAAATAGGTTATTGCGGCCACTAGCAAGCCGCAAAAAAGAACTGCACTGACTACAAGAAAACAAATAAACAAGACAATAAGGAAATAAATTAGCAAGCAACTTATGCTAGGCTATCACAGCTATTACACATATTACATCCACTGGGCATCAAAATTTGCCACTAGTGCAAATATAGGGAACAAAGCAGCATATAAACACCGCAACAAAACAAGTCCAGAACTGAAACCACTCCAGAAGAGCTCAAGAAACAATAACTTGGGTACCCATAATGCTGGCAAGAGGCTTAGCAAGTTTATTAACTTTCTCTTGTTTGGCGCTTAAATCCTCCAGCACTTGCTGTTGCACGAGAAAGTATGCATCTGAATTCTGCAGGGACTTCCTCGGTCCTTCGGCTTCCTGTCGCATAACATCTGATCGATGTCTTTCAACTTGAAGTTGAGACTCAAGAAGCCGAATTGATTCAGGCAGCGAGTTCGAAGAGCTGGTGCCAGCAGTAGTAGCCAATAACTCGAACACTACATCAAGACAGGACTTTGGGGTTGTCTCAGTGTCTTCAATATAGTTTTTATCAGCTTTCTTGGAGACCAACAGGGATGTCTCACTATCTTGAACCTTATCTGCATTACTTCCTTTACCATTGCATAACGGGGTACTCTTCTCCAATATTTTATCCGCGTTCTAAAAGAGAAACAAACAAACACATCACAGGTTTACAATGTAGTATATGAAACTCATTTTGGTAAACTAGTTCAGTAGTAAGATGGACAGGATAACAGCATGAAACAAACATATATCTATGTAGTATGTTCACTGTATGGTCTATATCATTCTAGTTTATGTTGCCAAATCAAGATAGATACAGTTCGAATCATATCTATTTAAGACAAAGCAGCATAGACAGAATGTAAGTGTGGGAAACTACACAATAATAACAACACTTGTAATGTGCATGGCATGAGAACATAACTGTTTATTCAATTGAAACTGAAATCAACATAGAGAAAGTTACAACAGCAAACACATTAAAGAAACAGGTTTAAAACATACCTGTTGCGTCACTGGAGTTTCAATTGCATCCTTCAAATTTGAAATTAGTTGGTATGAGTAAATACAGTGATGCAAGTGCAAAGTAGTATGAACCATAGCTACGGAACCGGACCTGAGAACAATTCTTCTTCTGCTTAAAGCGTTGACTTGGGGTTCGGAGTGGTGGTCCTCGTGCTTTGGGCACTGCAGTTGCCTTACTAACTGCTCATGTTTGGGTGCTCTGTGGTGGAGACGGTGCTATGTCAACGGGAACTGGGTTACTATCTGCTAGGGTTGGGGTTAGAAGGGGTGTAGCTGGTTCTCTGTCCAACCGGGTAGGGGTACAATCTGCGTGAGTCTGGGTTATGTGTGGTGGGGCTGGTTCTTGGGCAAGTACAACTATGGTTCTATCTCCATCGACATGTAGCACTTCTTTTCTGAAGACCGTGTTTTTACTCCCACAGATACTGCCATCACCCCCTCCAATTGAAATGGCTGATAAATAAAAGAAGTAATTGAATGTACATACATTGTAAGATAGACAGGTGCAATGGATAGTAGGGAAGAAAACAGGGCATGAAATAATTCACATTTATGTGGTCTAACCAAACAGAATAGCAGGACATAATTTCACATATATGATGGCTAATTAAACAGGATAGCATGACACAATTTCACAAGTATGATGGCTATGTAAACAGGATGACATGATATAACTATACGATGTGTCTATTAGAGTGGTTGTCATGCCATAAATCACAAACGTGTCGTCGATGGAAATATGATGGCATGATATAATTCACGGATAGAATGACATAATTCAAAATATGATGACTATGTAAACATGATGAGATGATATAACTATATTATGTCTTTAGAAAATGGGTTGGCATGCCATAATTTAGATACATGCTATCTATGTAAACATCATGGCATGATATAATTCAAATATATGATTTATATACTAAGGAAGTGAGCAGAGGGCAATCGCATATATGATGTGTCTACTAAGGAGATGGCATTCAATATCGTGTATATGATGTAAAAACTAAGCATTGCCATACAACATATGCATGATATGAGTAATATAACCTTGCAAAGTTTGAGCATACACCTCAGGGGGATAATAGGACTGGTCATCTGCCTCTGAATCCTCCTCTGAAGAGCTATCTGTAACCAGCAAGATATCTACTTCAGCAGGTAGCATTGTCTGCTCTGAAGACCTCGTTTTCACTCCAGATTTCTCCATCACCAATTCAAATGGCTGATGCACAGGAAGAGCAGTTGAATATACAAACATTGTCGACAAAAGCAATGAGAAATACAAAAAAAGGACAACACAATATAATTCACATATATGACACTTGGCTAAACAGCATGGCATTGCATAATTCACATATATAATGCCTTGCAACAAGACAGCATTGCATAATTCACATATATAATGTCTTGCAACAAGGTGGCATTGCATAATTCACATATATGGTAATTAGACACTAAACAGGTGGCATTCACACAAAGCATGTCTAATCTAAGCAAATGACATAGCAATGCAAGATACCATACACACGATATGAGCAACATAATCCTGCCAAGTTAGAGCATGCACCTCGGGGGGGGGGGGATAGGACTGGTCATCTATCTCTGAATCCTCCTCTGAGGAGCTATCTGTAACCAGCAAGACATGCGCTTCGTCGGATAGCATTGTCTACTCTGAAGACCTTGTTTCCACTCCAGATTTTTCCATGACTGCGCCGAATGGCTGATGCACAGGATGAGTAATTGAATGTACTAAAATGTTGACAAATTTAACACGTAATAAAAAATGATGTCATGATATAATTCACATATAAGATGACTGGCTAACCAGGGTGGCATTGCAAAATTCACATATATGATGCCTGGCTAAACAAGATGGCATTGCATGATTCACATATACGATAAAGAAACTAACCAGATGGCATTGACACAAAGCATGTCTAAACTAAGCAGATGACATCTTTGATGTATACAGTAAGCAATGCAAGGCACCATATGCATGATATTACCAACATCAGCATGCCAAGTTAGAGTGAAGACCTCATGGGGTAAATAGGAGTGGTCTTCTGCATTTGAATCCCCCTCAGAACAGTTATCTTCCTCTTGATCACGATCCGAAATGGGTGGAGGGGGGCTGCCTTTGCACCCACCATGGAGCGACGTCTGCATGAAATTTTATTGCCACGCAAGGCTCATCTCTTTTGCTCTACATGTTCAGTTCCATTGTGTACAACAACTGGCATGCATAGGAACAAAACATAGTGAGATTATGTAAGGAGTGCATGCACAAATCTAGAGTGATGGTAGAAAACTGTGGATAGACCCAAAACCAATGATAGCAGGCGAATAATAGCTTTAGTTAAAAAATACAGATAATGGCTCCTTTAATGTTTGTTTGCACCCAACATGAAACTCATAGTAGACACCCGAGATTAACCAGATAGTAGGCAGATAGTACTGATTGCTGCCCCAATATATACACCACAACCATTTAAAAACTCAAGTTTCAGCATAAGTTTGGACCCGACTCGGAGTCTAATAGGTGAACATGACGATAAAGTAGCATGTCATCATATTAAGCGATGCATAATGTAAGCAAACACGGAAGAGTGCGACCTCTCTTGCGGACCCGTGTAGTCCTCAAGGTCATATGATCAGTTGATGATGGTAATGCAGTTGTCGTGGCTGCCGGCGGCGGGGAAGAAGATCTGAGGCGGCCAAAGACAGTCTGAAGAGCGGATCCCTGTTGTGGTGAATCCTTCCGTTGTTGGAGCAACTGAGCTGGGGTGGAACACAGCACCGCAGGAGCAGGACAAACCACACAAGGTTTTCTTTGACACATATGTGTAACAGAAGTAATTGTGTAAGGGCTTGTTTGAATTTGAGGATTCTAACAATGCAGGAATAGGAAATAGACAGGAATAGGATAGGAATGCACGTGCAAAACAGAGAATTTGAAACACAGGATTTCTGCCAGTCTGGGTGTTTAGTTCACAAGAATTGGAAGAACACATGATGCAAAGAAGCATGGTGAGATTAAGTAAAACCACAAGAAAATGTACGGTTATAATGCTATTATGCTACTATCTCTTAGTCTTGTGTTTCATGAATAGGAATTTGAAAAGGAGGACAAGTGGAAATTAAAATTCCTACGGTTTTTCTTTCAAGGAGACACTAAAGGAACAAATCCTACATTTTCCTTTGCTCCATTCCTTTGCACCAAATTCATGAAAAGTAGTACCATAGGAAACTTTCCAATTCCTATGTTTTTCACTCACTTTTCCTTTCAAGCACTGGCGATTCTAGTAGGATGGCTTGAGCAAGGAAAAGCCTACACAAAAAATGTTTTTGTGCTACTTCTAGTACTTTGGACCCAGGCCAATGCCCTACTAGCTCAGCTCCCAGGGCCATCGACAAATGCACAGCTCAAACACGCAGAGATAAATAATGATGCCGTTCAAGAGAGTACATCACGGATAGCTAAGTTGCCTGGTACCTAACTTCTTGTCATATAGTAGGATAAAATAATCGTTTTTCCCGTTACTCCGTGTGCTCAGTGGACAATATATATAACATGTAGAGTAAAAAAGAGATGCAACAAGTGTACAACCTCTTTGGCGAAGCCATGTCGATCTCAGCGTGATTGGGTTGGCCGGTGAGGATGCTCCGGCTGACTTGGATGTCGGAGGAGGGGAAGAAGATCTTAGGCATCTGGAGATGGAGCCCGAGGTACTGCTCCGCTGTGATGGAGGGTTTCGTCGTTGAAGCAGCTCCGGTGAGTTATACAACGCCGAGGCTGGAGCAAGACAAGAGAGACAATGTTAACCTGAGTGGAATTCTAATAGCATCTCCAATAGATGGCGTAAAATACATAACCACAGAGTGCTAGATGTAAAATACACCAGCCGCTCATCTCTGAACTTAACTATCGAAACTGAATTTTGCTGTCGAAACTGAATTTTACTGTCGAAACTGAACGCACTAGAGGTGAGGCTACACGTCAGTCGACTGACTTTTTCATCTCTGGTCAGTCGATTTTGCAGCCGTTGGATACAAAATCAAGGGCCTGCAGTTCATCTTCAACCTCCACCCCCTGAGCCGCCAGCCACCACCGGCCAAACAGCTGCCCCCGCCGCCCACGGCCGGTGGTGCGCCGCCCCGCCCGCCCCGAAAACACTCCCCACCGCCGGTCCGCCGCCGCCCCGGCCATCCCTCTAGCCCCCCCCCCACCGTGCCGAGCTTTTTCTCCAGTGATCCCCACGCCACCGCCCCTACCCTGAACCCTAAGATAGATAGTGAGGTACCTCTCCGGCGAGCCCCCCTCCCCACTTCGGCTGGTTCTTCCTTAACTCCGGCGAGCCCCCCCCCTAAAAATCGACTGACCCAAAAGTCGATTCAATCGACTGAAGTGCAGCTAAATCGGAGCAACATCGCAAGCAAGAGCAAGAGCGAGAGCAACAACGCGAGCAAGAGCAAGAGTAGACAAGGCAGGGGACCGAGAGCAAGAGCAGAGCAGTAGTGTGATCGAGAGCTAAAGCAGCAGCAGCTCCTACTGATGTGGACGTTGCCGCCGAGGGAGCGATGTCGTGGAGGAAGTGGCCAGCGCCGCCGCCGTGGATGGAGCCACGCCGTGTCGGCTCGGGACCGAGCGCCGGCAGCACCTTGAGATCGAATCAAGAAGAAAATGCGGCGATTAGTGTACAACCTCTTTGGTGGCGTCGTAGGCCGCAGCTTCATCCGAGGAAACGGTGATGATGATGCTCTTTCGGTGGTGCAGGTGAAGATGGCGGTGTGGGAATGGAGGTGGCGCAAAAGACGAGGGGAACATCGGGGCAGCTCCTTAGAGGCGGAGGACAGGGTGGCTGAACCAGCGGGACGACCAGATCAACGATGGATCCTCATCCGATACGGTGGATGAGGGACATCAAGGTGTTGATGTGGACGACGTCGTCGGGGAAGAGGCTCCGGATGGGTGGCGGACGGAGGAGGGTGTGGTGCTTCGCTAGTTTTCCCTGCCTCGGTGTATGAATGGGTGTACGGATGGGATGCGAGTGGGGAACCATGGCTTAGGTACGGGCTTGTTCGAAATGTGGGGTAAGTTAAGAAAGTACCCCCACCAATTTGAGGCGGTTCTTTCGGTTCAGGGGTACCACGGGCATTTCGCGTGTCGGGATTTCACATGAGGTGGGAGTTTTCGCACGTGTTGTAATTTTGGAATAGCAAGGTGTAACGCCCTCGATGCGGCTATATCTCCCACGTGTCGAAGCACGACTTAGAGGCATAACCGCATTGAAAGCAATGTCGCAAGTGAGGTAATCTTCACACAACCCATGTAATACATAAGGGAAAAAGATACATAGTTGGCTTACAATCGCCACTTCACACAATTACATGAATAAAGCATTGCATCATCCAAATACACTCAAGGTCCGACTACGGAACCAAAATAAAAGAAGACTACCCCAAATGCTACACAGATCCCCGATCGCCCCAACTGGGCACCACTACTGATCAACTAGACCGAAACAACACAAAGGACAAGGTCTTCATCGAGCTCCTCCTTGAGCTTGGTTGCGTCACCTGCACGGTATCATCGGCACCTGCAAACTGGTTTTGGAAGTATCTGTGAGTCACGGGGACTCAGCAATATCACACCCTCGCGATCAAGACTATCTAGGCTTATAGGTAGGTAAAAGGTATGAGGTGGAGCTGCAGCAAGCAACTAGCATGTATGGTGGCTAACATACGCAAAAGAGAGCGAGGAGAGAAAGCAAAAGCACGGTCGAACAACTATGATCAAGAAGTGATCCTAGAACAACCTACGTCAAGCATTACTCCAACACCGTGTTCACTTCCCGGACTCCGCCGAGAAGAGACCATCATGGTTACACACGCGGTTGATGTATTTTAATTAAGGTCAACTTCAGGTTTTCTACAACCGGACATTAACAAATTCCCATCTGCCCATAACCGCGGGCACGGCTTTCGAAAGTTCAAATCCCTGCAGGGGTGTCCCAACTTAGCCCATCACAAGCTTTCATGGTCAAGGAAGGATATTCCTTCTAGCGGGAAGACCCGATCAGACTCGGAATCCCGGTTGAAAGACATCCTCAACAATGGTAAAACAAGTCCAGCAAGACCGCCCGATGCGCCAACATCCTGATGGGACCTGCACATATATCGTTCTCAGGGCAACACCGGATGAACACTACTATAGCTAAAAACCAGCCCTCAAGTTTCCCCGAGGTGGCGCCGCAAGTGGCTCTGTTTTGGACCAACACTTAGACAAGCACTGGCCCGGGGAGGGTTAAAATAAAGATGACCCTTGGGCTGGCCTAACCCAAGGGAAAATGGCTAGGTGGCAAATGGTAAAACCAAGGTTGGGCCTTGCTGGAGGAGTTTTATTCAAAGCGAACTGTCAAGGGGTTCCCATTATAACCCAACCGTGTAAGGAACGCAAAATCCGGGAACATAACACCGATATGATGGAAACTAGGGCAGCAAGAGTGGAACAAAACACCAGTCATAAGGCCGAGCCTTCCACCCTTTACCAAGTATATAGATGCATTAATTTAAATAAGAGATAATGTAATATCCCAACAAATATCCATGTTCCAACAAGGAACAAACTCCAATCTTCACCTGCAACTAACAACGCTATAAGAGGGGCTGAGCAAAGCGGTAACATAGCCAAACAACGGTTTGCTACGACAAGGTGGGTTAGAGGCTTGGCTTAACAATATGGGAGGCATGATAAGCAAGTGGTAGGTATCACAACATAGGCATAACAAAAGAGCGAGCAACTAGCAAGAAAAGATAGAAGTGATTTCGAGGGTATGGTCATCTTGCCTGAAATCCCGCAAGGAATAAGAACGAGTCCGTGAAGAAGACAAACAGACGTAGTCGAACAAATCCTCACAACACGACGTTACCGGATTACCGAGACGAAGTACACCAGAAAGAAAGAAAACAACATAGTAAACAACCACCACATAAGCATGGCACGATGCGCAAACAAGTATGATGCATGTCTGGTTTAATGAGGCATGGCATGGCAAAGTGCACAAAGAATCCTACAAATTAAGTGGAGCTCATTATACAACGGAGTTGCATATTGAAGAAAACACCACATGACTTATTTAGTTCTCTCTCGTTTATGTACCCAACAAGATTAAATGCTGTTAGCATGGCAAGAGGTGAAGCATGATGAAACTATCTAATCTAGGCAAGTTTAAATGAGGCCAGAACAACAAAACAACAAGTCTGGAAACTCCTCATATGCATATATTAGGTTTGGTACTGTTCTGCCCTAAACATAATTTTAGAGTTGTTAACCATGCTAGATGAGAGCACCATGTTAAACTTGGCATTTTCCACCCCATTTACATATAAAGATTATTAAATTCCGAGTTATGGTTATTTAGTTATGAAATAAAGCATTTTAGCATGGCATAGGAGCAAAATTACACAACCAGTAGTTTAAACATTTTTAACATGGATGAAAGTTGCATATTATTAAACTAGATGAAATTCTAAGCAAGTTTCATATATAATTTATTTTAATCCGATGCACGGTTTGTGAGATATTAAATGCATGATCAACAAGGGCTTTTCTGTAAAACTGCAATCTCTGGGATAAAAGGAAAAAAACACAACAGGAAAAAACATGCATGGGCCGAAACTGGGCAGCCCAATAGTGCAGGGGGGACTCAGGTGCTGCTCACCACGGGCCTCGGCCCAGAACTGTGGAGAGGAGGAGGCCGGCAGGGGCGCGCTGGGTCGACCTGTTTGGCTCGATCGAAAGGTCAACGCAGCCTGGCGTCGCTCGTCCTCTTCCCTGGTTCGAAAGAAGCAGAAGCAGGGGCGGCACTACGGCTCCAGCGGGGCAGGACGCCGGCGGACGGCGGAGCGGCATGAATCCGGGCGGGGGTGCGAGGACGGCAGGGAGCAGTGGACGAGGAGGACCTGGAGGAGCTCGGGGCCTCAAGTGCGGGCGCAGAGGAGGCCGAGGCGCCATCGCGGGGGAACGACAACATCGGCAGGGAACTTGGCGGATCCGACAGGTGGGATGGTGGGGCAACCAGATCCGGGGAAGGCCGACCCGTTTCCAGCGACGACGAGGCCGGCTGGCGATGGGGCGGCGAGGTGCGGCACTCCGGCGGCGGTGCCTGTCCACGGGCAGCGAGAGGTGAGAGGCTCGGGCGAGTGAGAAGGAGATCGAAGCAGAGGAGCGAGGAGGCAACGAGCGCGGCGACCTGGGTCAGTGCTCGCCGACGACGAAATGGAGAGAGGCGACCGCGGCGACCAGCGGTGGGGATCAGGGACTCCAGCGGGAGGTTGCAGGGAGCGGCAGAATCGAGGCTCCCTGTTCGAGCTCCTGAGCGCATGCACGCGCATGAGAGGAAGAGGAGGCTGGGCCTCGGGTGGCTGGATCGGGGCCAGGGGCGCTGCTACGCAGGGAGGCCGCCGGTTGGCTTGACGGGGAAAACGAGGAAGGAGGAGGCGGCTTCGGTTGGTGGAAATGGATTCGAAGGGATCCCGAGGTGGATGGCGGCGGCTTGATGGGACAAGTCCCTATATTTTAGGGTTTGTCCAAGAAGACTAGGAGTGGAGTATATATACATCACAGGTTAGGTTAGGGGCTACCTCGTTCTTCCGATCGCAATCGGACGTTCGTGAATAAATAGCTAGGAAGTCCAATTAACAAAACAAAGACGTTTTGTAGACGTTTGGGGATGATCCGGATCCAACGGTGGCGACTGTCCGGGTCGCGTCCGGGGAAGTCTCGGACATGCACGCGAGGGGTCGGTTGGAACTTGTGGGCTGTGCAGAAGGGCTCGCACTGAGAGAAGAGAAGAGAGAGAGACCCGACAACTGTTTTCGGAGACCGAAAACATCCGACATTAGACCGGCTATACTGCCGCTATAGTTATCCGTTGGGGCATCAAACGGACTCCGAATGCGATGAAATTTGGCAGACGACCTACTGACAACATAAAAACACCGCATGCCAACTTTCAACCCATTCTGAGAACATTTTCCGGCCATTTATAAAATAATATTTCGGACGTGTCGCGGGCGCGTGCAAGTGTGTCTAGGCTCAGAACGGACAACGAACGGACTGGGGGAACCCGAACGAATGCAAGTTTTGAAAACATGATGATGCAATGCACATGATGACACGACAAAGATGCAACACGCAAGCGAATGACATGGCAAGGACAGTGAATAACTAGAAGACACCTGGCGCAACGGTCTCGGGGCGTCACAACACTCCACCACTACGAGAGGATCTCGTCCCGAGATCTAGAATGGTACCGGAGGGACAAACGGAGGAGAAAGAGAAGAGGTAAACTAAGTTGCTTCTTTGAAAAACGAGTGAAACCAAAGAACCTTGCAAGGGTTAAGCCATTTCAAGAAAAGAATACAACCGATATGAACGAAGTTGAAAGTACTCCGTTAAGGAAGAGGAAAAGGAAGAACCGATTCGGGTAGCATTCCGGTTGAAAAGAGATGAAAGACTTGATAAAATTAAAGAACTTGAGCAAAAGGGACACACTACTCCGGTTAAATGGATAAACCAAGAAAAGAACACGATGCTGACAAAACAAGAAGATGGGTTGAAGAGAGCAACAATACAATGCCTCCGGAAAAAAAGTGAGAATGGACTGGAATGAACGAAGGGAAAAACAAGATCTTGAGGGAGCACACTTACAACAAATGCTAGAACGGAATTGTTGGAAAACCAACAACGAAAAGAATAATCTTGATATGGTCTTATGGAATACATCTCGAATTATGAGGTGACAACCCGCCACTCACGGAAAAAAGAATAGGATTGATATGAACAAGGAGACGAGCAAGTTATCTCACCAGGAGGATAGATGAAGAACTTGGATAATATATTATCACCATTAACAGCAACAATCGTTAGGCAAAACTTTAGGTGAAACATAACCCAAGGTAACTCCAAAGAAGAGATTGATGGATTTAAAATACCTCATTCCTAACAACATGTGAATCATGAAACATGAACCCAAATTATCAAGAATGACATAATACCACCTCCAATAATATGGTAGAAAGAATTGCACTCCGGATTGCAAGAAGAAGAAAGCTTGAACTCCTCTAAAAATAATCTTGATGAACGTTTCGAGAACGGATTAAGTCCTTGATGAACTATCATGTAGAACCTCCATGAAGAACTCCGTTAAACAATAGAATGATCAAACGGAAAGAAAGAGCAGTTGAAAACATAAAGTGAAACCTTGTAATGATTTAGAAGGAGCTTCGTGATGAGACAAAGTGGAAAGGCTTGGAACTCCGGAAAAGAAAAGATAAAGCCTCTCGAACCGAGAATGTGATATGATGAACCTCTGGAATAAGGAATTAATCACTTGGGTGAATCAAGAATAAGAATTATGTTATGCTCATCCTTCACCAATTAAATTGATGACAATGAACGGATTTGGCATATTGCTTATTCTCGTAGAAGGGATTAATATAGATATAGCACAAACTTGAGAAGGTCTTCAACGAACCACCGGAAGGATTGAAAACAACGAATAAATTGATATGATAACGAATGACGAGAACTCTTGAACGAACCACCGTAAGAATTGAACAACGAATGAAGTAAAAGGATGAATCACCGGTAAGAATTAGCAAATGAATGAACATACATTAGAGAGTTCAGATACAAAAGAACAAAGAGATCATGAACTGATTAGAGGGTATTTGATCGATGCATCGGTAAGATTTGGAGAACCATAGCTGAAAGCTAAGAATGAATAAGTCTTAGATGATGGGCTCCGGATAATCAAACTGAACAGAATCTTGAATTGCTCCAGATGGGTGAAAAAAATCTCACAACCGAAAACAATTATGAGAGGATGGCAGAGAATGGGGCAATATTTAAAAGAAACTCTTCTTCGGTCTTCAAAATCCGAGAATGACGACGAGAAACACCACCGTGAATTGTTGAGACACTCCGGAATAAAGAATAATAGAAAAGTTGAACCAATGATGAAAAGAATTTGAAAGATCTTGGAGAAAATCACAAGACTGATGACAATCATTCTTATGTCAAACTTCAAAAAGAGATTTGAGCATAGCTCCGGGAAAATAAGAAGAGTCAGGTAAGATCCTGGGAAAAGACCTGTGGGTTAGGGCCCACTCAAAAGAAACACCATCGAACGATTTAAAAGAGAGAAAGCACCGGTTAAATAAAATGGCTTGAATGAGATAACAACCTCGGAATAGGTTTGAACGGATCTTGAAGGAAAAGACGAGCCTTCCGAGATATCTTCAGCACTCCGAAATAATTGAATAGTGAGAAATGAATAAATATGATGAGCACCGGTATGATAAAGCTTCTGAAACGAGGAAAGGATACGATCAACACCAAAAGCTTGAATTGAATCCACAGGAGAAGAAAACAATGGAGAATGAAGAACGAGTAGAGCATCTTCATGAGAAACACCGGGTAAAAATATGAAGGAAAAAGAATGGAGAGACTTCCATCAATAAAATGGATAGTGATTAAGAAATCTGAATCCTTCAAGGCAAACAAGGGTGTGAGGGTGGGAAAAAACAAAGACAACTTGGAACGGATGAAACAAACGCCGTTGAGAAGAACTAGTAATAGATCTTGCTGATATTGAAATGATCGGATCCACTTGAAGGGAAGCACACCAGTTGAAAAGGATTGACATGACAGTCTCGATTATCATGAAGGTTTGGTATTCACATAGGAGTATGAGAACACCATTTGGGAAAAGGTATGGAATCAACATTTGACTTTGAAGCAACTCGAATACCACCACTCAAAACAAAACAAGGATTGGCTTGCAGAATAAGCCAGAACAAACATATGATAGAGATTTCGTCCGAAGTTTTCGTGGTGGGGCCCACACGGGCTCGATCGTACAGCACCATCATGTACAAGGCAGTGCACATGACATACGAAGCGTCCCCGAGTCGGCATAGCCAAGGACTCTTTAAGACACAACGAGACCACTGTAAAACCAACCGTGGATAGGCGGATGTCAGTGGGAACGACACCTATGGGATCACAAGAATCCCTACTACGGTTGCGGGGCGCGGGGTCGTGAGAAGAGCGGATCAAACAGATAGCACACGGTTCGTTTATCCAGGTTCGGGCCGCGAGGATGCGTAAAACCCTACTCCTACTTTGGTGGATAGTATATCAGTGTTCTTGAGCTAGCTATGGGGCGTGAGGAGCTCCAAAAAGCCCCAATCCTCTTCCTGGTCGCCTCGGGCCTCCTTTTATAGGAAAAGGGGTGGCCACAGTGGCACACAGGAGGTGGAAAGGGTACAGTGATGTGAGGTTATCCCTCACATTACATGACAGGGCGCATTTAATGCGTCTTGCCCAGGTGTCCTTGCTTTATCGGGGACGGGGGAGAGCCCTATCTCGTCCGTCGCCACTCCCTCTCGTGTCGACACGCGCCCCGGCCAGCGGCTCCCGCGGTGCCATGTATGCAGGCAGGCAGCTGAAGTGGCATAGTGGTGGGTCTCCACGAAGATCCGCATGCTGCCACGCAGGTGCCTGCCCAGCTGGTTGGGTCGGCAGCTGCATGCGAACGGCGGTGGAGGTTTGACTGGCATGGGCCTGATGGTGGCCCTACGGGTGTTCTTGGCAAGGGCCTTGCCGGGGCCCCGGCAACGGTATTGCCGTGGCGCCTGCTGTCATCCCCGGCAAGGCTCTTGCCGGGGGCCTTGTGGTCCTCCTTGGCTGGGATCCCGCCAAGGATCATCATCTTCTAAAGGGTGTATCTGATCTTGAATGTCTTCACAAAGATCTGCAAGCCACCACGGGGATGTCTCCCGAATCCTTGACCCCATGGGGGCAGTGGACTCAAGGGTGACTTACTCCGTAGGTGTGGGGCAAGCTGCCACGGCAAGGGTCTTGCCGGGTTTGCCAAAACCGCCTCCCGGCAAGGATCTTGCCAGGGGGTCCGCTTTGTCCCCTTTGCTCTTTGTGGTCTTAGTCTTGGCGTCGTTCTGCTTCTCCTGAGCTTCGGCCTTACCTTGGCTCACCTCCCTTGCCTTGCTCAGTGTGGTGGTGCCCTTGGCTCAGACTGCCCGTGCACAGTTATAGGGGTACAAAAAGTGTACCCCTCTTTTTGTACATCGACAGGAGCCCCCGGGCCTGGGCCACACGTAAGCGCAATCGCGTCGTTGGGCTAGGCCCAAAAACGGTGCGCGGGCAGGCGGGGCGGTTCTTACCGCGGTAAGTCTCTTCGCACGCTGCGCTTCCCATGCTTCCCGCGTGTGGCACGGCGTGGGGAGGCGTGTGTGACGTGGGCGGCATGCGTGGGGTTGCTTCCCGCGGGCATGCGTCACATCACAGTTAATGTGAAAGGAGGCGGCCTGCGTTTTTCCCCCATAAGAAGGAATAATCGCGGGCGCGCTGCTCACTTTCTCCTCTTTCCTCGCGCCTTTTCCAATCTCAGAGCCGCCGTTTCCTCTCTTCCTTCCTTCCTAAGCTTCCGTCGTCGTCCGCCGTTGTTGCTTCGCCATCCCCCTTCCTCAGCCCTCTGAACTTCTTGGTCGCCATGGCTCCCAAATTCACCAAGGGCAAGGGGGTGGCTAAGGGCGCCGGGACGGTGGAGCCGCCGGAGAGCGCGCTGTGGGGGGACCGGACGAAGTCCGCCTTCTTCTTCCCCTTGACGGTTGATGTTCAAGAGCTCCGGGCCTCCTTCAAGCCCCTATGGGGAGTGAAGACGGGGGGAGAGGGTTCGGGACACCCGGCGACGCGCGTCATTCCTGCCGCTTGCGCTGATCCTGCCCCAAATCGGTACCCCTTCTTTGTTGATTATATTTCTTGCGGGTTATGCCCTCCTTTCTCCGATTTCTTTTGTGACATTATGCACACCTTCGGCTTTCGCCTCTTGGATTTTACTCCGAATGAGGTGGCGTGCATGGCTTTCTTCGCGCATCTTTGCGAAGGCTTTGCCGGGGTGCAGCCCAACACGGCGCTCTTCCGCCATTACTTCTTCCGTCGAATCTAGCCGGGAGGAGCCGTCTCCGGTTGCATCACCTGGATCCCAAGATCCAAGGGGGTGTACCTGGATGGTGCCGTGAATGAGAGGTGGGAGGAATGGCGTGGCCGGTGGTGCTGGATTGAAGATGAAAACCCGCCGGAGTTCTGCATGGTCCGCCGAGTGCCGCCGGTCCGTGTAGCGATTGGAGCGATGTCGACGCTGCCGATGGGAGGCTCACTGTCGCCACCACCAGGATTCTCCGGCTCACCCAGGCCGGACTCACCCTTGAGATGATCGGGGCGGACTTCATTCATCGCCGGATCGCCCCGTTGCCCAACAAGGGGAGGCCAGGTTGGCTCTTCACGAACCCGGCTGACATTATGCGACTCCGCCCCGGCCTCGATCACAACTTCACAGTGCTGGCGCATGCTCACTTCTGCCAGCAGCTTTTCCAGCTTGATGTGGGTCGCGATGGCGAGGTCGAGCGAACCGGCAAGGCCGCGAGGGCTGCCGCAGAGGTTGGCAAGGCCCTCAAGGGGCCATTTTTCAATCTGCCAGCGGGGGTGGTCCCGTTGTGCAACAATTCGCGTCGGTCCGAGATCATCGCCATGATGTCGGACTGTAATGCACACGGCCCTGTCCCAAGCTGGGAGGAGCCGAAGGACGAGGATGTGCAGCAATTCTTCGACACCCTGATTGAGGTGTACATCAATGCCGACGCCGAGCGGTGACTTATCATGGTAGAGCCCCCTGGCGTGCAGGTTTCTCATACAAAGCAAATATCTCCGGGGGGGGGGGAATAACCTCAAATAAGAAGGGTACCATAAATAAAGGTTCAGTGTAACTTAGCTTCTGTTTGCGATCGCTCGAGTGTCGATCTTCTGGCCTCCTTTCTTCTTCAAAGGGTCACGAAGATGAAGGAGTGCCGGGCTAACTGCTAGAGCCGATTCTCACAACTGCGACCCCCTACCTGGCGCGCCAAAGATGTCGGTGGGAATGACACCTATGGGATCACAAGAATCCCTACTACGGTTGCGGGGCGTGGGGTCATGAGAAGAGCGGATCAAACAGATAGCACACGGTTCGTTTATCCAGGTTCGGGCTATGAGGATGCGTAAAACCCTACTCCTGCTTTGGTGGATTGTATATCAGTGTTCTTGAGCTAGCTATGGGGCGTGAGGAGCTCCAAAAAGCCCCAATCCTCCTCCTGGTCGCCTCGGGCCTCCTTTTATAGGAAAAGGGGTGGCCACAGTGGCACACAGGAGGTGGAAAGGGTACAATGATGTGAGGTTATCCCTTGCATTACATGACAAGGCGCATTTAATGCATCTTGCCCAGGTGTCCTTGCTTTAACGGGGACGGGGGAGAGCCCTATCTCGTCCGTCGCTGCTCCCTCTCATGTCGACACACGCCCTGGCCAGCGGCGCCCGCGGTGCCATGTATGCAGGCAGGCAGCTGAAGTGGCACAGTGGTGGGTCTCCACGAAGATCCGCATGCCGCCACGCAGGTGCCTGCCCAGCTGGTTGGGTCAGCAGTTGCATGCGAATGGCGGTGGAGGTTTGACTGGCGTGGGCCTGATGGTGGCCCTACGGGTGTTCTTGGCAAGGGCCTTGCCGGGGCCCCGGCAAGGGTATTGCCGTGGTGCCTGCTGTCATCCCCGGCAAGGCTCTTGCCGGGGGCCTTGTGGTCCTCCTTGGCTGGGATCCCGCCAAGGATCATCATCTTCTAAAGGGTGTATCTGATCTTGAATGTCTTCACAAAGATCTGCAAGCCACCACGGGGATGTCTCCCGAATCCTTGACCCCATGGGGGCAGTGGACTCAATGGTGACTTACTCCGTAAGTGTGGGGCGAGCTGCCACGGCAAGGGTCTTGCCGGGTTTGCAAAAACCACCTCCCGGCAAGGATCTTGCCGGGGGGGGGGGGGTCCGCTTCGTCCCCTTTGCTCTTTGTGGTCTTAGTCTTGGCGTTGTTCTGCTTCTCCTGAGCTTCGGCCTTACCTTGGCTCACCTCCCTTTCCTTTCTCAGTGTGGTGGTGCCCGTGGCTCAGACTGCCCGTGCACGGTTATAGGGGTACAAAAAGTGTACCCCTCTTTTTGTACACCGACAGTGGACCACTAGACGTCGAACCCCAATTTCATATCATACATCCGTCGGAAAGATATCCTAAGAGCTACTTGAATTCCCACTTATAAACTCCCGAAACTTTCCGGTTATGCAATCTGGTGTTGGGGATACAGGGGAAGCATAATATCTCACCCAAAACTAGCAAATCCTACATCCAGCTGTATCCATCCTTCAACACATAACCAAGAAGCCTTCGAAATCATTTACCTCAACCTTTGAAAAGCATCCGTTATACGAGTTATGGCAATACTCCCGAACTCCCGCCCCAGTACTGGGTGGCGTCGAGGTTATCTCACCAATAACTGCATAAAAGAGATTTTCGATGTCGGTGAAACTCAGGTATTCCAGAATCTCAACGATAAAATTGTGACGACAACACCTCGGAGCTCAACTCCCCGGGACACTGCCACAACCCCTAAATGTCAGGAGGCACCAAGAACAATGTTCTCGTCACAAAACCATCGGAACGATTCCAAGATACCCGTGTGATCCTAATTTTTTTAGTGAAATCTGAGAAGAGAAGAGTCAAAACTCTACGTCAGGATGCCTCACCAGAGCGACGAAGGGACTGAGGAGTAAAAAGAATTCCTACTCTCCGATATATATAATCCTAAATGATTCAAAACATTTTTCTAGACTAAACAACGCCATCGATTCGATCAAGTAGGGGGGCTCCTAAAGTCGGGGAAGGCTCTGATTACCAACTTGTAATGCCCTCGATGCGGCTATATCTCCCACGTGTCGAAGCACGACTTAGAGGCATAACCGCATTGAAATCAATGTCACAAGTGAGGTAATCTTCACACAACCCATGTAATACATAAGGGAAAAAGATACATAGTTGGCTTACAATCGCCACTTCACACAATTACATGAATAAATCATTGCATCATCCAAATACACTCAAGGTCCGACTACGAAACCAAAATAAAAGAAGACTACCCCAAATGCTACACAGATCCCCGATTGCCCCAACTGGGCACCACTACTGATCAACTAGACCGAAACAACACAAAGGACAAGGTCTTCATCGAGCTCCTCCTTGAGCTTGGTTGCGTCACTTGCACGGTATCATCGACACCTGCAAACTGGTTTTGGAAGTATCTATGAGTCACGGGGACTCAGCAATATCACACCCTCACGATCAAGACTATCTAAGCTTATAGGTAGGTAAAAGGTATGAGGTGGAGCTGCAGCAAGCAACTAGCATGTATGGTGGCTAACATACGCAAAAGAGAGCGAGGAGAGAAAGCAAAAGCACGTTCGAACAACTATGATCAAGAAGTGATCCTAGAACAACCTACGTCAAGCATTACTCCAACACCGTGTTCACTTCCCGGACTCCGCCGAGAAGAGACCATCACGGTTACACACGCGGTTGATGTATTTTAATTAAGGTCAACTTCAGGTTTTCTACAACCGGACGTTAACAAATTCCCATCTGCCCATAACCGCAGGCACGGCTTTCGAAAGTTCAAATCCCTGCAGGGGTGTCCCAACTTAGCCCATCACAAGCTCTCATGGTCAACGAAGGATATTCCTTCTAGCGGGAAGACCCGATCAGACTCGGAATCCCGGTTGAAAGACATCCTCAACAATGGTAAAACAAGTCCAGCAAGACCGCCCGATGCGCCGACATCCTGATGGGAGCTGCACATATCTCGTTCTCAGGGCAACACCGGATGAACACTACGTACAGCTAAAAACCAGCCCTCAAGTTTCCCCGAGGTGGCGCCGCAAGTGACTCTGTTTCGGACCAACACTTAGACAAGCACTGGCCCGGGGAGGGTTAAAATAAAGATGACCCTTGGGCTGGCCTAACCCAAGGGAAAAAGGCTAGGTGGCAAATGGTAAAACCAAGGTTGGGCCTTGCTGGAGGAGTTTTATTCAAAGTGAACTGTCAAGGGGTTCCCATTATAACCCAACCGTGTAAGGAACGCAAAATATGGGAACATAACACCGATATGACGGAAACTAGGGCGGCAAGAGTGGAACAAAATACCAGGCATAAGGCCAAGCCTTCCACCCTTTACCAAGTATATAGATGCATCAATTTAAATAAGAGATAATGTAATATCCCAACAAATATCCATGTTCCAACAAGGAACAAACTCCAATCTTCACCTGCAACTAACGACGCTATAAGAGGGGCTGAGCAAAGCGGTAACATAGCCAAACAACGGTTTGCTACGACAAGGTGGGTTAGAGGCTTGGCTTAATAATATGGGAGGCATGATAAGCAAGTGGTAGGTATCGCAACATAGGCATAGCAAAAGAGCGAGCAACTAGCAAGCAAAGATAGAAGTGATTTCGAGGGTATGGTCATCTTGCCTGAAATCCCGCAAGGAAGAAGAACGCGTCCGTGAAGAAGACAAACGGACGTAGTCGAACGAATCCTCACAACACGACGTTACCGGATTACCGAGATGAAGTACACCGGAAAGAAAGCAAACAACATAGTAAACAACCACCACATAAGCATGGCACGATTCGCAAACAAGTATGATGCATGTCTGGTTTAATGAGGCATGGCATGGCAAAGTGCACAAAGAATCCTACAAATTAAGTGGAGCTCATTATACAACGGAGTTGCATATTGAAGAAAACACCACATGACTTATTTAGTTCTCTCTCGTTTATGCACCCAACAAGATTAAATGTTGTTAGCATGGCAAGAGGTGAAGCATGATGAAACTATCTAATCTAGGCAAGTTTAAATGAGGCCGGAACAACAAAACAGCAAGTCCGAAAACTCCTCATATGCATATATTAGGTTTGGTACTGTTCTGCCCTAAACATAATTTTAGAGTTGTTAACCATGCTAGATGAGAGCACCATGTTAAACTAGGCATTTTTCCATCCCATTTACATATAAATATTATTAAATTCCGAGTTATGGTTATTTAGTTATGAAATAAAGCATTTTAGCGTGGCATAGGAGCAAAATTACACAACCAGCAGTTTAAACATTTTTAACATGGATGAAAGTTGCATATTATTAAACTAGATGAAATTCTAAGCAAGTTTCATATATAATTTATTTTAATCCGATGCACGGTTTGTGAGATATTAAATGCATGATCAACAAGGGCTTTTCTGTAAAACCGCAATCTCTGGGATAAAAGGAAAAAAACACAACAGGAAAAAAAACACGCATGGGCCGAAACTAGGCAGCCCAATAGTGCAAGGGGGACTCGGGTGCTGCTCACCATGGGCCTCGGCCCAGAACTGTGGAGAGGAGGAGGCCGACAGGGGCGCGCTGGGTCGGCCTGTTTGGCTTGATCGAAAGGTCAACGCAGCCTGGCTTCGCTCGTCCTCTTCCCTGGTTTGAAAGAAGCAGAGGCAGGGGCGGCGCTACGGCTCCAGCAGGGCAGGACGCCGGCGGATGATGGAGCGGCATGAATCCGGGCGGGGGTTCGACGATGGCAGGGAGTAGCGGACGGGGAGGACATGGAGGAGCTCGGGGCCTCAAGTGCAAGCACAGAGGAGGCCGAGGCGCCATCGCAGGGGAACGGCAACATCGGCGGGGAACTTGGCGGATCTGGTAGGTGGGACGGTTGGGCAACCAGATCCGAGGAAGGCCGACCCGTTTCCAGCGACGACGAGGCCGGCCGGTGATGGGGCGGCGAGGTGCGGCACTCCGGCGGCGGTGCCTGTCCACGGGCAGCAAGAGGTGAGAGGCTCGGGCGAGTGAGAAGGAGATTGAAGCAGAGGAGCGAGGAGGCAACGAGCGCGGCGACCTGGGTCAGTGCTCACCGGCGACGAAATGGCGAGAGGCGACCGCGGCGACCAGCGGTGGGGATCGGGGACTCCAGCAGGAGGTTGCAGGGAGCGGCGGAATCGAGGCTCCCCTGCTCGAGCTCCTGAGCGTGTGCACGCGCATGAGAGCGAGAGGAGGCTGGGCCTCGGGTGGCTGGATCAGGGCCAGGGGCGCTGCTACGCAGGGAGGTCACCGGTTGGCTTGATGGGGAAAACGAGGAAGGAGGAGGCGACTTCGGTTGGTGGAAATGGATTTGAAGGGATCCCGAGGTGGATGGGCGGCTTGACGGGACAAGTCCCTATATTTTAGGGTTTGTCCAAAAAGACTAGGAGTGGAGTATATATACATCACATGTTAGGTTAGGGGCTACCTCGTTCCTCTGATCGCAATCGGACGTTCGCGAATAAATAGCCAGGGAGTCCAATTAACAAAACGGAGACGTTTTGTAGACGTTTGGGGATGATCCGGATCCAACGGTGGCGACTGTCCGGGTCGCGTCCAGGGAAGTTTCGGACATGCACGCAAGGGGTCGGTTGGAACTTGTGGGCTGTGCAGAAGGGCTCGCGCTGAGAGAAGAGAAGAGAGAGAGAGACCCGGCAACTATTTTCGGAGACCGAAAACGTCCGACGTTAGACCGGCTATACTGCCGCTATAGTTATCCGTTGGGGCGTCAAACGGACTCCGAATGCAATGAAATTTGGCAGGCGACCTACTGACAACATAAAAAGACCGCATGCCAACTTTCAACCCATTCTGAGAACATTTTCTGGCCACTTATAAAATAATATTTCGGACGTGTCGCGGGCGCGTGCAAGTGTGTCTGGGCTCAGAACGGACAACAGACGGACTGGGGGAACCCGAACGAATGCAAGTTTTGAAAACATGATGATGCAATTCACATGATGACATGACAAAGATGCGACACGCAAGCAAATGACATGGCAAGGACAACGAATAACTGGAAGACACCTGGCGCAATGGTCTCGGGGCGTCACACAAGGCGCTGGTTGAGACGGAGGGTGTTGTCGGAGCACAACGAGACAAAGATATATCTTAAATATTTCGGGCTAACAAGGCGTGGGTTGAAATTTCCGGACAAGCCTAACATGTACTATACCAAATCTATTTGCACTACAAATGTCATTCAAAACTCTGAATTTATGTTATGTTCAATTAAAATATTTCGCTACATGTATAATGCATGCAACGTACTACTCAAATGAACGTTTTAGTGCATTCCAAACGTATATACTACCGCTTCTATTTGCATAAGATCTATAATAATGATTTTTGTGAAGTCAAAGCATTTGAATTCGTTTCTCTGTTTTAATAAGATCTACAATCATTATTATTGTCAAGTTAAACCATCATTTGTGTATTATCTTCAAAGGACACCACATGATTAGTCTCGAGTTACATATGAACTATGTGTACTATATGAACTCGAACTCAATTTTTTGAATCCACTTTATGTTGATTTCAAATCTTAGTACATTTCAAGCTCTAGCTAGATCTTCATAATCTAAACCATGTCTCATATGTATAATGTGTTTATCACATTATGTATGGTGCCCCGCCCCCTACGCCTACAAGTATTTAGATGTGAGTTGCAAACACCACATATTACCACAAATTCAGATAAAATGTGAGAATGTTCGATATATAGTATTGTTTAGATTGTTCGATATTTAGTTGTAAGCTGCAAACACCACACATTATCACAAATTCAAATAAAATGTGAGATTGTTCGATGTATAGTATGGTTTAGATTGTTCGACATTTAGCTGTGAGTTGCAAATGCCATGCATTATCACATTATGGTATAACATGTGCAAAACCACAACACGCATATCACCGATATATTCGTCCATGCATATGTTTAAAACACTATGATCTCCTATTCAAATATATGAATCCACTTTCATATCAAATTATGATCTTTGTTAGTCTCTTACACCCACACAATCCTCTAACCTTTGTAGCTACCACTAACTTTCTCTCGTGCATGCACACACCCTCCTCGCCCTCCCCCTCCCTCAGCATTCTATCCATCGCACACATTCATTTTTTTCTTTAGGTCATTCTCCCACACTCTCCACAACTCCTTTCCGACACACACCGATCGATAAACCTCTCCAGTGATGTCTGCCTACAACATACACATGCACCTTCAATCTCCTCCTTTATGTGTCCTTGCCTCGTGTCTCTCATACGGTCCCACACACGTGTAAATTCTCGCCCCTCTTTTCATCGATCTCACAACCGCACACTCCTCCCCCTATCTAGCTAGTAGCTGGGCCTCTCGCACCACCTCCTAACTCCATTCTCTCTGTCTATCCATCTCGCCGGGCCTTATTTGCCTCTAACAAATGGACGTACACCGACCGATCTCCCGCTATACATATAGCTAGCTAGGTCGTTATAACTCGTACCTCATTAGTTATGTCTCTCCCTTCCTCCGACAAACAACAATTGATCTACCGATCTAGTTAGGTTTTCTTACCAAACACATGGTTCCCCTTCATCATCCATGGATGCGTCCCGACTGATCTATCACGCACAGGCACACACATAAACACATCCCCACTCCTATTGATAATATTGCAGTTCCACCCTCAGTTTGTCTAGTAGGCCTCTCCCACTATCTTTGAGAAGCAACTCCATCACCCATCCAGCACTCTACCCCTCTGCCTCCCTCGCTCTCTCCTCTCTCTTTTTGTCCCATCCTATTTCCCATCCTTCAATTATGTATGGATGTCGACCGATCTCCCTCAAGACATAGCTGGGTCTCTCCTTCTCAACACATACATGAGTCGTTCTACCTCTATAGTTAGGCCTCTGCCTACCCCTCCCCCCACCCCCTCCCCCCCACACACACCCCGATACATCGAGCGCTCTAGTCATGTCTCCCTGCCACACACAAACTTGACATGTGCCCTCTGACATTCTGGTAGGTCAGTCGCCCTATATCTTTGACTTGCACACACACACAATTTCGATGGCTCTCTTCATCGATCTCGCACCCACCCACTTGATCCTCTCTTTGACTCTATCGATATCTATGACCCCTCCCTCTCTTCTCGTGGATCGCTCGACCCTCTATATATGATATGGATAGGCCTCCATTTCACACACATTGCATGCAAAATTTTGTTTCAGATGTCATCGACACATATTCCCACAAATACATTCACGAAATCAACCTCCCCCCCCAAAACAAAAATACTCACGAACGCACAAGACATTTGTCTAGGTTTGTATTCTCACACACACCAAGGTAGGTGGGGGACGTGCACGAAGAGAAGAGGTGCACGCACGGTGCACGTACTCCCGTCTCTTTCCCAACCACACCCGCGCGGGTACACGATGGAGCTCATTTCCCTACGAAAAGGCAGCCCACGTGGTAATTTGACACGTGTACTGGTTGTCCACTAGATGGAGGGAGGATCATCTACCACAGGTGAACAAACAAATTGTGACTTGACGCGTTATGTTAAAAAAGAGGCAAACTATGTGGGGCCTACCTTAGAGGCAAGGCTCTATACACTGGAGTACTTTTGATGTGTCCCGTCAACTCGCGGAACGAGGAGAAGCTTGCTTAGTACGCCGTCTCCCCCGCCAACGAGTGCGGTGGCTCGTAGGATGAGGTGAAGCTTGCTTACTAGTAGTAGTACTGTACGCCTTACGCCCGCTCCCTCGCCCACGCGCGTGGTGGCTCACAGGACGAGGAGAAAAATTTACTACTCCCTCCGTTTACTCCTCATCCCTACTACCTTGGTTAGAGAGATTATCATATTGTTTGGAATATATATGTCCTTTAGTAGATATCAATATGAACTACTAGTACATACTCCAAACACTGATGTATATAGACGTATTTTAGAGTGTAGATTCACTCTTTTTGCTCTGTATGTAGTCCATATTGAGGCCCTGTTTGGTTCATAAGTCCTAGGACTTTTTCTAGTCCCAACTAAAAAGTCCCTACTCCTTAAAAAGTCCCTCCCTGTTTGTTTTCAGGGACTAAAAAGTCCCTAGTCCCTCCCTAGAGGTTATTGAATGACCATGTTACCCCAAGTATACAGAAAAATAACAACCAAACAACATCATGGGGCGGCGGGGCAATGGGTGCAGGGAGGGGCATTGTTGGAAAAGTCCCAAAAGAGACTCTCCTTGAGAGTCTTCTTCATTAAGTCCCAAAAAGCAAGTTTTAGTCCCTAGTAGTCCCTCCCGTTTGGTTAAAAAGTTCCTAAGAGGGACTTTTTTCTAGTCTCTACACTAAAAAGTCCCTGGAAACAAACACCCCCTGCATAAAGTTGAGACACTTATTTTGGAATGGAGGGAGTACATATTTGCTATGATCTGTCAATCATTGAGATGCAATAACATGCATGTTAGTCTCCTTTGTATTTGATGAAATGTTGCAACGGGCAACCTTGGACTCAAGATACATGTAACAGAAGCTGGAAGCTTCATAGCATTGTACTATCTCGCTGATAAATTACAGTACGTACAATACTAGCACTTCCTCCGTTCCTAAATATAAGTCTTTGTAGAGATTTCACCATGGACCACATACGGATGTATATAGATGCATTTTAAGTGTAGATTCATTCATTTTGTTCTGTATGTAGTCCACCTAGTGGAAACTCTACAAAGACTTATATATTTAGGAATGGAGGGAGTACTATGTAAAGAGTTAGGTGTCACACGGTGTCCAGAAAATATGGTGATAGTGTGAGGTGGGCCGTGTAATCACTGAGCCTGCATGTTTTCACTGCTCTTGCACTCCTCCACTGCAAGAATGGAGAAAATTGTAATCTAGTAGTACCTCCTTTTGCCGAAATCGTGGGACATCCAGCAGTCCTACCACCTTAGTAATAATGACCAATGAACCGTCAAATCACATAGACCCAGCAGTAAGTTGGACGGATGAAGCAACCATCACTCTTGAATCCGCTTCTCCCTTCAACGCAGGCGCCAGTGAGAGGTCACGTCTGCTCTGCCCGGGCATGAATGCGATACCAATTCTGTGGAGTGGCGCTGACCATTTTGGGCGGGAAGCGCGCGCGGGCGATGGAGGGGCTTTGGGTGGGCCAGGCTGGTCAGGAGCGGGCGTGGCAGCTGTCCGCCTGTCCCTCTACCGGACGCCCGGAAACGAGAGGATGCACCGACTCTCGCGGCTAAAATCGTACACTACACACCATCTCTCCATAGGAGTAGGTCGATCTGTCGCTCTCTCTAACACACACATGTTGTTAAACACACACACACACACAGGTTCATAGAATAGGAAAATCGTGCGAGTGCGAAGCCACAGGAAGTGAGATACAAATGGAGTACGTACACGAAGCGAAGAGGTGGCGAATATTCCATCAAACCTGGACTGAGGCGTAGTACTCCCTCCGTCTAGGTGTTAAGTCATCTTACAGAAATCAGATATTCCCAAAATGTTTAGGCGTCGTCCATTAACTTCGCATCTCAATCCCCTCCTGGCCTCGTTGCTAGCGAGCGTTGTTACTTAGGGAGCATTTGGATCCTTAGCAAGAACATATTATAGCATAGCCAGGCAAGGTTAGGCGTTTGGAACTATTAAAATATGTTAGCTCTTGTGGGCCAGCTAGCTTGGGTGGGCTAGAAAAACCTTGCTAGCTCAGGAGAGCCAGATCGGCTCGCTTCCGACGGAAAACTTCGCATAGTAGTAACATAGATTAGTAACATATGCATGTTACTAGTTCAAGTTACTCACCACTATGACCAGCCTAAGCAATGTAACCAAACGCTCCTTACTCTGCCTTGTTATCTCCCCCAGAAACCCAATGCATGGAGAGCAACTACGTGTTGATCAGTCAAGAAATCAAAGTCGGCTTGCATGCGAGTTAATATGTGGCCCTGCATGGTAGCTAAAACGGCATCTCTTAGTTGTTTGGATTAATTGTTGCGTTTAGAGACAGAAATCAGGGCTTTCATTGGAGGAATGACCGGTCAAGTTTCTCCTTCTCCTCCAATCTGCTTGCACCTTGGTCCCGCTACAGCTTCTAACGTTACTATTACACCTAGACGGAGGGAGTCGTATGAGATACGATGGCACACTGACTTAGGTCGAATACAAGCGCCCAAAATTGTGTGCATGTTATAATAAGGATTCACTTAAAATAGTACGTGAGCGAACAGAGGGATCAATTGGACAGTGTTCCCGAGCAGTAGCAAGATGTGTGAGGTAAGATACACCACTGACGCTTTTAATTTTTCTTATTAATTTGTTTGTTTCACCCTCTGACTGGTGGGACCCAACGTAGCATATGTTGAGAGAGGTAAGGTGACTAAGGATGCATTATTTCTGCACCACTGTGGATAGTCTTACCACCAAAGCCACATGACACGATTATGATTTAAATCCCAATGACTCCCCCACAAAAAAAACACGGCATGCTTGTCACACGAATGAAGGAATGTATAAAAGGTTATTTTCCTCTCGTTGAACATAACGGGAGGGTTGTGTAGCTGGTTAGCCTGTTCGCTCATCAAACTTGAGGTCTCGGGTTCGATAACTACACTTGAGCATAATTCGTGCCAGGAGGATTCTTTGACTGCTCAAACTGGATGGATACGGAGCTATATGATCAGCTGCAGCCTCGGCACTTGTTTTCTAAGGTTTGCACTCTTCACACTCTCTTGAGTATATATATACACGCTGGAGCCTCAGTGCTTGTAGTTGCTCTCTTCACACTCTCTCACCCTCTCCAGATTGAAACAAGACTTCGTTGGCCTCTCTCTCTCCCCTCACTACTGGTCTGCTTGTAGTTGCTCTCTTCACACTCTCTCACCCTCTCCAAATCTAAATAAGACTTCGTTGGCCTCTCTCTCTCTCTCCCCTTAGTGCTGGTCAAAGAGCGGGCAGGATCTCTCCGCCGGGAAGGGAAGGAGGCTTAATGATGTCACCGTTGGCAAGGGAGGGAATCCACTACCGGCGCAGCTGTTCACTTTCACCCAGCGGCGGCGCGGGAGGGCCTCCGACCCCTTCTTCTCCATCGTACATAGTGTGGGCCGAACAGCCTCCAGTCGCCCACCGAACCACACCCCAAGAACCTTAAGGTATAATTTACTTATTCCACATGCATTGCTCTAGCTGCATGTGGGTTTTCTCCGCTTCCGCACTCGAATCTAGGTGTTGGATCAAATAGGAAAGTAGTGGGGAAAGTTGTATACCATGAATCTAGGACATGGTTCAAAGAGGAAAGGAATGGGGGAAAGTAGTCGGAAAAGTTGTATAGCATGAATCTAGGACGTGGTTCAAAAAGGAAAGGAAGGGGGAAAGTTGTATCGCATGAATCTAAGACGTGGTTCAAAGAGGAAAGGAATGGGGGAAAGTAGTGGGGAAAGGTGTATAGCATAAATCTAGGACGTGGTTCAAAGAGAAAAGGAAGGGGGGAAAGTACTAGTACAGACTGGCTATCCAGCACCTACATTGGTCGAAAAGGGAAAACAATGACAAACGCAGTACACACATCTGTAACAAACTGATCTTTTGTTTTGTTTTGGACATGGCTGTAGAGTTTGAGCAGGACTAGATTTGCTGCGCTCACATAGGGAAAGGTGTCTAAAGATAAAAAAACTGGGACCAACACAAATATGCTCTAATTTGGTTGTTTGTTCTTTGTTGCAACAGACTGTACATCACCCTAGTACATCGGTAGATGCACATGGTGCTGGTGCGTCCACTGTCCCGTGCAACTCTTTAGCTGTTGTTAATCTAAGGCCCTGTTTGGTTAAAAACTCCCTAGTCCCTACCTGCTTGGTTCCGGAGACTAAACATGGAGTAGAGGTTATTAAATGACATGCTAAAAGACCATGTTACCCCTAGTAATGAACTAATAGAGACAAGGTGTGATGCGTGGCAGGGTCTTTTTTCTTTAGTCCCAAATGCCCACTTTTAGTCCCTAAAAGTCCCTCCTGTTTGGTTTAGATGGGACTGACACGGAGTTTTTGTAGTCCCTCCACCAAAATGTCCCTGTAAACAAACACCCTCCAATAACGCCGTTGGAAAATTGATGCAATGGTACAGTTAAAAGAAAATTACATGTTTAACGAATTTTATTATTAATATAATCTCTCTGTTAATATTAATCAATGCCACCGTTTGAGAAATGCTACTGTCTTGCTTTCTTTCCCATTTAGATAAGGTAGATGCTTCTTTTTGTTGGCTTATGTGTCATCACCGTTATTGACCACTAGTTGTTTCCTTTGCACCTCTGTGTAAACAGGGTTATCTACTTCACCTCATTGCCATTGTGACCTTTTGTGGCACTGCACAAAACACTTTTGTTTTAAGAGTGTTTTGTGCAGTTCAACCAAAATGTCACACCGACAATGTTGCTTGATTGCTTGATCTTAGTGGAACTGCACAAGAGGAGATCTTACTTCCTATCCGTGTTAGCAAATTTGGTTCAGATCTTCTTCTTGTGAGTTGTTTGAATTCCGTGTCATGAGCAGTACTAGCCTTCTTTCACATGATTCTCCAGTGTGCTTCCATATGTTGTGCTACTTGTACGGTAAAGTTGCTTGCTTTTAGTGAACTGCACAAATGGAGACAAGACTTCCAATCTGTATGTGCACTGTAATATCCCATTGAGGTAATATAAGGATATTTCACAATTCTTGGCATGTATTTTGCCACTTTCATCCGAAAATTAATGTCATTATTTAGTGCTATACTTGTGCAACCTAATTGACATGCCAAATCTTACATTAAAGGCAAAGCTTGTCTGTTATTGAACCAAGTGATGAAGGGGAAGAACAAGCGGAAGAAAAAAAAATCAACTCCCGGTGCTGTAATGAAGCACTGGAACTGTGGTGACACTGGAACTATGGTGACACAAGTAATGATATAGTTTTGCATCTTAATTTATTGCTATGGCTGGAGCGAGCAATTGTTTTGCCACTGATTTGATGCCACTCTTAATGTAATACGTAATTATCTCTACTTGTGCCAACAAGGATCTTCTTTGAAGATACCATATATTTTAGTGGAACTACACAAGAAGATGTTGGAAACATTAAACTAATCGATGAGTATATAGTAAGCATGGCCACCATAGTAGATAGCAACAGATGGTTCCGGAGAAATGCTTCATCTATATGCTCTACACAATAAGCCTCCTGACAAAGGTTGGTACTCGCCCACTGATTTCATCCATATGATTGAGCTTTGTCATCTCTATTGGTGTTGTGCTACTGTTTAGATACTATCATCAAAAAGTGGTATTGTCCTTGAGAAGTGCTTCATCTGTGCTGTTTTAAATATTTCCTTTCCTTTTTTCGAGCAAACAGGGATGCTAGCATTTAGTTGTCCTCTAGTCTTTGCACAACAGGATTATCCTCCTCTAAAGAAGAATATGAGTACGTGAAGTGACTAGTTTCGATTATGCCAGGATGAAGAAGCATTGTCTATCTTGTCATCAGAAGGAGCAGTTGAAGGATGGTTACATCACCCCCCACAAGACCAAACTAACTTCAGCTTAGAAGGAATGACAAATCTCCATTTTCATGCCGTGATGCGTGAGTACAATGTTGTTCTAGGATTCTTTCTGGTGAGTTCCATTTTTCTAAAAGTGTGCTCTACATGGACCATGTAGGTGCCTGTTTAAACTGTCAATTCATAGTACAATTTGCTTTATACTAGTCATTTTTTTGTATTTGTGCAAATAGCGGTGCTCAGCTTGATTTCAATGGGAACTGCACAAAATGTTCATGAATACATCGAATCATTCATTTCCACCACAAGAAAGGAGGTGCCGAGCGAATTTGGTTGATTTTGGTGGAACTGCACAAGAAGAATACCTGGTTTATTTAGCACGAGGTGCCATGTCAATGTCTGAACTGATGGCAAACCCTGCCCATTCCACAATCATAGGCATTTGATATTTTGGAATGGGACAACCTTGTCAAATTTTGCTCATTGATTTTTAGCAAGAAGATATGCATTTGATATTTTCGAATGGGACGCCCTTTGCTGTCAGCAGCATTGATCCATTTTTTCTTTATTCTTTAGTTGTGAATTAAATATTGGCTATGACATGTGAATCGCTGAGATGCATAATCATCGATTGTTTTGAATGTTCCCTATGAATTCCTAGGCTTGTGTGTTTGATTGCAATGTACAGGAACGCTAAAAAGCTGCTCAAACTCTTTGTACTCCTTCTGTTCCTTTTTACTTTGCACATTGTGAAAGTGCATACTTTTTTCTATAATATTGGTCAAAGTAGAGATACTTTGACTGCAGACAAAACTAGTATGCAGACTAGAAAGGACCGGATGGAGTACATGTAAAACTGCTGCAAATGAGGTAATCACCCTGGGAATAATGCTAGTACGTATTGTTTTGCATGTTCATCCAATGCCAGTGATACAAGAATTCGAACTAATCGAAATAAATTCATTCATACATGGTCAAATTTCATATAAACATGCGGATTTCATTACATTTCATACATTCTTCAACTAAAAAGGGGTGCGCTGGATGTATAATTAATTAACCGAAGCTACCCACCTGTGTATGGTAGCATACAACTGAAGTGCTCAAGTTCTCTAGCAAATGATTGTATCTCATGAGCTTGCTCAACCACGGAGCCGTCTTCAATCATCCTATAATCATATAATTGCTCTAGGATGTACAACTTAGTGCCAGCAACCGGAGGGTAGCAGCGGTGGCCTTACTTGGACCCGAGCGGCGGCGACCTACCGTGTTCTACTCTTCCTCGTTTTCTGTGTGGCGTGGCCACGTTGGCAGCGGGGCGGGGCCTCGACGGAGCCGGTGATGTCCTTTGTCTCGTTGCCGGCGGGTGGCGCCTCGGCGGAGCGGGGGAAATCCTCCCCCTCGTTGCCGGCAGGGTGGGGCCTCGGTAGAGCCGGCGGTGTCCTCAGCCTCGTTGTTAGCGCCGCGGGGCCTCGGTGGAGCCGACAGTGTTCTCTACCTCGTTGTTGGCACCGCGGGGGCTCGGCGGAGCAGGGCCTCGTCGACGCCAGCAGAGCGAGGACTCATCGGAGCCGGCATTATCCTCTGCCTCGTCCTTGGTCTCACCAAACAGTGCCTCGCCTGCTTCATCGCCCTCTTTGTAGGCTGCCGCAGCCTCCCCACCCGCATGCGGTACCGCCAGCGCTCGAGGCGACCCTCGCGGGCGGAGCGGT
Organism: Triticum dicoccoides; assembly: GCF_002162155.2. Taxonomy (NCBI): domain Eukaryota; kingdom Viridiplantae; phylum Streptophyta; class Magnoliopsida; order Poales; family Poaceae; genus Triticum; species Triticum dicoccoides. Next base: position 473,885,366 of record NC_041390.1, read on the forward strand.
ACGAGTCGAGCAGCGCCTCCTGCTCTGCCCGCTCCGCGGCGATCTGCTCCTCCGCCTGCAGGTGCTCCTGGAGGAGATGGTGGTTGTAGGCGGCGTCGGCCTACGCCTCCCGGAACTACTCTCACGCTTCTGCCTCACTGTGTCCATATATTGGGCACAAGCCTCGCCCATGGTTATGGTGCAATGCACCGGTGAGGATGACGTGAAGGAGGGGGTTGGCACCGGATCATCGACTACCATGTTCTCCATTGGGACGTCATCGTCCTCCGGTTGCCTGCCATCCAGCCAGTCAGCAGCAATGGCCGCCATCTCCTTGTGGTCCATCGTCCACCCGTCTCGAAGAGCGCTGGAGCGCGAGGAAGGCATGGTGGGCAGTAGTGGTGTGGACAGGAGAAAGGGAACGGATGCGGATGACTTCGGCTATGGCCGGCGCAGCAGTTTATATAGCAATGGTGGGCGATGGAGGGACGGACATGTGGCACAGGAGTAGCCGCCTCGGCAACCGCATATCATTAATGTGGGCGGCAGAAGTACGGACGGACGGCACTTGTGACATTTGAAGGCGGAGCAATTGCCTGCACCGGGAAGCTAGCGGAGCGGGCGTCGCTGACCGTTTCGGGCGGAAAGCACGCACGGGAGAGGGAGGCGGTCTGGGTGGGCCAGGGCAGTCAGACTCATGCTTCGCAGCGGGTCGGTCCAGCAGCCGGACATGTTGGCTCGCTAGCTAGCTTGTCGAGCTGAGCAACGACAATCAGACGATGGACGTAGCTTCCGACCAGGAGCCGACGCCACTGTCCAAGCCGATTCATGCCGTGTTCACCATAGAGCAGGTGCAGCCGCACTTCGACGCCCTAATGGCGGAAGAGCTACCAGCGTAGGTGGACCTGTGCCGCAACCTCCATCTCCTCAACGAGCATCGGTGAACAAGAGAACGACAATGTCGTCGCGGACATGTGGCCCTATGATCCTAGCTTCCCGAATGAGTAGTGGGCGTTGTATCAGACCATCCGTAGGGCCCGCGAGGCCCTCTCTGTCTTCCTTCGAGTTGTTGCGCTCGCCGTGGCGCCGCCGTCTCGCGTTGTCAACATGGTCAATGGACATGAGGATGAGGAGATGACTTTACTTGGAGAGGATGACAATGGGGACCTAGCCGCACGTACGCAAGTGCCTCCTTATTAGTATATAAAACTATAATTTTTTTGCTTCCTCCTGGTTTCCTGACATCACGGTCCCACACCATTGTCAACCTATGTAGTCAATAAACGAGAGAATTGCACAAAATGCGGCCGAAAGCTGGGACCAAGCAGCTCGAGCAGTATTTGTGTTTTTGAGCTGTGAGCACTACAGAGTTTTTCTTCAGCGATGTTTAGCCCAGATATTAATTTTTCTCCTCTGAACAACAATGAAAACATCGCTGCAGGTATTAACTGGGCGGGCTGTGGCCCGTCTAGCCCAGGCCAGATATCCAGCCCAGATATTAATTTTTTTCAAGCTGAAAATGGCTAGCCCAGCTATACTTTTTTTAGGAATACTCAGGCAAGGTCAAATTGTTATTCTCCGCCCCGCTGGGCTGCAAATCTTTCCTAGGAGGGATGCATTAGGCTTAACAAGAAAATGGGCTTTAAGAAATAATAAATGGGATGTAATTATAAAAACTGGGCAGTAACTATAAAAAATGCACCAAACACGTAATTACTTTATAAAATATTATTTTTGGATATTGAAAATTTTAATTTCATTAATTGTTGCGAGCGCAATGTTTCATTGGATTTTTACGTAATATAAATTTATATTGAAATTGTATTTAATCCGACTAGAAATTTCGGGATAAAAATATTTCGGATCCCATCAAAATGTGGGAAATTTTATTGAATTTTGTTTTGAACGGTTGGTTGAAATGGGCTGTACTTTTAACAAACTGTAAATAGGCTATAGTAAATTCCATTAGAATTCAAAAATTGGCTGCACAATCTTACAAATCTCAAATGGGCTATAAGTTCTCCGCCAGACACTTGTGGCCTTACTAAGTTGACGCGACCCCTAAAAAAAAGAGTTGACGCGTATGCAAGGCTTTGTCAACTTATAGTCAACACACGGTTCTAGCAGTAGGGGTCGTTGGATGTCCATCCAACGGATGCCGTGCTTATTCTATTCTAGCTTCACCCGCCCAAAAAATGACTCCTCCCCCTGACATCTGGGGCGCACCGTTTCGGAAGCTGACCTGTGGACCTACTAAGTTGATGCGTACCAAGGGCTTTGTCAACTTAGTCAATATAAACGATTCTACCTGCAGTGACCATACGATGTCCATCCAACGACAGTCGTGCTTCTTCAACCTCTGGTCTTATTGCTCCAGCCGCCCAAACCAGTGCCGGTCGTGCCGCCTGCTCCCGCCTCCCGTGGCCGGCTGTGCTACCGCGGAGGCCTCACTGCCCTACTACTCCCATCGCTGGCCAGGCCATCCCTCCACTCACCCACACCCCCTGTTATTCTACGGCGACAGCAGCCTCACACCACAGCCGAACCAGTGAACACTCGTACTCCTCTCCGCGTGGGTATCCACTTCCGCGTCTTCCCCGGCTCCGCGTCGTCCCCTTCCTAGGCCTCGCCATCGTCCACCCCCGTGGTGCTATCGGCGCGGCATCGTCAATGTGGTCAATGACCGACTTCCATCGGAAGAGTACTGTATGTGGAGAGGTTGACAGCTGGGTCCATGACAGCCACAAGGAAGTGCCTCCTTATTACGCGCAAAATAATTATTCCTCCACCAGACAGCAGGGACCCACCGGACGGGCCACCGTATTTCGCGAAAAAACGTTTCCCCCCTGACTGCTGGGACCCACCAGCTACATCTTCGCATGCAAGGAAGTGCGTCCGGGCAAAAAAAAATGATTTGCCCCCCTGACTGGTGGGACCCACCAGCTATATCTTCGCACGCAAGGAAGTGCCTGACAGTCGGGACCCACCTGGTCGAAGCATACGTAGCGTTGTCATTCTGGTCGCGAACGTGTACGTACATACTGGTCAATGTAGAGGCGCGCATGTGTCATAGTAGAGGCGCGCACGTAGCATGTACACGTACGTACATCGGCCAGTGTGCAAGAAAGAAAATACGGCCACGTATGTACATACGGGCAGGGTCTCGAACGCCTACTCGCGCATACGTATGGCCAGGGCTCGTGTACATGGCTGGGTCGGAAAGGAGAAACATCGTCGTCGTCGTGTTCATGGGGAGCCAACCGGCTGGGTTGGAACGGAATGCGTTGTCGTGTTCATCGGGAGGGCTTGGACGGAATAGCTGATGGAAATGAGGCCTGGTGTATCGTAGAACGGAGGAAACGACCTTGTGTTCGACCGGCCATGGTCGAAACGAGATCCTGTTCATCGGGAGGGGTCTGGTGTACCGCAAAACAGAGGAAACAGACCTCCTACGGTCGAAACGGGGGTCCTGTTCATCGGGAGGGGTGTGGTGTACCACAAAACAGAGGAAACGGACTTGTGTTGGAGCGCTACGGTCGAAACGGGGGTCCTGTTCATTGGGAGGGGTGTTGCATACCACAAAATGGGACTCCACGGGATACTGTTCATCTCCACCATCGCCCCCTCCAGCGTCCACGGGCTACTGTTCATCCACCGTCGACCTCCTCCAGCCTCCACTTGCGACTGTTCATCCATGGGCTCTTGTTCGTCCAGCCTCCACCGCGCTCTACTCCACCGGCTATTGTTGAACCAGCCCTCTCCACGGGCTCCTGTTCAACCACCCCTCCACGGGCTACTGTTCATCCAGCCCTCCACCATCTACTGTTCATCCAGCCCTCCATGGGGTGGTCCTGTTCATCCAGCCCTCCACGGGGTCCTGTTCTTCCAGCCCCAACCGACTCGATCGATCGGGGTCCTGTTCATCCAGAGGCAACACCACAGAGTCCTGTTCATTCACCCCCACTGGGAACTGTTCATCCAAACCCCCAAGCAACGCTCACTTTTCATCCAAACGCATCATCGATCGGCTTTAGTTAGTAGCAATAGCGAAGGAATCACTCGATCGGGTTCAGTTAACAGCCATCGATCGATCGCTCCGGTTTAGTAACGCGTAGCCTGCAGTGCAATCGCTCGGGTTCAGTAGGTGAATGCCTCTCTCGGGTTCAGTTAGAGCCCAATGCCTCACACCCACATGTGTGCGTGTATGAGAGAAACGCGCATCGCTCGGCCTCAACCACCCACCGTAACCGGGACCACCCTGATATTTCCTCGCCCTCGCTTCTACCACGGTTTTTTCCGTCATGGACGGCCCAAAGAATGTCATGCAGCCGCGTCTCCGGCCCGCCCAGGACGAAAAGCCCATTTTCTGTCATGATTTTTTGTCATCGAAGTAGGAGCCCACCACATCTATGATGATACCGGGTTTTGTCATAATTATCGTCATAGAAGTGTCATAAGTATGACAGGAAAAAAATTCGTTCGGCCCAAAATGTCACGGATGTGTCTTTTTTTGTAGTGGATCCTCGCGAATTAGTACCAGTAAGTATATCTTATTTAATATCTTCTACTCCACTCATATGGCACATTCCGATCTTAAAAATACCACAACACATCTTACAACCGAGGACCCCTAAACCGCTCCCGGCTGGTGAATTGCTGATGGTTCAGAGATTTAATAGTGACTTCTTCCTGAATCACTACATCAATCCCAATGGTGATAATGAAGATTTCAACATGCCTTCTCCTGAAACATGGAGTAAGAGTTAGCCGCTAAACATATACACATGGATCCATTGTTTTCCATCTGATGAGGTCTTCGTATTTCGTACACTATGATTTATTACGTAATGCATATATGTGTGGATAAATCACTGGAATTTAGCTACCATATGTGTTGCGAAATCTGGTGAATGTTCTTCCTGTGGACACTATATATTCAATTGAATATTGTGGCGAATTTTCTTTTTACATGCCGATTCAAAATGGGATATTTTTGTTTTAACCTGGCAATTGCTCCGCACATGGTTGAACTAAATGAGTGTGTGCGATCCACATCGGAAAGAATACGTCAATCATAGCGGAACCGTTGGTGATACACAGCAGATCACAAACTATTTGCAGCGCTACTACATGTGCGTAGGGTCTCCAGAACCGTTTGTGATATCACGGTATCGCACACGAGAGCTTGGTGTAAACCATGCCCAATGTAAAATACAATCCCAGTCGTAATTTTTTTCAGGAAACGTGTGGGATCCCAAACGAAAAGCACACGTCACTCTTACCACAATCGTCGGTGATACACAACAAATCACAAACGTCTGCAGCACTTGTATGTGTGCGAAGGGGCTCCTGAACCGCTTGTGATATAACATTATCACACACGGTAATTGTTGGGAAACGTGCACGATGGAATATTGCATGGCAGACGGGTTTCGCAGAAAATTCGTGTGCGATGGGGCACATATCGCACACAGTTCATATGTTGGCTCGTGTGCCTTACATACTGTTTCCCAAACGGTTCATTACGACACACCGTTTGGTTTCACTGCATCATTAGAAACGTTTAATCACTGATACCACACGTGCAAAAGAATTTAGTGTGTGCTGCATCACACATGATTACACTTTGCAAGGCCTCTGGATCATGGCTCCATATCCCAGATGGTTTCTAGCTCGTGTGGGAAGGACCCCCTATCGCCCACACTCACTTGGCGACGGTTCCAAATGTCGTCGCGGAAAGGGGTTAAAAACCGTGTGTATAGCACCGACGCGTACCAGTGGTAGTAATGATAGTAGATGTTGATTTTTGTAATAGGAACAATAAAAAACAAGAAGGTAGCGAGTAACAAAAATGAGCACAAACGGTATTGAAATGCTTGAAAATGAGCCCTAGGGTCCGTGCTTTCGCTAGTGCAATCTATCAACAATGCTAATCTAATTAGATCATATAACCATCCCTCAATGTGCAATGAAGAATCACTCCAAAGTTCTTATCTAGCGGGGAACATAAGAAGAAATTGTTTGTAGGGTATGAAACCACCTTAAAGTCATTGTTTCCGTTCGATCTATTTTCAAGAGTTCGTGCTAAAATAACGCAAAGTTATTCTTTTTGTTCGATCTATCCAAGAGTTCGTGCTAAAATAACACCATATGATACGCACCAACCAACTCTAATGTCACCTAGGTACTCCAATGTCACCACAAGTATCCATGAGTTAATTATACGATACACATCAAAAAAATTCAGATTCATAATACTCGATCCAACACAAAGAAGCTCAAAGAGTGCCCCAAGATTTCTACTAGAGAAACAAGGACAAAAACGTGCATCAACCCCTATGCATAGATTACCCCAATGTCACCTCGGGAATCCGCGAGTTGAGTGCCAAAACATATATCAAGTGAATCAATATAATACCCCATTGTCACCACGGGTATTCATATGCAAGACATATATCAAGTGCTCTCAAATCCATAAATTATTCCTCAAATTTCGTCTAGTTTATTTTAGTATTTATTTCAAAATTTTCCAAACAACTTTTTAGCACTGTTTTGGTTTTATGTGGTAATTGCAATATTTTGAAAATAGGGAAACAGAGGGGAGATAAATTTTTCAAAGTTTGGGAGTGCACCCAATCTTTCTGCATGCTCAAGGCAAGCATATTGAACACTTGATATGGTGAATGCATAATTGTTTATTTGCAAGCATAACTAAATTATGAATATGATGAAATGATATAAAATCTGCATATCACTAGTCATACATGCATGATCCCCTTGATGGTATTTTATCTTCATTTAAACATGAAGTATAAGTGGTATGGATATTTTTACATGCCACATAAGCCTATGGTGGTCCAGACAAATCTGCAGGAAGAATCAGTCACGAGAAAAGTGACCGTGAGAGTGGAATCTCGTTGTGATGAGCATGATCAATGAGGGTATGTTGAGACATACTAGCGGGTGATATGTGTCCAATGTATCTATAATTTATGATTGTTCCATGCTATTATATTATCCATCTTGGATGTTTTATATGCATTTATATGTTATTTTATAATATTTTTGGGACTAACATATTAACCTAGAGCCCAGTGCCAGTTTCTGTTTTTCCTTGTTTTTGACTTTTGCAGGAAGGAATATCAAACGGAGTCCAAACGAGCTGAAAATTTGCGGTGGTTTTTTATGGACTAGAAGAAGCCCTCGCAACACAAGAGTTGGGCCAGAAGAGTCCCGAGGCAACGACAAGGGTGGAGGGCACACACTCCTACCTTGCCGATGCCCCATGGACCCCCTGACATGAAACCGACGCCAAAAGTTCCTATAAATATAGAAACCCCCAGAAAGAAACCTAGATCGGGAGTTCCGCCGCTGAAAGCCTCTCTAGCCACAAAAAAACGAATCAGGAGCCCGTTCCGGCACCCCGCCGGAGGGGGAAACCATCACCGGTGGCCATCTTCATCATCCCGGCGGTCTCCATGACAAGGATGGAGTAGTTCACCCTTGGGGCTGAGGGTATGTACCAGTAGCTATGTGTTTGATCTCTCTCTCTCTCTCTCTCTCTCTATCGTGTTCTTGATTTGGCACGATCTTGATGTATCGCAAGCTTTGTTACTATAGTTGAATCATATGGTGTTTCTCCCCCTCTATCTTCTTGTGATGAATTGAGATTTACCTTTGAGGTTTCACTTTTATTGGATTGAGTACTATTATGTATTTTAGAACACTTGATGTATGTCTTGCGTGGGATACCCGTGGTGACAATGGTGTGTTATATTAATTCACTTGATGTATGTTTTGGCACTCAACTCGGGGACTCCCAAGGTGACATTGGGGTAATCTATGCATAGGGGTTGATGCACATTTTCGTCCTTGTTTCTCCGGTAGGAATCTTGGGGCACTCTTTGAGGTTCTTTGTGTTGGATTGAATATTATGAATATGAAGTTGTTTGATGCATATCGTATAATTAACCCACGGATACTTGTGGTGACATTGGAGTATCTAGGTGACATTAGGGTTGATTGATGTGTGTCATATGGTGTTATTTTACTACGAACTCTAGGGTTGTTGGTGACACTTATAGGAATAGCCCAATGGATTGATCGGAAAGAGTAACTTTGAGGTGGTTTCATACCCTACAAGCAATTTTATCTTATATTCTCCGTGATAGGAACTTTGGAATGACTTTTGTCGCACGTTGAGGGATTGCCATATAATTTGATTATGTTATCGTTGTTGAGAGAACTTGCACTCGTGAAAGTATGAACCCTAGGACTTGTTTCCAAGCATTGCAATACCGTTTTCGCTCACTTTTGTTACTAGTTACCTTGCTGTTTTTATATTTCCAGATTATAGAAACCTATATGTACCATCCGTATTACACTTGTATCACCATCTCTTCGCCGAACTAGTCCACCTATAGAATTTACCCTTGTATTGGGTGTGTTGGGGACACAAGAGACTCTTTGTTATTTGGTTGCAGGGTTGTTTGAGAGAGACCATATTCATCCTACGCCTGCCACTGATTTATAAACCTTACGTCATCCACTTGAGGGGAATTTGCTATTGTCCTACAAAACTCTGCGCTTGGAGGCCCAACACGAGTCTACAAGAAGAAGGTTGCGTAGTAGACATCAAGCTCTTTTCTGGCGCCGTTGCCAGGGAGGTTAGTGCTTGAAGGTATATCTTTATATCTTGCAATTGAATCTTTTAGTTTCTTGTTTTATCACAAGTTTAGTCTATAAAAGAAAACTACAAAAAATGGAATCGAGGTTGCCTCATATGCTTCATCTTTTTAATGTATTTCGTGAAAATGATGGAAAGGAAAATTTTGCTCAAGTGTTAGAAGAAGAATTTCATAAAATGTTTGGCACACAATCTTTGAATGATGAGCATGATTGCAATGTTGTTAGTATGAATTCTTTGAATATCCATGATGCTAATGATATGCAAAGCCATAAGCTTGGGGATGCTATGTTTGATGAAGATGATATTTTTGTCCCCCAAGTTTTGATGTGAAAATTTATTATGATGATAGAATTACTCCTATTTATGATGATTATATTGATGAAAGAGGATTTGGAAAGGTCATGACTTTATTTAGTGACGAATCCACTATTTTGGAAGAGGTTTCAATTGATTATGAGAACAAAGTTGCCATCTATGATGATTATTGTGATGACATGTATGCTATAAAGAATAATGATAACCATGAAACTTGTCATCATGATTTTAATTTTCAATTGGATTATGCCTCACGTGATAGTTATTTTATTGAATTTGCTCCCACTATTATGAATGAGAAGAATTTTGCTTATGTGGAGAGTTGTAAAATTTCTATGCTTGTGCATCATGAAAATAATGCTTTTATGTGATGGTTATATTGTTGAATTCATCCATGATGCTACTAAAAATTATTATGAGGGAGGAATGTATGCTTGTAGGAGTTGCAATAATATCAAGTTTCCTCTCTATATGATGAAACTCTTGAAGTTTTGCTTGTTTTACCTCCCTATGCTAGTTGATTCTTGTTCCCATAAGTTGTTTGCTCACAGAATCCCAATGCATAGGAAGTGGGTTAGGCTTAAATGTGCTATTCATATGCTTCATGATGCTCTCTTTGTGTTTCAATTCTTATCTTTTATGTGAGCATCATTGAAATCATCATGACTAGCTAGAAAGGCATTAAAGAAAAGCACTTGTTGGAGACAACCCAACATTTCGTCCAACCGGAGGCGCTGGACAATCTGTTGGAGGTGCTCAAAGGCGCCTCCATCGACGAGGGGCACCGCACCATTATGAGTGCGGTGGTCCAGAAGGTTCAGTCCGCCAAGAGCGGACTGACTGAAGCTTGTACTAGCCTTTTAACAGGCTTTGAGGTAAGTAAAAAATGTGTAAATAATATTACCGCATAGACAGTAGCCCCTGATGCTCTGTTTGGTGTTCGGGAAGAAAAGCCGAATAGAGGATCAAAATGAAATTCGCAGGAGTCTAACAAAAAGGAGTCAATATGCGTATGCAGGCTTCTCTGCTGGCGTCCGTCGTACTGACTGCGGAAGTGGACACGCTAAAGCAGAACCTCGAGCAGTCCGAGTGAGAGCTCGGGCGTGCCAAGAAGCAGCTCGAGGAGAAGGAAGGTAAGAAATACCTTGTTTAAAAATATATATATATATATATATATATATATATATAAAGAAAGTGCAATTGCAAAAAATGACAGGATCATCGTGGCTATTGTAGGGGCCACGTCTGAGGTGGCGACCCTTAAGCAAGCGGTGGTCGAGGCCGAGAAGAGGGCGGCCACGGAGTGCACCGAGCGGGAGAAGTATGAGGCCGAGGTTGGCAAGGTGCGGCAAGAGCTCCAGGCTCTCATGGAAAAACATGAGAGTTTGGAGCTTGACTCAAAGACGCGAGCGTCGGAGCTCGCGGTGGCTATTGAAAATGCCAAGTCTGCCAAGGCCGAATCCCAGAAGACCCTCTAGGAGTTGGATGAGGTGAAGAAGATAGCGGCAGGTAAGGCATTCTTTATGCAAAGCAAACACGTAAACGTGAGTTACTTGTTACTTACCCGAATCCGGAGCTCTCCAGGAGCGTTCGCAAATCTTCCTCGGAGTGTGTCCGATGCCGCCGCATTCTATCAAGCCGAGGAGGGCAGCTCGACGGAGAAGGTGTTCTGGTCTCAGTATGCTGAGGCCGGACACCCCGTTCCCCTGAGCGACCAGCTGAAGTAACTGGTCGAGCTCCACAAGGCGGCCGAACATGCCATGAAGGGCCTCATAGTTTGGCTGTGGCCTGGAGAGGCTCTACGTGGGAGCTATTTCGGGCTGGTGGAGGCCTGTCCAAGGCTCGAAGTCATCAAGCGCCCCGTCTGCATCGAACGTGCCCGTAGGGCCCTTGCCCGTGCTAAGGTGCACTGGGGCAAGCTGGATGCTGAGAAGCTTGTGAAGGATGGGCCACCGCCGGGGAAAGAGCATTGCAAGCCCGAGAATTATTATAAGGATGTTCTGAAGGGTGCCTGCCTTATGGCGGATGAATGTTCTAGGGATGTAATTTTTGAGTGAAACTTGCTCGTTTTGTCCTGTGCGCTGAAAACTTGTTCATATGCGCTAAGCAATGCTGTTGGAATCTAAAATATTACCTTCTATGCGGTTGTTTATCTATTCTGAGAGATGGCAAGTCGTCAGCTTCTGCCCCCGTGCCGCTAGTGCTGGGGTGTTCGGGGATAAACCTGAGTGCTCTTTTTCCCATGTTTGGGTCCTTCGAGGGAGGCGCTCAGCCCAACGAACAAGGCAATCGGACTATAATGCGTGAACACTCTCACTTAGCCATAGAATTCTATAATTTTAAATTTCGATGAAGCCCCTGGTATTAGGAAGACCGAGTTCGGGGCGCTATCCACGCCTTGGCCGGACAGAGCCGGCTCCTCGCTCTAAGCGGCATAAGTCTTTAGGGACTCGAAAAACCTCTCGAACAACGACCAGCTCTCGCTTCATCATGACAGTCAGTTTTAGCTTTCTCCACTGAGGTGCTCGACCCAGCTCAACTGGGGCAAAATCACAGTGGTTCTCCTAGTGCTACCTTAGCCGATATAGTGGAACGTAAGGCACCAAAACATAGGAGCCGGGCAAACCCAACTATTGACCCAAGACATGATTCGGAGCCGATGCATATAATGCTATAAGTTCGGGGTGCCGCACTTGTGAAAGTGTTCGGACTTCTCACACCATATTGAGGGGTACTAAAGCCCCTGGCGTATTTTGGCCGTACCAAAGTGTACGGGTGCAACATGTCGTTAAGGAACATATATATAAAAAAAGAGTAATGCAAAAATAGACAAAAGCTATGCACTGTTTATTAAAAAGGGCTGCGATCAAAGCAGAACGATACAAATAATGCGATAAGCAAAAGGTTGGACTATTTAACATGTCTGTTCCAGGGGCAGGCTGCGGAATGGTATGCGAAACAGGTATACTGCTCGTGATAGAGACCACCTGGGAGTTCCTTAATGCGGCATGGCTTGTCTGCTTCCCTGGTTCTTGCATCGTTTGTGCGGCAATTGAACTGCCGAACAGGCCTTCCGAAGAATGGAGTCCTGAAAGTAAGAGAAAATTAAAAAAATCGGCAGCCCCTGGTGTGGTTTAAGCCGTGTTTCGGGCGTGCCGTGATGGTGCCCCTCCCCCTGTACCCATGGTATTTCTAGAGCGTAGTTATGTATGCGAAGCACTGGCGTCGCCTTTTTGCGAGGGCTGAGGTTGGGGCCGCATTGCTACGCCTGCTCGGATCGTGCCAGGCGGTCTTGTTGTAGGTTACTCCGGGTGCGCTTGACGGTGTCCAGTCGTTTAATGGCCGGACTGGAGAACTGCCTGGAGAGGCTGCTTTGTACTTCCGCTGCAAGGGCCGCCGTGTGCTCCTCCATTCGGAGGGAGCGTTCGGTGTTTCCATTGACCGTAATTACTCCTCGAGGGCCTGGCATTTTGAGCTTAAGGTATGCGTAGTGCGGTACCGCATTAAACTTGGCGAATGCGGTTCGCCCGAGCAGTGCATGATAGCCACTGCGGAATGGGACTATGTCGAAGATTAACTCCTCGCTTCAGAAATTATCCGAAGATCCGAAGACCACTTCGAGTGTGACTGAGCCTGTATAGTTGGCCTCTACACCTGGTATTACGCCTTTAAAGGTCGTTTTGGTGGGCTTAATCCTCGAGGGATCTATGCCCATTTTCCGCATTGTATCCTGGTAAAGCAGGTTCAGGCTGTTGCCGCCGTCCATAAGGACTCTAGTGAGATGAAATCCGTCAATAATTGGGTCTAGAACCAATGCGGCAAATCCACCATGACGGATGCTAGTGGGGTGGTCCCTTCGATCAAAGGTGATCGGGCAGGAGGACCATGGGTTGAACTTTGGGGCGACTGGCTCTACCGCGTATACGTCCCTTAACGCGTGCTTCCGCTCCCTCTTGGGGACATGGGTTGTGTATATCATGTTCACCGTCCGCACTTGTGGGGGAAAACCCTTCTGTCCACTATTGTTCAGCGGCCGGGGCTCTTCGTCGTCATTGCTATGCATCCCCTTGTCTTCGTTTTCGGTATTTAACTTGCCTGCCTGCTTGAACACCCAACAATCCCTGTTGGTGTGGTTGGCCGGCTTTTCGGGGGTGCCATGTATCTGGCACAAGCGGTCGAGTATTCGGTCCAAACTAGACGGGCCCCTAGGATTCCTTTTGAATGGCTTTTTCCGCTGACCGGATTTAGAGCCCCTGAATCCGGCATTAACTGCCGTATCCTCAGCATTGTCGATGTTAATGCGGCGCTTCTGCTTGTTGTGATGCGACCTGCCACTACTGTCCCTCGTATCCGAATTGTTGCTACGAGCAAGCCAGCTGTCTTCTCCCGCGCAAAAGCGGGTCATGAGTGTCGTGAGTGCTGCCCTAGACTTTGGCTTTTCCTGCCCTAGGTGCCGGGCAAGCCACTCATCGCGGATATTGTGCTTGAAGGCTGCTAGGGCCTCTGCATCCGGACAGTCGACTATTTGATTTTTCTTTGTTAGGAACCGTGTCCAGAATTTCCTGGCCGATTCCTCTGGCTGCTGGATCACGTGGCTTAGGTTATCGGCATCTGGTGGTCGCACATAAGTGCCTTGGAAACTGTCGAGGAATGCGGCTTCCAGGTCCTCCCAACAGCTGATTGATCCTGCTGGCAAGCTGTTAAGCCAATGCCGAGCTGGTCCTTTAAGTTTGAGTGCGAGGTATTTGATGGCGTGGAGATCATCACCGCGGGCCATGTGGATATGAAGGAGATAATCCTTGATCCATACCGCAGGATCTGTTGTGCCATCATATGATTCGATGTTTACGGGTTTGAAACCCTCGGGGATTTGATGATCCATTACTTCGTCTGTGAAGCATAGTGGGTGTGCGGCGCCTCTGTACTGGGCTATATCACGACGTAGCTCCAATGAGCTTTGTCTACTGTGTTCGGCCCTACCGGATTTATGTCCGGCGTGACGGTTATTGTCTCGAGTCGTGGGGCGCCCATGTGATCTGTAGATCGATCTTGTTTGCCTTGCCTTGTCCTCCAACATATCTCGCAGGTCTGGCACATTTTCCCGTGCCTTGGTACGGGGTGCGGCTTGAGTGGAGGACCGAGAGGCCTCTCTGTCGCGGCCACGAGGTGGCCGGTCGGCCGTATCAAGTGCTTCCTCCTCTAATCAGGGTAGCAACCTGCGTTTTGGGTAGCTCTTGGAGGGGCGTTCGAGTTTATGCTCTTCGGCCGCAAGGACTTCAGTCCACCTGTCGACTAGTAAATCTTGATCAGCTCTAAGTTGTTGCTGTTTTTTCTTGAGGCTTTGCTCGACGGGATCCTCTGCACGACGAATTCGTCGTCGTCGAGGCTTTCCTCGTCTTCAGAGGGAGGCATATGATTATCGTCCTCGACCTCTCTGTCTACCGCTCTCTCAAGAGGGTTGGTTTCTCCATCCTCCTGTGCTGAATCTGGCTAGAGGGGGTTTTCTTCGGCACTCTCCGGAGTATTATTATCTCCCGTGCTTGAATCACCGTATTTGTTTTGGCGGGATTTTGAGCGACGCCGCTGACGCTGGCGCTTAGGCTGTTTCTTGGAGGGGTCATCCTCCGCTGTTACATCGCCATCTCCTTCTTTTGGGGTGTCCACCATGTATATGTCATATGACGAGGTGGCTTTCCAGGGCCCAATAGGCGCTGGTTCTTCATCGTCTCCATCATCGGCGTCCATACCGTCGATGTCTTCGGAGTCGAAGTCGAGCATGTCGGTTAAATCATCGACAGTGGCTACAAAGTGGGTGGTGGGTGGGCTTTGAATTTCTTCATCGTCCGTATCCCAACCTTGCTGACCATAGTCCGGCCAGGGCTCTCCTGATAAAGAGAGACTTCAGTGTCTTCAGAATATCGCCGAAAGGCGAGTGCTGAAAGATGTCCGCGGTAGTAAACTCCATGATCGGCGCCCAATCGGATTCAATCGGCAGGGGCGTGGAGGGTTCAGAGTCCGGAGAGGAGTCCGGCTCCTTGGAGTCACGAATCTTGCGGAGTGCATGGCTGGTGTTCGGCTCGATCGCCGTTGGGATCGCAGCCCCCGAGGCGGCGTCCAACCACCCATCCTCGATCGGCGCAGTTGGCTCCGAATTAAGGGTCGAAGCCGATGCGGGTGCGGCCTCCAGGTCACTATTCGGCGACAGAGCTAGATCATGCTCGTCGTGACAGTGCGGCACGCTCGGCTGTGGCTCGAATTCGTCGAAGATCAAGTCCCCGCGGATGTCAGCCGTGTAGTTTAAGCTTCCAAATCTAACCTGACGGCCAGGGGCATAGCTTTCGATCTGCTCCAGATGGCCAAGTGAATTGGCCCGCAGTGCGAAGCCGCCGAAGATGAAGATCTATCCGGGGAGGAAGGTCTCACCCTGGACTGCATCGCCATTGATGATCGTAGGAGCCATCAAGCCTGACGGCGACGACACAGAGGAACTCTCAATGAAAGCACCAATGTCGGTGTCAAAACCGGCGGATCTCGGGTAGGGGGTCCTGAACTGTGCGTCTAGGCCGGATGGTAACAGGAGGCAAGGGACATGAAGTTTTACCCAGGTTCGGGCCCTCTCGATGGAGGTAAAACCCTACGTCCTGCTTGATTAATATTGATGATATGGGTAGTACAAGAGTAGATCTACCACGAGATCGGAGAGGCTAAACCCTTGAAGCTAGCCTATTGTATGATTGTTGTTGTCTATGTTGTCCTACGAAGTAAAACCCTCCGGTTTATATAGACACCGGAGAGGGTTAGGGTTACACAAAGTCAGTTACAATGGTAGGAGATCTACATATCCGTATCGCCAAGCTTGCCTTCCACGCCAAGGAAAATCCCTTCCGGACACGGGACGAAGTCTTCAATCTTATATCTTCATAGTCCAGGAGTCCGGCTGAAGGTATAGTCCGGCCATCCGGACACCCCCTAATCTAGGACTCCCTCGGCCCAAAAAAAGAGAAAGGCCATAAAAAAAGAGAAAGGCCCAAATAAAAAAGAAAAAAAGAAAAAAATGACAGAAAAAGAGAGAAGGGACAATGTTACTATCCTTTGCCACACTTGTGCTTCAAAGTAGCACCGTAATCTTCATGATAGAGAGTCTCTTGTTTTGTCACTTTCATATACAAGTGGGAATTTTTCATTATAGAACTTGGCTTGTATATTCCAACAATGGGCCTCCTCAAGTGCCCTAGGTCTTCGTGAGCAAGCAAGTTGGATGCACACCCACTTAGTTTCTTTTGTTGAGCTTTCATACATTTATAGCTCTAGTGCATCAGTTGCATGGCAATCCCTACTACTTGCATTAACATCAATCGATGGGCATCTCCATAGCCCATTGATTAGCCTCGTTGATGTGAGACTTTCTCCTTTTTGTCTTCTCCACATTACCCTCTCATTATATTCTATTCCACCCATAGTGCTATGTCCATGGCTCGCGCTCATATATTGCGTGAAAGTTTATAGGTTTGAGATTGCGAAAGTATGAAACACTTGCTTGGCTTGTCATCGGGGTTGTGCATGATGAGAGCATTCTTGTGTGATGAAAATGGAACATGACTAAACTATATGATTTTGTAGGGATGAACTTTCTTTGGCCATGTTATTTTGAGAAGACATGATTGCTTAGTTAGTATGCTTGAAGTGTTATTATTTTTATGTCAATATGAACTTTTATCTTGAATCTTTTGGATCTGAATATTCATGCCACAATTAAGAATAATTACATTAAAATTATGCCAAGTAGCATCCCACATCAAAAATTCTGTTTTTATCATTTACCTACTCGAGGACGAGCAGGAATTAAGCTTGGTGTCGTGGAATTGTCATGGCAGATGTCCTCAGGAAAGGACTTAGTCGTGGAGCCATCGCTACGGGTTAGCTTGAAGGGGTTAAACCGGACAAGGGGACACGAGAGTTTTATACTAGTTCGGCCCCTTCGATGAAGGTAAAAGCCTACGTCTAGTTGTGATTGGTATTGCAAGGGTTTCGAAGGACAGGGAGCGAATCTGCTTTGTCTGGCTCTCGAGCTATTGTTCTCCATCCCTAAACTGCCGCCGGGTCACCCCTTTATATACTCAAGAGGACCTCGGCCGGTCTACAGAGTCCCGAGGCTGGCTCATACAAGTGTCCGCCTCGGTCTCTTCTTTCCTATCTTACAATGCAAGTTTATACAATCATGGCGGTTTACTATCATGGGCCCTAAATCACCTGTAGGATATGGGCCTCTAAGCCTCATCCGTAAAGCGCCATCTTCTGGGTTCCCTTGAGCTTTAGTATAGGTGAAGGTGAACCGGCCCCTCCTGGGCGGTTTACCCTTAGTGGTTATATCCTCAACACTTGGGGATGCTGATACGTCTCCAATGTATCTATAATTATTTATTGTTCCATGCTATTATTATCAACTTTGGATGTTTATGGGCTTTATTATCCACTTTTACATTAATTTTGGGACTAACCTATTGACCCAGAGCCCAGTGCCAGTTTCTGTTTTTACCTTGTTTTAGAATATCGCAGAAAAGGAAAACCAAATGGAGTCCAATTGACCTGAAACTTCACGGAACTTATTTTTGGATCAAAAGAAGCCCAGAAGACTTGGAGTGCATGTCAGGGGATCTACGAGGAGGCCACGAGGCAGGGGGCGCCCACCCCCTAGGCGTGCCCTCCACCCTCGTGGGCCCCTCGTGGCCCCCCTGACGTACTTCTTCCGCCTATATATCTCCATATACCCTAAAAACATCCGGGAGCACAATAGATCGGGAGTTCCGCCGCCAGAAGCCTCTGTAGCCACCAAAAGCCAATCTAGACCCGTTCCGGCACCCTTCCGGAGGGGGCAATCCCTCTCCGGTGGCCATCTTCATCATCCCGGTGCTCTCCATGACGAGGAGGGAGTAGTTCTCCCTCGGGGCTAAGGGTATGTACCAATAGCTATGTGTTTGATCTCTCTCTCTCTCGTGTTCTTGATTTGGCACGATCTTGATGTATCGCGAGCTTTGCTATTATAGTTGGATCTTATGTTTCTCTTCCCCCTCTACTCTCTTGTAATGGATTGAGTTTCCCCTTTGAAGTTATCTTATCGGATTGAGTCTTTAAAGATTTGAGAACACTTGATGTATGTCTCGCTGTGCATATGTGTGGTGACAATGGGAGATCACATGATTCACTTGATGTATGTTTTTGTGATCAACTTGCGGGTTCCGCCCATGAACCTAGGCATAGGGGTTGGCACACGTTTTCGTCATGATTCTCCAGTAGAAACTTTGGGGCACTCTTGGAGGTCCTTTGTGTTGGTTGAATAGATGAATCTGATATTGTATGATGCATATCGTATAATCATACCCACAGATACTTGAGGTGACATTGGAGTATCCAGGTGACATTAGGGTTTTGGTTGATTTGTGTCTTAAGGTGTTATTCTAGTATGGACTCTAGGGCTGTTTGTGACACTTATAGGAATAGCCCAACGGATTGATTGGAAAGAATAACTTTGAGGTGGTTTCATACCCTACCATAATCTCTTCGTTCGTTCTCCGCTATTAGTGACTTTGGAGTGACTCTTTGTTGCATGTCGAGGGATAGTTATGTGATCCAATTATGCTATTATTGTTGAGGGAACTTACACTAGTGAAAGTATGAACACTAGGCCTTGTTTCCTATCATTGCAATTGTAGCGACCCGACCTCAAACTGTCAAGTCTCTGGGCTTCAGTGTCATCCCTGGATCGGTAATGCTGACACACACATTACTTGAAGGATTTGTAACAGAGTATCAATCACACACTTATTACATCGAATGTCTCAAAAGAGAACTTAATACAATAAATATGGCTTAAGGCCATCTAATACGATAACAGCAGAAGGCTTGGAAGATAAAGTGAGTCCATCAACTCCAACGGCATAGCTGAGCTGCACGGCAACGACCTAACGAACCTTACTCCTCGTCTGAAAAGTCTGCAACATAATACATTGCAACCCAAAAACGGGTTAGCACATGGAATATGCTGGCAATGTAATACAGTTGACCAAGAACAAAATAATGCTATCACTACATGCATATTTGGCTGGTGGAAAGCTCTATAGTTATAGTTTTTTTTTGCAAAAAGCCAATTTTTCCCTACAACAAAGGAACAGAATTTTAATTTAACTATCATGGTAGTTAAAACATTGTAACATACCAAATTTTCAATTTGGAATGTTATACATAGATCATCCATGCATATCATGATTTAGTGCATTTCCGTTCCGCAATCCTTGAAATCCTAAGCAACTCAAGGACCCACGGAGAGAGTTGGGGATTTTCTGGTTTTCATATTTGATTTTCATCAAATAATGAAACGAGGATTTTGATTTTAATAATTTTTCTCTCCGAAAAATATTTCATATTAAACCAAATGAGTGGAGATAATAGGACTTCTCCAAAATAATTGAAATATTGGAGGAAAAATATTAAAATCATTTATTGGATTTTATTTGGTTTTATTCGGATTTTAATTGCATTAGAAAAATTGCACGTTTTCAAAATTGCATTTTAGGGCCAAGAAAATGTTCAACTCGTCCTAAATATTTTATTTAGACGGTGAAAATTTGTTTTGGCATTTTTAGGTTTTTTTAGGATTTTATTTCGGTCGGCGAAGTTTTTTTTTAAAAAAAAGGGGGTTCCCGCGCCAACTGGGCCTAAGGCTCAGCCGCGCCACGCCGCCGGCGCCTCCTGCGCGTGCGCGCGCCGCCGCCGCCACTCGAACCGGAGTCCGAGTTGGACTCCATCGCCGCCGCCTTGCCCCCTCCTCCAAGCCGCCCCACCCCGCCCCCTTTATATATGCGCCGCCCGAGCCCCCACCGCCACCATCGCCACCTCCCGCACCCGCCCCGAGCCCCGCCGCCGCCGCCCGCTACAGCGCGCCGCCGCACCCCGCAGCCCGCTACAGCGCGCCGCCGCACCCCGCGTGATCAAAGGTGCACCCCGCGTGATCAAATGTGAGATTGTTAAATAATGGTTCAACTTAAGGTGGCAACTTAATCAAACAACTTGGTGGATTGAGGCACCTGGGGAACCCAGTGTTGTCTGTATTTTTTGGAAATCCTGGGGTACCCGTGTGATCTTCCTATGGACCGCCACCCAGGCTCAAAGGGAACTGAGATGATTCATGCTAGAAACTTCCGTGTGCAGCCACAAGCTATTATGGGCTCTAGCATAGTTGAGTAGGTTACATGAAGCTCTTGAAGAGGCAGATCAGCAGGTAGTGGGTTTTGTAGGTTTGGTATGGTCTACCCGGAGTAGAGAGTTAACGTTTCTGAAAGACTGTGTCTTGGTCATCCGTTTCTCAAACACCATGTAGTGAGAGAAATCCAACGGAGGCGATCGAGTCTTGTGGGGAAAAGTGCGCAAACCTCTGTAGAGTGTACAATCTAATCATGGTCAGCCGTGTCCCCGGTTACGGACAATTCTTGAGTATCTAGTACTTGGGTTATCACATGTATCTCACCATGTTTAATTAATATTGTTGGGTTGTCAATCACTTTAATTGGGATTGAGTTGGGGGTACCTTCTCAATGATGTATCAACCACCATGATAGTTAAATAAAAATCTATTCCTTTGTTGTAGGGAAAAATTGGCTTTACGCAAAAACTATAACCATACAGCTTTCCACCAGCCATATATGCATGTAGTGATAGCATTATTCTGTTTCTGCTCTACTGTGTTATATTGCCAGCATATTCCATGTGCTGACCCATTTTCGGGCTGCAACGTATTATGTTGCAGACTTTTCAGACGAGGAGTAAGGTTCGCTAGGTCGTTGCCATGCAGCTCAGCTATGCCGTTGGAGTTGATGGACTCACTTTATCTTCCAAGCCTTCCGCTGTTTTCGCATTAGATGGCCTTAAGCCATATTATTGTAGTAAGTTCTCTTTGGATACATTCGATGTAATAGTGTGTGATTGCTACTCTGTTATAAATCATTCGAGTACTATGTGTGTCAGCATTACCGATCCAGGGATGACACTGAAGCACAGAGCCTTGACCATCTGAGGTCGGGTCGCTACAAAGATGGTATCAGAGCACATGTTGAGTGTAGGACACGACCACTAAGATAAACCCTAGGTCACACTTCTCTTCTCATTTCTGACTCCTTTCCATTTTCTACTCTTTAGGATGACAGAGATGAAGAACAAGTTTGCACAACCGGATGAAGATACACCTTTTGGACGTCACTTGAAGGAAGTCACTAGGTACTTGAACATTGGAATATCAAGCTTCACCGGGACGTACAACGCCACTTTACCTGAAGAGGAGCACTGGATGATTCAAGTACAAGCTCCAGGAAGGACGTTCTCGCCAACTTCTAAACCCATAGAATTTTCCTTCGACGCACCAACCTGGAGTTTAGGAAAGAGTATGGCATCTCACATCACCATGGGATGCATTGGAGAAGTTTACGACAGGGAGCTTAAGGACACTATGTACCAAATATGTGGGCACCGAGATGAGCAATGGGAAGTAATCAGCACTAAGAAGGATAGATCCATTGCAGCTTTCATCCAAGAGTTAAACCAGCACATTCGACGTTAGGAGAACCAGATGTGTGCGGACATGATGGACTTGAAGAAGGTGAAGACTAGGATCATCGAGCTGGAGGAAGAACTCAAGTTTACCCACGATGGATATGAGGAGGAAATCAAGACCCTACTGGAGAAGAATGACGACTTAGTCAAGAAGATCGGAGTATTCATGGGAGGACCAGCACCAATAGAAGAAGAAGAAGAACCCAAGGAAATACGCCCCGAGGACTACATCATCATCAACGACACCGACTCCGACCCTAGTGATGATGACTTTGAAGACGAAGCTGGAGCAGACATCATGGAGTCTTCCACCGATCAAAATTTCTAGATGACTACCATATATTAGTAGTATTTCCCCCATGTATATAGTAGTAGTGAGCACTTTTGTGATAGTTCTAGACCGTTTGTATGCCCTTGCTTGATTGATTGAGTGAAATGATTGTGTTTATCTCATGTGCATATGGGTAGTGTTCTCTCATTAGACCTCTTCTATTCTAAATATCTCCCATCTAAACCCATCAGATGCCTCCGAGATGTGACACCGGTTTTGCCTTCCCGCCAGAGCTCACCCAGTTGATCCAGCAGCAGAATGCCTTGATGCAATTGCTAGTTCAGAACCAGGGCAACAACAACAACAACAACAATAACCCACCACCACTGGACAACCTAGCCTGTTTTCTAAGGTTACAGCCGCCGGTATTTTCTAGTAGCACCGAGCCTATAGTTCTTGATGATTGGCTACGCCATATTGGAAGGGAGTTGACCATCGCAGGTTGCACAGATGCTGAGAGGGTGCGCTTTGCCGCACATCAATTGGATGGACCAGCAGCCTCATGGTGGGAGAATTACACAGCCACTTTTCCTGTAGCCAATGTCACTTGGGACAAGTTTCAGCAAGCTTTCCGCACCGCCCATGTCTCAACTGGAGCTATGCAGATGAAGAAGCGGGAGTTCCGCAACCTACGCCAGGGGAACCGTACTATGGCTCAGTACATGGATGAGTTTAGCAAATTATCACGCTATGCCCCTGATGATGTGGCCACAGATGCCGCGAAGCAGGAGAAGTTTATGGAAGGGCTGAATGATGAGATGAGCATGCAGTTGATGGTAGCAACCTTCAACAATTACCAGGAGTTGGTAGATAAGGCTCTTATGATGGAAGGGAATCAACAGCAGATTGAGAGCCGCAAGAGAAAGTATGGACAAGGGAAGTATAACTCAGGAGCTCAGCAGAAGCCTCGCCTAACCCCAAACTCGGGAGGACTTGTTCACAACCATGGAGGTCACAACCACACTGGAGGAGGATCACATAACCACAGTGGTGCTAAGAATGGGAATGGGAACGGAGCTAACAACAATCAGAACCGCTCCAACCCGTCCACTCCCGCCAAAAGAGACTTAAGTCAGGTTACCTATTTTAAGTGCGGGAAGACAGGGTACTATGCCAATGATTGCCCCGAAAAAAGGAATGGAAACAGAAATGGAAGCGCTGGGAAGAAGCCCAATCCATTCAACAAAGGACAAGTGAACCACGTTAACGTGGAGGAGGTTGAAGAGCAGCCAGACGCGGTAATAGGTAAGTTTTTGGTTAAGTCATTTACCGCTCTTGTTCTTTTTTATACTGGTGCGTCACATTCATACATATCAAGAGGATTTGTGGATAATTTTAAACTACCAACCCAAACCCTTAGGACCCCTCTTTTAGTGAGTTCACCCGGAGCAGAATATATGGCTAGCCGATGGTGTGACCAGATACCCTTAACCATTGGCACACATGTGTTTCCGTCCGACCTAATTATCTTGGAGTCGCAAGGATTGGATGTGATATTGGGTATGCACTGGATGTCAAAGTATGGAGGAAGCATTGACTGTGCGAGTAAGTCGATTTATCTCACCACCCCGGAGGGAAAAAGGATTAAGTATGTGTCTAGGCATGTGCCTAAAAGGAGCCAAGTGAATGACCTTACGGGAGTTGTTCAGGAGGAAGTGCCGGTAGTAAAGGATTACCTGGATGTTTTTCGAGAGGAATTACCAGGCATGCCACCGGACAGACATATTGAGTTTTTGATAAATCTGTTACCAGGAACAGGACCAGTATCCAAGAGACCCTATTGGATGCCCGCGAATGATCTAGAGGAAATTAAGAAACAGATCAAGGAGTTATTGGAGAAAGGATACATCCGAAGGAGTTCATCACCTTGGGGATCCCCAGTACTTTTGGTTGAGAAGAAAGATAAATCCCTAAGGATGGTTGTTGATTATCGAGCATTGAATGAAGTGACGATAAAGAACAAGTACCCACTGCCGATGATCAACAATCTGTTTGATCAGTTGCAAGGAGCTAAAGTGTTCTCAAAGATCGATTTACGATCAGGGTATCATCAGTTGAAGATACGAGAGAAGAACATACCAAAGACGGCGTTCACAACGCGATATGGATTATACGAGTACACGGTCATGTCGTTTGGACTGACTAAAGCCCCTGCCTATTTCATGAGCATGATGAACAAGGTGTTCATGGAGTATTTGGACAAGTTTGTTGTGGTGTTTATTGATGATATCATGTTATACTCGAAGAACGAGGAGGAGCACAAGAACATTTGCGTTTAGTTCTCGAGAAGCTCAGGGAACACTAGTTGTATGCTAAGTTTAGCAAATGCGAGTTTTGGCTGAAGGAAGTAGGATTCCTTGGACATGTTATATCAGGAGAAGGTATAGCAATAGACCCCAACAAGGTTCAGTCAGTCACTGAATGGTTGGCACCCACCTCAGTTAGCGAGATCGGCAGTTTTCTTGGACTCGCAGGATACTATCGGAGATTCATTGAGAATTTTTCCAAGATTGCAAAACTAATGACTGAAATGTTGAAGAAGGATACCAAATTTAAATGGACAGAAAATTGTGAAGCAAGTTTCCAGGAGTTGAAGAAACGTTTGACTACAGCCCCAGTGCTAGTACTGCCAGATATACATAAGGAGTTCCAAGTGTATTGCGACGCCTCTCGCTTAGGACTTGGATGTGTGCTTATGCAGGACGGAAGAGTTGTTTCGTATGCCTCACGACAACTAAAACCTCATGAGTTGAATTATGCTACACATGATTTGGAGCTAGCAGCCGTAGTGCACGCGTTGAAGACTTGGAGACATTACCTTATTGGAAACCGTTGTGATGTGTACACGGATCCCAAGAGTTTGAAGTACATCTACACCCAGAAGGAGTTGAACCTTAGGCAGAGGAGATGGTTGGAGCTTATAAAGGATTATGACATGAAGCTACACAATCATCCAGGAAAGGCCAATGTCGTAGCAGACACATTGAGTCGGAAGAGTTATGCTAATATCCTTGAAAGTAAAGGACTGCCGAAGGAATTAGCAAAGGACATCATGGAACTTCGATTAGAGATTGTACCTAGAAGGTTCATTGCCATAATGGAGGTTCAGTCGACATTGCTGGACAAGATTCGGGAAGTTCAAAAAGATGATAAAGAGATTGCCGAGATAAAGGAGAAGATGGGAAAAGGAAATGCCAAAGGTTTTCGTGAGGATGAGCACGATACCCTATGGTTTGAGGACCGAATTTACGTGCCCAATAGTCAGGAGATCAGAAAGTTAATACTTCAAGAGGCGCATGACTCACCATACTCGATACACCCCGGAAACACCAAGATGTATTTGGATTTGAAGGAACGTTTCTGGTGGACTGGTATGAAGAAGGATATTGCCGAGTATGTAGCTGTATGTGATGTATGTCAGAGAGTTAAGGCAGAACATCAGAAGCCAGCAGGACTGTTACAGCCTATGCCGATACCCGAATGAAAGTGGGATAAACTTGGCATGTACTTTATCACCGGATTACCCAGGACTAAAGCAGGATATGATTCCATATGGGTAGTAGTTGATCGTTTGACCAAAGTAGCTCACTTCATCCCAGTGAAAACCACCTATACAAGTGCAAAGTTGGCCAAGATCTATATGTCCAGGATCGTATGTCTGCATGGAGTTCTGAGGACCATCGTATCGGATCGAGGAACACAATTTACTTCAAAGTTTTGGCATCAGTTACACCAGACTTTGGGAACGAGATTGGAGTTCAGTACAGCGTTTCACCCGCAGACAGATGGACAGACTAAGAGAGTCAATCAAATTTTGGAGGACATGTTGAGAGCATGTGCGCTAGATTATGGATCTAGTTGGGATGACAATTTGCCGTATGCAGAGTTCTCGTACAACAATAGCTACCAAGCCAGTTTGAAGATGGCACCGTTTGAAGCCCTGTATGGACGCAGGTGCAGAACACCGTTGATGTGGGATGAGGTAGGAGACCGACAGTTGTTTGGACCAGACTTGATTAAAGAATCTGAGGAGAAGGTAAAACTGATCCGGGACCGACTGAAGATTGCTCAGTCCAGGCAGAAGAGTTATGCAGACTCAAAACGCAAGGAGGTAACCTACGAAATTGGAGATAGAGCATATCTGCGAGTATCGCCCTTGCGAGGAGTGAAACGTTTTGGAGTTAAGGGAAAGTTAGCCCCGAGATTGTAGGACCGTATCGCATTTTGGAATGGATGGGAGAAGTTGCCTACAAGTTGGAGTTACCTGAGGGATTGTCAGGAGTCCATGATGTGTTCCACCTTTCACAGCTGAAGAAGTGTCATGCTGAGATGGCTGATATACCATTACGGGATACAGTACCCTTGGAGGCGATTCAGTTGGACAGTGATTTGACTTACGAGGAGAAGCCAGTTAAGATTCTTGAGTTTGCCAGTAGAGTCACCCGCAGTAAGGTTATCAAGTTTTGCAAAGTTCAGTGGAGCCACCATACCGAGGATGAAGCCACCTGGGAACGAGAGGATGATCTCTGCAAGGACCACCCATACCTGTTTTCTAGCCAACCTGAATCTCAAGGGCAAGATTCATCTTAAGGGGGGTAGGTTTGTAACATCCCAAATTTTCAATTTGGAATGTTATACATAGATCATCCATGCATATCATGATTTAGTGCATTTCCATTCCGCAATCCTTGAAATCCTAAGCAACTCAAGGACCCATGGGGAGAGTTGGGGATTTTCCGGTTTTCATATTTGATTTTCATCAAATAATGAAACGAGGATTTTGATTTTAATAATTTTTCTCTCCGAAAAATATTTCATATTAAATCAAATGAGTGGAGATAATAGGACTTCTCCAAAATAATTGAAATATTGGAGGAAAAATATTAAGATCATTTATTGGGTTTTATTTGGTTTTATTCGGATTTTAATTGCATTAGAAAAATTGCACGTTTTCAAAATTGCATTTTAGGGCCAAGAAAATGTTCAACTCGTCCTAAATATTTTATTTAGATGGTGAATTTTTTTTTGGCATTTTAAGGTTTTTTTTAGGATTTTATTTCGGTCGGTGAAGTTTTTTTAAAAAAAAGGGGTTCCCGCGCCGACTGGGCCTAAGGCCCAGCCGCGCCAGGCCGCCACCGCCACTCGGACCGGAGTCCAAGTTGGACTCCATCACCGCCGCCTTGCCCCCTCCTCCAAGCCGCCCCACCTCGCCCCCTTTATATACGTGCCGCCCAAGCCCCCACCGCCACCATCGCCGCCTCCCGCACCCCGCCCCGAGCCCCACCGCCGCCGCCCACGCCGCCGCCGCACCCCGCCGCCCCGCCGCCCAAGCAGTCACCGGAGCCCCTTGCCGGAGGTAGCCGCCAGTTCCAACCGCCGGTTTTTCTAAAAAAAACCGTTCGGTTTTATTTTTTTCAAAATCCTAGTTTTCGTTTTTTTATAGATCAGTTTTTCTCCGGTTTATTTTTTTAGCGAGTGTTCGCTCGTTCGTTCGTTTTAACGAATGCGTTCTTCATTTAGATCCAGATAACGAACGTTCGTTCGTTAATCTGTTCGTCGTTTTCCTTTTTCTCGGATTTATTCCGCGATTTTTCTGATCGCGATTTCTGATCCGATCTTAATTTCTTTTATCTTTCCGCTCATTTATCGGAATCAGGCGATTCAAGCGCCCGGAGTTTCGTCTCGAAACCCTCTTTCCGGTTAATCAACTCAAACAAGTTTTTGTTACTGTAAAATTTGACCTAGTTTCAGATTAGTAAACGAAGCTTCTTTCTTTCGTCGTTTGACTTTCGTTGCTTCGTTTGATTTGATTCTTTTTGCATACCGGAGTTCTTAAGTTGAACTTTCTGGTCAACCTCTCTTATTTGAGTTTTGCGTGTGCATCGTTGCTTGTTACTTATGTAGGTTATTGTTTGCTTACGATAGAATTCCCGGAGTGCGAAGCGTGTTACTACGAGTCTCTAGGATTCGCGAATCGTCAGCAAGGCAAGTAACACTCTGATCATATCCCATTATTACCCAGTTTTTATGCATTAGTTCCAATCCTCAAACATTGCATGATTAGGATGTCATTAACTTGTGGGTTGGGAAGTAGTTGCTGAGGTAGAACCTATTGCCCTGTTATAATCAAACCCTTGGGAGTTACTTCTACGTATTGCTTATATTGCTATGCTATGCTCGTAGACGTGGTTTGGGTTTGAGTGAAATTCATGACAGATGTGAGATTGTTAAATAATGGTTCAACTTAAGGTGGCAACTTAATCAAACAACTGGGTGGATTGAGGCACCTGGGGAACCCAGTGTTGTCTGTATTTTTTGGAAATCCCGGGGTACCCGTGTGATCTTCCTATGGACCGCCACCCAGGCTCAAAGGGAACTGAGATGATTCATGCTAGAAACTTCTGTGTGCAGCCACAAGCTATTATGGGCTCTAGCGTAGTTGAGTAGGTTACGTGAAGCTGTTGAAGAGGTAGATCAGCGGGTAGTGGGTTTTGTAGGTTTGGTATGGTCTACCCGGAGTGGAGAGTTAACATTTCTGAATGACTGTGTCTCGGTCATCCGTTTCTGAAACACCATGTAGTGAGAGAAATCCAACGGAGGCGATCGAGTCTTGTGGGGAAAAGTGCGCAAACCTCTGCAGAGTGTACAATCTAATCATGGTTAGTCGTGTCCCCGGTTACGGACAATTCTTGAGTATCTAGTACTTGGGTTATCACATGTATCTCACCATGTTTAATTAATATTGTTGGGTTGTCAATCACTTTAATTGGGATTGAGTTGGGGGTACCTTCTCAATGATGTATCAACCACCATGATAGTTAAATAAAAATCTATTCCTTTGTTGTAGGGAAAAATTGGCTTTTCACAAAAACTATAACCAAACAGCTTTCCACCAGCCATATATGCATGTAGTGATAGCATTATTCTGTTTCTGCTCTACTGTGTTATATTGCCAGCATATTCCATGTGCTGACCCGTTTTCGGGCTGCAACGTATTATGTTGCAGACTTTTCAGACGAGGAGTAAGGTTCGTTAGGTCGTTGCCATGCAGCTCAGCTATGCCATTGGAGTTGATGGACTCACTTTATCTTCCAAGCCTTCCGCTGTTATCGCATTAGATGGCCTTAAGCCATATTATTGTAATAAGTTCTCTTTGGAGACATTCGATGTAATAGTGTGTGATTGCTACTCTGTTATAAATCCTTCGAGTACTTTGTGTGTCAGCATTAGTGATCCAGGGATGACACTGAAGCACAGAGACTTGACCATCTGAGGTCGGGTCGCTACAAAGATGGTATCAGAGCACATGCCGAGTGTAGGACACGACCACTAAGATAAACCCTAGGTCACACTTCTCTTCTCATTTCTGACTCCTTTACATTTTCTACTCTTTAGGATGACAGAGATGAAGAACAAGTTTGCACAACCAGATGAAGATACACCTTTTGGACGTCACTTGAAGGAAGTCACTAGGTACTTGAACATTGGAATATCAAGCTTCACCGGGATGTACAACGCCACTTTCCCTGAAGAGGAGCGCTGGATGATTCAAGTATAAGCTCCAGGAAGGACGTTCTCGCCAACTTCTAAACCCATAGAATTTTCCTTCGACGCACCAACCTGGAGTTTAGGAAAGAGTATGGCAGCTCACATCACCATGGGACGCATTGGAGAAGTTTACAACAGGGAGCTTAAGGACACTATCTACCAAATATGTGGGCGCCGAGATGAGCAATGGGAAGTAATCAGCACTAAGAAGGATAGATCCATTGCAGCTTTCATCCAAGAGTTAAACCAGCACATTCGACGTTAGGAGAACCAGATGTGTGCGGACATGATGGACTTGAAGAAGGTGAAGACTAGGATCATCGAGCTGGAGGAAGAACTCAAGTTTACCCACGATGGATATGAGGAGGAAATCAAGACCCTACTGGAGAAGAATGACGACTTAGTCAAGAAGATCGGAGTATTCATGGGAGGACCAGCACCAATAGAAGAAGAAGAAGAACCCAAGGAAATACGCCCCGAGGACTACATCATCATCAACGACACCGACTCCGACCCTAGTGATGATGACTTTGAAGACGAAGCTGGAGCAGACATCATGGAGTCTTCCACCGATCAAAATTTCTAGATGACTACCATATATTAGTAGTATTTCCCCCATGTATATAGTAGTAGTGAGCACTTTTGTGATAGTTCTAGACCGTTTGTATGCCCTTGCTTGATTGATTGAGTGAAATGATTGTGTTTATCTCATGTGCATATGGGTAGTGTTCTCTCATTAGACCTCTTCTATTCTAAATCTCTCCCATCTAAACCCATCAGATGCCTCCGAGATGTGACACCGGTTTTGCCTTCCCGCCAGAGCTCACCCAGTTGATCCAGCAGCAGAATGCCTTGATGCAATTGCTAGTTCAGAACCAGGGCAACAACAACAACAACAACAATAACCCACCACCACTGGACAACCTAGCCTGTTTTCTAAGGTTACAGCCGCCGGTATTTTCTAGTAGCACCGAGCCTATAGTTCTTGATGATTGGCTACGCCATATTGGAAGGGAGTTGACCACTGCAGGTTGCACAGATGCTGAGAGGGTGCGCTTTGCCGCACATCAATTGGATGGACCAGCAGCCTCATGGTGGGAGAATTACACAGCCAGTTTTCCTGTAGCCAATGTCACTTGGGACAAGTTTCAGCAAGCTTTCCGCACCGCCCATGTCTCAACTGGAGCTATGCAGATGAAGAAGCGGGAGTTCCGCAACCTACACCAGGGGAACCGTACTATGGCTCAGTACGTGGATGAGTTTAGCAAATTATCACGCTATGCCCCTGATGATGTGGCCACAGATGCCGCGAAGCAGGAGAAGTTTATGGAAGGGCTGAATGATGAGATGAGCATGCAGTTGATGGTAGCAACCTTCAACAATTACCAGGAGTTGGTAGATAAGGCTCTTATGATGGAAGGGAAACAACAGCAGATTGAGAGCCGCAAGAGAAAGTATGGACAAGGGAAGTATAACTCAGGAGCTCAGCAGAAGCCTCGCCTAACCCCAAACTCGGGAGGACTTGTTCACAACCATGGAGGTCACAACCACACTGGAGGAGGATCACATAACCACAGTGGTGCTAAGAATGGGAATGGGAACGGAGCTAACAACAATCAGAACCGCTCCAACCCGTCCACTCCCGCCAAAAGAGACTTAAGTCAGGTTACCTATTTTAAGTGCGGGAAGACAGGGTACTATGCCAATGATTGCCCCGAAGGAAGGAATGGAAACAGAAATGGAAGCGCTGGGAAGAAGCCCAATCCATTCAACAAAGGACAAGTGAACCACGTTAACGTGGAGGAGGTTGAAGAGCAGCCAGACGCGGTAATAGGTAAGTTTTTGGTTAAGTCATTTACCGCTCTTGTTCTTTTTTATACTGGTGCGTCACATTCATACATGTCAAGAGGATTTGTGGATAATTTTAAACTACCAACCCAAACCCTTAGGACCCCTCTTTTAGTGAGTTCACCCGGAGCAGAATATATGGCTAGCCGATGGTGTGACCAGATACCCTTAACCATTGGCACACATGTGTTTCCGTCCGACCTAATTATCTTGGAGTCGCAAGGATTGGATGTGATATTGGGTATGCACTGGATGTCAAAGTATGGAGGAAGCATTGACTATGCGAGTAAGTCGATTTATCTCACCACCCCGGAGGGAAAAAGGATTAAGTATGTGTCTAGGCATGTGCCTAAAAGGAGCCAAGTGAATGACCTTACGGGAGTTGTTCAGGAGGAAGTGCCGGTAGTAAAGGATTACCTGGATGTTTTTCAAGAGGAATTACCAGGCATGCCACCGGACAGACATATTGAGTTTTTGATAAATCTGTTACCAGGAACAGGACCAGTATCCAAGAGACCCTATTGGATGCCCGCGAATGATCTGGAGGAAATTAAGAAACAGATCAAGGAGTTATTGGAGAAAGGATACATCCGAAGGAGTTCATCACCTTGGGGAGCCCCAGTACTTTTGGTTGAGAAGAAAGATAAATCCCTAAGGATGGTTGTTGATTATCGAGCCTTGAATGAAGTGACGATAAAGAACAAGTACCCACTGCCGATGATCAACGATCTGTTTGATCAGTTGTAAGGAGCTAAAGTGTTCTCAAAGATCGATTTACGATCAGGGTATCATCAGTTGAAGATACGAGAGAAGGACATACCAAAGACGGCGTTCACAACGCGATATGGATTATACGAGTACACGGTCATGTCGTTTGGACTGACTAACGCCCCTGCCTATTTCATGAGCATGATGAACAAGGTGTTCATGGAGTATTTGGACAAGTTTGTTGTGGTGTTTATTGATGATATCATGTTATACTCGAAGAACGAGGAGGATCACAAGAACATTTGCGCTTAGTTCTCGAGAAGCTCAGGGAACACTAGTTGTATGCTAAGTTTAGCAAATGCGAGTTTTGGTTGAAGGAAGTAGGATTCCTTGGACATGTTATATCAGGAGAAGGTATAGCAGTAGACCCCAGCAAGGTTCAGTCAGTCACTGAATGGTTGGCACCCACCTCAGTTAGCGAGATCCGTAGTTTTCTTGGACTCGCAGGATACTGTCGGAGATTCATTGAGAATTTTTCCAAGATTGCAAAACTAATGACTGAACTGTTGAAGAAGGATACCAAGTTTAAATGGACAGAAAATTGTGAAGCAAGTTTCCAGGAGTTGAAGAAACGTTTGACTACAGCCCCAGTGCTAGTACTGCCAGATATACATAAGGAGTTCCAAGTGTATTGCGACGCCTCTCGCTTAGGACTTGGATGTGTGCTTATGCAGGACGAAAGAGTTGTTTCGTATGCCTCACGACAACTAAAACCTCATGAGTTGAATTATGCTACACATGATTTGGAGCTAGCAGCTGTAGTGCATGCATTGAAGACTTGGAGACATTACCTTATTGGAAACCGTTGTGATGTGTACACGGATCACAAGAGTTTGAAGTACATCTTCACCCAGAAGGAGATGAACCTTAGGTAGAGGAGATGGTTGGAGCTTATAAAGGATTATGACATGAAGCTACACAATCATCCAGGAAAGGCCAATGTCATAGCAGACGCATTGAGTCGGAAGAGTTATGCTAATATCCTTGAAAGTAAAGGACTGCCGAAGGAATTAGCAAAGGACATCATGGAACTTCGATTAGAGATTGTACCTAGAAGGTTCATTGCCACAATGGAGGTTCAGTCGACATTGCTGGACAAGATTCGGGAAGCTCAGAAAGATGTTAAAGAGATTGCCGAGATAAAGGAGAAGATGGGCAAAGGAAAGGCCAAAGGTTTTCGTGAGGATGAGCATGATACCCTATGGTTTGAGGACCGAATTTACGTGCCCAATAGTCAGGAGATCATAAAGTTAATACTTCAAGAGGCGCATGACTCACCATACTCGATACACCCCGGAAACACCAAGATGTATTTGGATTTGAAGGAACGTTTCTGGTGGACTGGTATGAAGAAGGATATTGCCGAGTATGTAGCTGTATGTGATGTATGTCAGAGAGTTAAGGCAGAACATCAGAAGCCAGCAGGACTGTTACAGCCTATGCCGATACCCGAATGAAAGTGGGATAAACTTGGCATGTACTTTATCACCGGATTACCCAGGACTAAAGCAGGATATGATTCCATATGGGTAGTAGTTGATCGTTTGACCAAAGTAGCTCACTTCATCCCAGTGAAAACCACCTATACAAGTGCAAAGTTGGCCAAGATCTATATGTCCAGGATCGTATGTCTGCATGGAGTTCTGAGGACCATCGGATCGGATCGAGGAACACAATTTACTTCAAAGTTTTGGCATCAGTTACACCAGACTTTGGGAACGAGATTGGAGTTCAGTATAGCGTTTCACCCGCAGACAGATGGACAGACTAAGAGAGTCAATCAAATTTTGGAGGACATGTTGAGTGCGCTAGATTATGGATCTAGTTGGGATGACAATTTGCCGTATGCAGAGTTCTCATACAACAATAGCTACCAAGCCAGTTTGAAGATGGCACCGTTTGAAGCACTGTATGGACGCAGGTGCAGAACACCGTTGATGTGGGATGAGGTAGGAGACCGACAGTTGTTTGGACCAGACTTGATTAAAGAATCTGAGGAGAAGGTAAAACTGATCCGGGACCGACTGAAGATTGCTCAGTCCAGGCAGAAGAGTTATGCAGACTCAAAACGCAAGGAGGTAACCTACGAAATTGGAGATAGAGCATATCTGCGAGTATCGCCCTTGCGAGGAGTGAAACATTTTAGAGTTAAGGGAAAGTTAGCCCCGAGATTTGTAGGACCGTATCGCATTTTGGAATGGATGGGAGAAGTTGCCTACAAGTTGGAGTTACCTAAGGGATTGTCAGGAGTCCACGATCTGTTCCACGTTTCACAGCTGAAGAAGTGTCATGCTGAGATGGCTGATATACCATTAAGGGATACGGTACCCTTGGAGGCGATTCAGTTGGACAGTGATTTGACTTACGAGGAGAAGCCAGTTAAGATTCTTGAGTTTGCCAGCAAAGTCACCCGCAGTAAGGTTATCAAGTTTTGCAAAGTTCAGTGGAGCCACCATACCGAGGATGAAGCCACTTGGGAACGAGAGGATGATCTCTGCAAGGACCACCCATACCTGTTTTCTAGCCAACCTGAATCTCGAGGGCGAGATTCATCTTAAGGGGGGTAGGTTTGTAACATCCCAAATTTTCAATTTGGAATGTTATACATAGATCATCCATGCATTTCTGTTCCGCAATCCTTGAAATCCAAAGCAACTCAAGGACCCACGGAGAGAGTTGGGGATTTTCCGGTTTTCATATTTGATTTTCATCAAATAATGAAACGAGGATTTTGATTTTAATAATTTTTCTCTCCGAAAAATATTTCATATTAAATCAAATGAGTGGATATAATAGGACTTCTCCAAAATAAATTGAAATATTGGAGGAAAAATATTAAAATCATTTATTGGATTTTATTTGGTTTTATTCGGATTTTAATTTCATTAGAAAAATTGCATGTTTTCAAAATTGCATTTTAGGGCCAAGAAAATGTTCAACTCGTCCTAAATATTTTATTTAGACGGTGAAAATTTGTTTTGGCATTTTTAGGTTTTTATTTATTTTTTTAGGATTTTATTTCGGTCGGCGAAGTTTTTTTTTTAAAAAAAGGGGTTCCCGCGCCGACTGGGCCTAAGGCCCAGCCGCGCCATGCCGCTGCCGCCGCCCCCTGCGCGCGCGCGCGCGCCGCCGCCGCCACTCAGACCGGAGTCCGAGTTGGACTCCATCGCCGCCGCCTTGCCCCCTCCTCCAAGCCGCCCCACCCCGCCCCCTTTATATACGCGCCGCCCGAGCCCCCACCGCCACCATC
>NC_041390.1:473921254-473924745 GCF_002162155.2 Triticum dicoccoides
CGCCACCATCGCCGCCTCCCGCACCCCGCCCCAAGCCCCACCGCCACCGCACCCCGCCGCCCAAGCCCTCGCCGGAGGTAGCCGCCGGTTCCAACCGCCGGTTTTTCTAAAAAAAACGTTTTTTATTTTTTTTCAAAATCCTAGTTTTCGCTTTTTTATAGATCGGTTTTTCTCCGGTTTATTTTTTTTAGCGAGTGTTCGCTCGTTCGTTCGTTTTAACAAATGCGTTCTTCGTTTAGATCCAGATAACGAACGTTCGTTCGTTAATCTGTTCGTCATTTTTCTTTTTCTCGGATTTATTCCGTGATTTTTCTGATCGCGATTTCTGATCCGATCTTAATTTCTGTTTATCTTTTCGCTCGTTTATCGGAATCAGGCGATTCAAGTGCCTGGAGTTTCTTCTCGAAACCCTCTTTCCGGTTAATCAACTCAAACAAGTTTTTGTTACTGTAAAATTTGACCTGGTTTCAGATTAGTAAACGAAGCTTCTTTCTTTCGCCGTTTGACTTTTGTTGCTTCGTTTGATTTGATTCTTTTTGCGTACCGGAGTTCTTAAGTTGAACTTTCTGGTCAACCTCTCTTATTTGAGTTTTGCTTGTGCATCGTTGCTTGTTACTTATGTATGTTATTGTTTGCTTACGATAGAATTCCCCGAGTGCGAAGCGTGTAACTACGAGTCTCTAGGATTCGCGGATCGTCAGCAAGGCAAGTAACACTTTGATCATATCCCATTATTACCCAGTTTTTATGCATTAGTTCCAATCCTCAAACATTGCATGATTAGGATGTCATTAACTTGTGGGTTGGGAAGTAGTTGCTGAGGTAGAACTTACTGCCCTGTTATAATCAAACCCTCGGGAGTTACTTCTACGTATTGCTTATATTTCTATGCTATGCTCATAGACGTGGTTTGGGTTTGAGTGAAATTCATGATAGATGTGAGATTGTTAAATAATGGTTCAACTTAAGGTGGCAACTTAATCAAACAACTGGGTGGATTGAGGCACCTGGGGAACCCAGTGTTGTCTGTATTTTTTGGAAATCCCGGGGTACCCGTGTGATCTTCCTATGGACCGCCACCCAGGCTCAAAGGGAACTGAGATGATTCATGCTAAAAACTTCCGTGTGTAGCCACAAGCTATTATGGGCTCTAGCATAGTTGAGTAGGTTACGTGAAGCACTTGAAGAGGTAGATCAGCAGGTAGTGGGTTTTGTAGGTTTGGTATGGTCTACCAGGAGTAGAGAGTTGATGTTTCTGAAAGACTGTGTCTCGGTCATCCGTTTCTCAAACACCATGTAGTGCAAGAAATCCAACGGAGGCAATCGAGTCTTGTGGGGAAAAGTGCGCAAACCTCTGCAGAGTGTACAACCTAATCATGGTTAGCCGTGTCCCCGGTTATGGACAATTCTTGAGTATCTAGTACTTGGGCTATCACATGTATCTCACCATGTTTAATTAATACTGTTGGGTTGTTAATCACTTTAATTGGGATTGAGTTGGGGGTACCTTCTCAATGATGTTTCAACCACCATGATAGTTAAATAAAAATCTATTCCTTTGTTGTAGGGAAAAATTGGCTTTTCGCAAAAACTATAACCATACACCTTTCCACCAGCCATATATGCATGTAGTGATAGCATTATTCTGTTTCTGCTCTACTGTGTTATATTGCCAGCATATTCCATGTGTTGACCCGTTTTCGGGCTGCAACGTATTATGTTGCAGACTTTTCAGACGAGGAGTAAGGTTCGTCAGGTCGTTGATGTGCAGCTCAGCTATGCCGTTGGAGTTGATGGACTCACTTATCTTCCAAGCCTTCCGCTGTTATCGCATTAGATGGCCTTAAGCCATATTATTGTAATAAGTTCTCTTTGGAGACATTCGATGTAATAGTGTGTGATTGCTACTCTTTTATAAATCCTTCAAGTACTGTGTGTGTCAGCATTACCGATCCAGGGATAACACTGAAGCACAGAGTCTTGACCATCTGAGGTCGGGTCGCTACAAACATCATTGAGAAGGTTCCTCCAACTCAATCCCAATTAGAGTAATTAACAACCCAACAATATTAATTTAGAGTGATGAGATACTTAAGATACTCCAAGTACTAGATACTCAAGATTGTCCATAACCGGGGACACGACTAACCATGATTAGTTTGTACACTGTATAGAGGTTTGCACACTTTTCCCCACAAGACTCGATCTCCTCCGTTGGGTTTCTCGCACTACATGGTGTTTGAGAAACGGATGACCAAGACACAGTTTTTCAGAAACATTAACTCTCTACTCTGGGTAGACCATACCAAACCTACAAACCCACTACCTACTGATCTACCTCTTCAAGAGCTTCACGTAACTTACTCAACTATGCTAGAGCCCATAATAGCTTGTGGCTGCACACGGAAGTTTCTAGCATGAATCATCTCAGTTCCCTTTGAGCCTGGGTGGCGGTCCATAGGAAAATCACACAGAACCCCGGGATTTCCAAAAATACAGGCAACACTAGGTACTCCAGGTGCCTCAATCCACCCAGATGTAAATTCAAGTTGCCACCTTAAGTTGAACCATTAATTAACAATCTCACATCTGTCATGGATTTTACTCACCCAAACCACGTCTACGAGCATAGCATAGCAATATAAGCAACGCGTAGAAGTAACTCCCAAGGGTTTGAATATAACAGGGCAATAGGTTCTACCTCAACAACTACTTCCCAACCCACATGTTGATGCCATCCTAATCATGCAATGTTTGGAGGATTGAAACTAATGCATAAAAACTGGGTATAGAAAGAGTATGATCAATGTGTTCATTGCCTTGCTGACGGTCTGCTAAACCTAGAGAATCCAAATAACACGCTTCGCACTCCGGGAATTCTATCGCAAGAAACAGTAGCATACATAAGCAATCAAGCTAAGAATCACGGGCAAAACTCAAATAAGAGAGATTGGCCAGAAAGTTCAACTTAAGAACTCCGGTTTGCAAAAAGAATCAAACCAAATGGAGCAACGAAATTCAAACGGCGAAATAAACAAGATCCGTTTACTAATCTGAACTAAGGTCAAATTTTACAGTAGCAAAAACTGGTTCAGGTTGGTTAAGCGGAAAGAGGGTCTCGAGATGAAGATCTAGGCACTTGAATCGCCTGATTCCGACTAACGAGTGAAAATATAAACAAAAACGAAAATCGGATCAGAAATCGCGATCAGAAATAATCGCGGGTTAATCCGATAAAAAGAAAACTGACGAACAGACTAACGAGCGAGCGTTTGTTATCTGTAACTAACGAGCGAAAACCGTTCGTTAAAACGAACATACGGACGAATGTCCGCTAAATAGAGGAACCGGGAAAACCGGCGAACCGATCAAAAAACGTACTAGGGTTTAAAAAAACGAATCGGTTTCTTTAAAAAACGGCGGCGGCGGATCGGCGCGGTACCTCTGGCGAGGCGGCTCCGGTGAGGCGGGGCTTGGGCGGCGGCTTGCGG